>NW_008329714.1:91616-126380 GCF_000622305.1 Nannospalax galili
CGCCCCGCGCACGCGCACTCCCGCCGCGCCGTCCCGCCGCGCGCTGCGGGCTCGGAGCTTCCCGCGCCGAAGGAGCTGCGCGCTCCCCGCCCGCCTTCCGGCCACGCCGGGTCCTAGCGCCGGTGGGCTCCTCTCCCTCTTTCCACCCCGGGCTTTTCTAGGTCAGCGCCCACGAGGGGGCAAGAACGAGGTTAGAGAGGGCTCGGGGGAGTGGCACAGGGTCACCTGGTCCAGCTGCCTGGTCCCCGAAGAGCCAGACTGTCCCAGACTATTCCAGTCTGAGATGGTGGGGCGGAGCCTGGATCTGTTTTAAGGAAGGAAAACAAATCCGAATTCTCCTATTCAAAATGCATTCATTCAACCACCCGTCCATCTGTCCATCCGCCTGTGTGCCCATTCATCCATCCACCCACCCATTCGTCCAAATTCCACCGAGACCTCAGAGAACAACCAGTCTACTGAGAGATCGTGTTGAGGTCGGGAGACCATGCGTGGCTCAGACTGCCTGGGAACCCTGCTGTAAAGGGGTGAGGAGTTAAGGAATAGATGGGATGAAAGGTGCTTATACAGAAGGGAAGAAAAGGGATCCCTAGCCGAGGCCGCAGCTGTGCAAAGCCACCCAGTGTGAAGGAGCTTTGTTAACCGGAAATTGGTGGCCTGTATGCCAGAGGGGCGGATGAGGACAGAGATGAGAGACAGTATGGGAACAACGCATCCTTCCGGGACCCAATCTCTCTCCTGCGCCTCATCGCTGCAGCACACTGTTTTCTCAATGGAAAAAAAAAAAAACTCTCAACACACCCGGCACCTCTCATCTTCAAATCTTTGATCACATTGTTCTTTTCAACCCAGCATTCTCTTCCCAACTACACTGATTGCTTCTAGAACTTTTAGAGCCAGAGATTGCAAACTTAAGTACCCTTAGGTGGGGCTAAGGTGAATGGCTCATTCAGTAAAGGTCTTGCTGGACAAGCAAGAGGTCCTGAGTTTGGATTCCCAGCGCGTATATAAAAAGCTGGTGCTGTGGCACCTGTAATCCCAGCTCTGTGAAGGCGGAGTCAGGTGGATCCCTTGGAGCTTGCTGGCCAGCCAACCTAGCTAATCAGTGAGCTCCAGGTTCAATAAAGACCCTGTCTCAAAAACAAACAAAAAGATCTGAGGTGAGGAGATGTGGTTCTGATCCCCAGCACCCAGATAAATGCCAGACCAGGGTTCTGAGCCCAGCACCCATATATATGCCAGGCATATATGGCAGCCAGGCTATAATCCCAGCACTGGGAAGGCAGAGAGAGAAGCTCCCCAGAGCAAGCTAGACTAGCCAAATGAGCTCTGGGTTCAAGTGAGAGACCCTGTCTCAATCTATAAGGTGGAGAGCAGTCTAGAAAGACACCAGAGTCAACCTCTGGCCTCTACATGCACACGCATGCATGCACACCCATGCACATCCAAACACACACACCCCACAGGTACCCGTAAGAAAATAAATAGGTGGAGAGTGATTGAAGAAGACACCTGATGATATCAACTTCTGGTTACACACGCACACACACACACTATTCTTAGGTCAATAAATTACTAAACAGGCCTAGGGGTGTGACTCAGTGGCAGACTATTTGCCTAACATGTAGAAGGCTCACTGGATCTTCAGAACTGGAAGAAAAAAAAAAATTGAGGCACAGTCTTTTAGTTGGCAACCTGCCCTGTTGAGAACACTACTTTCATTCCTAGCCCACCTTCACCTGTCTTTACCTAAGTTCAGTTTTCTAGAATCCAAGTCCTATGTGGTTACCAGCTCTGCAGAATGTAAATTAGGCTGAGTTGCTCCCCTACATGAAATTGCCAAGGACTCCCTGTTCCCTCTGGGGTAAAGCCCACCTCCCTCCCTGGTATTCAAGGCTGTTAGTATTTGGAGCCTACTTGCTACACCACTACTGAGAACCTCTGTTCAGCCTTGGTCCCAGCTATGGTCTTCAGGAATATCTGCTTTCTCACCTTGCCTGTTGTGCATTTGGGTCCCTCTGTCTACATCATTTCCTTCTCTGATTTTCCACACAAATTATCTTCTTTCCACATGTCCTTGTCCACCTCTTATCCTACCAATGTCAGGAGTTTCAAATTACCCCTATCTTTGTTTTAACATCCCCTCCCCCCCGCCGGGGAAAGTATTAGTGCTCCAAACAAGCAAACAGAAGAGTTTGAGTTACTGGGTCCACAGGCGCAGGAGACTGGAGAAGGAACAATGTCTTCCTGAGTTTCAAAACTGTCCTTGACATATTCTTGGCCATGGTTACTGACACAGCTTACTCCTAAATGTCCTCCAAAGGCCTACGTCAAAACTTTGGTCCTGAGGCTAGAGAGACATAGAGAGATGGCTCAGCCTGGAGATACAAGGAGACCCTGTCTCAAAAAGACCAAAAAAAGAAAGAAAGAAAGAAAGAAAGAAACAAACAAACAAACAAACAAACAAACAAAAAACAACAACACTGGCTGCTCTTGCAGAAGACCCAGACCCGGGTTCAAATCCCAGCACCTACATGGAGGCTAACAACTGTCCATTACTCCCCAGTTCCAGGGGATCCAATGCCTTCTTCTCTACTCTGTGGGCACTGACTGCATGGATGGGTGCACTGCACTTACATATATGCAGTCATAATATTCATACACATAAAAAAATAAAATAAAAAGCTTGGCCTTAAGTGCTATTGGAAGGTGGTGGAAACCTTTAGAAGATGGGGAGGGGGTTTAAAAGATGTAGGAGATTTTAGGTCATTTGAGGGCATGCTCTCAAAGGGAATTGTGGGATACCCATCTTTTCATTCCTGGCCATGTTGTGAACATGCTTCCTCTGTTATATGATCCCACCATCATATACTGCCTTGCCACTGGCCCCAAAGCAATAAAGTCAAGCAAACTGCTGAAGCCTCCAAAACTGTGAGCCAGAATAAAGCTTTCTTATTATCTTAAGTATTTTGTTAAAATAGCAGACATGTGACTGACATAGCCATCAAGGATTATCCAGTTCAAGGCTACCTCCTGCAGAAGCGTTCCTAAATTCTTCATCTGGGGCTTTGATTGTCCACAGTGCAATTAGTAAAGGTTTGCCAAAATGTATTGTGGGTAATCACAACCCAGTTACCCTGTCAGCATT
This sequence comes from Nannospalax galili, assembly GCF_000622305.1. Lineage (NCBI taxonomy): Eukaryota > Metazoa > Chordata > Mammalia > Rodentia > Spalacidae > Nannospalax > Nannospalax galili. The sequence continues at coordinate 94,765 of NW_008329714.1, forward strand.
GTCGGACTCCATATGTTCTGGGGCCTGCAAGTAAGAGGAGGACTTAGGACTGAGAGTTGGGTCACACCACCAGGTAACCAATCACAATCAGCCAAGGTCTTAGCTGGGCTGTGGTGATTCAAGGATGGATGGCAGGAAGAGGAATCTGCTATGGCCGTTCAGCAGGTGGAGGGGAGCTGCAGTTTGTCCCTCTTGCCTCCCTCTTCAAAGTTTCCCCATTAGAAGTGGCTTGTGGAATTCACAGAATTGTGCAGTGCAATGGTAGAATGAGATGATGACCATGAATTTGTGCCACTGAGACTCTGCCGTTTAAGACTAGAGCTGATCATCGGCAGTAGTAGCTGTGAAACCCACCTATATAGTTCACAAAGGAGGCTTCTGTTTCCTTCCTGTGGCTGATCCAGGCAGGGCACTAAGTCATTCCTTGGGGCCACAGGATGCCTTTAACTAACGTTTTGGCCCCAGGGCTTGCTGTTGGCTTTATGGAAGAATTTGTCATACTGCACTGCAGTCTAGGGTTCTTCCTACCCCACCTTTCTTCCCTCTTTCTCTCCTCCAGAGGCTGGATCTGTTGCAATCTGACACTTGTCCCAGCCGTCCTCCCTTTTTTATGCCTCTCAAGCATTTTCCATAATAAATTACATGTATATCTGACCCCACCTTGGCCTGTGCCTCAGAGAACTGAACCAGCACAATCTATCTGACCAGAGGAACCAGAGAGCTGACTGCAATGCTACAGTCCTTTGTCCTTGACACCTAGAGGTAAGGCAGCTCAAAGTTGTTCCTACAGCAATGCTCCTTCCATAAGGTCTCCATAGATGCAGTTCAGGTAGCAGACCCTGAGCAGCATGGCATTGTACAAGCTCTCAGAGACTGTCCTTGCACTAGGAAATACTCGAGGCCAGAAACTCCATGGACTTCCAGTTAAGCATGTTCCCTGTGGTTGGTGTGTTCAGTTTCTGCTACTTGGGGTTGGGAGAGATGGAAACGGAGTCACACAGTTTTTCTCTGTCCTCTAGAACCTGTATATCACAACATTTCAAACTAGAGTCTGGTAACACAGTAGCTGTAGAAAGTGAAGATGTTGTATTGGGTGTGTTGATGGTCTTCATGCTGGGGGGAAATTGGGCATCTCAGGCTCTTTCTTGCTCTTGTCCCCAGTTGGGATGCAGAGGTGCTCTGGTTTGATGGTCCATGTGGTCTTTGTTGTACAGGGAGAATCCCCTCCCCTTGGGTGGTCACCATGTGCCCAGAATATCAATGCTGGTGACTGCCTCACACAGTTTAATGGATCAATGACCCTGGTGGCATTAGTGACTGAGTAGCTCAAGATAAGGTTTATGATGACAGATATGGGGCAGGGAATGGTGGCACATGCCTTTAATCCCAGTACTCAGGAGGCAACAGTGGGCAGATCTCTGTGAGTCTGAGGCCAGCCTGGTCTACAGAGTGAGCCAGTCAGCCAAGGCTATATAGTGAGACCCTGTTTCAAAACAACAAACAAACAAAAAAATTAAGGCAGATACGATGCCATTTGTAGGCAAAGTTACTGAAGCCACTGGCTGCTGGAGCAGGAATTTCGAGGGCCCTAGAAGACAGACGTCAAATTACTGCCAATAAACTGAGCCAGGGCTCCACCAAAACTCAAGGCAGCCTGGGTGCAGTGGCTAGAGGCGGTAGATCTCGGAATCCCGGTTTGGAGAATGCATTCTACCCGGAGCAGCAGCACGTCCCAGCCAGCGTTCTTGTGTTCTTGGCCCCACGTGGGAATACAACTCTGAGATCGTGGGTGGCCAGCAGGCAGCCACTGATGCTGGAAGTGCTGAGTGGTGGCAGTTTTGTTTTGTTTGATGGCAGTGTGAGCAAAAGACCTGCTTCTCTGTGGTTTAGCAGGCCTGCTGCGCTTTGAGGCAGGAACTCCTGCTCCTTGCTGCCCAGCCAGCCAACAGAGGCAGAATGTCCGTAGTCAGGGAGTGGTCGTTCTGAGATTGAATTCAGGAAATGGGATTGGGGGGAAGGGGTATGATAGATTCGTCTCCATCGTGGTTTGTCTTTGCTTAGTAAAAATAGCTGATACAAATACGACAGAATGTTCACACTGGTTTTAGTGATGAATTTAGGCCCCATTTCCACTTGCCTACAACTACATTCCATTTTTCAAAACAACTGAAAACTATTCTGTGGAAGTTTTTGTAAGTGTGATTTTTTTTTTTGAGATACAGTCTTACTATGTAGCCCAGGATAGACCGGAACTCACCATCCTCTTGCCTTAGCTTCCCAAGTGCTGAGATCACAGATGTGTTTGTCTTCCTCCCTCTTTTCCTCCTTTGTCTTTTCCCTTTCCTTTACCCTTCCCCACTCTCTTTTGAACTTGCTATGTAGCTGAGGATGACCTTGCACTCTCCTCATTCTCCTGCCTCCACTTCTCTAGTGCTGGGACTATAAGCATGTGCTACCAGGTACAATTTTGAACTTTCCTACTGCGTGAGTCTATGTTTGCCTAAAACCAGGTCCTAGAACTACCCAGGATAAAGCCAAGTGGAGTGGCTCATACCTATATTCTCAGTACTCCAGAGGCTAGGACAGGAGGATTATCACTAGTTCAAGGCCAGTCTGGGCTATAAGAGACCCTGCCTCAAAAATAAAATAAAATGCAAAACAAACAAACAGCAAAAACACTACCCAGGATGACATCATTGGTCATGCTCTGAGAAGCACTAAACTGGGAAGAACCTGACAGTGCTGGCCACTACCACCTTGTTCTCTAGTCACCGTAGTGGTGGGCACCTGTGCCCCTTCAGGCTGGAATGCAGCTATCTCTCTAGGAAATGAGGGGATGAGGACCTGATGGCTCCTGACCCTGCCCATGGTCCCTGCATCTCTGGAGTCCTCCAACTGAGGCCCAGATTCTCAGAGCTGGCTCAGTCCCCCTCCTTCCAAAGTCACCCCCACTGCAGACATTTGTGAAGGAGCAAGTGCTGTCTAGCATGCATCCCTAGGGGGCTGGCTTCAATGATGCCCTAGTTTGATTTCTCTGAAAGAGACCTGAGTCTAGGAGTTAAGATTATGTCCTTTAATGTGTGACCTCAGGGAGGAGAGTAGGGAGACAGAAAGACAGACAAGGCTTGTGTCATGGAACCAGCCACCCCACCACTTCAGAAGAAACATACACAGGCCACTCCACTGAGGAATGCTCAGAGACAGCATAGGACATGCTGCCCAGAGTGACTGCATCCCAGGGCAGGTATCCCTGAGAGCTGCTGGGGCGGGGGTGGGGATGTAGGTGGAGCCAGAAAGCCCTCAGGAAAAGAGATGAAGATGCAAGAGAAGTTGGGAAGGAGGCCAAGGACATATGGGTGGGGAACTGGCAAGCTCTGCCACAAATGCCTGCTGTTTGGAACCTCACTGGGCTTGGCATAATGCCCACATAGTCCAAGCAGCACAGACTCTGTTACCCAGCATCTGTGCACACGTTCTGGTACCAGACCCCCATTTCCCCTTGGGAACTCACATTCTCTGACATACCTTCCCTACTTATTAGGTGATCTGATGATGAGGGTGTCCATAAAGGGAGCATGTGTTCAATTCTGGGGCTGGTTATGTGACCCAGCCCCATCAATCAGTGTATAACACCTGTCCCTGGCTGTAGGGATACTTTCTGAGATGGGTAACTTCCCCCAGCCAGGCCAAGGATGAAAGGCAAAGAGTGCAAGCCTGGAGTCACCCACTGGGGACAGTCACAGCAGAAGCCAGCACAGCAGACAGCAGAGCTAAGACATGGGTACAAGCCTTGTCATCCGAGCACCTTGATCGAGCTGTGCTTGAAGATTCAGTGAAGTCTCCTTTGAGTTTAAGTCAGAGGGACTTGGGTCTGTGTTACTTACAACTCCAAGCTCTCTACACTATGAGTGAATGTGGGATTCTAAAACGGTTAAAAATGCAGGAGTGAATTAAACATTTTCTCACCTGTCTTGCATAAGCGCCATTCCCCATTCTCTATTCTCTCTCTCTCTCTCTCTCTCTCTCTCTCTCTCTCTCTCTCTTTTGAGACAGGGTCTCACTATGTAGTCCAGGCTGGCCTCAAACTTGATATCCCTGACTCAGTCTCCTTAGTGTTAGGATATCTCAGTTGTGTGACACCATGCCTAGATTCCATGCCCTCTACTCTCTCTCAGGTCCGGTCTGCTCCTGACACACTCCAGACAATAGACCCAAAATGGCCCCCAAACCCCCACCCCCAGCCCCTTCTCAAGCTCTTGTTTATTTAATAAACACAGATTTGGGGGCTGGAGAAATGGTTTAGCAGTTAAAAGCACTGACTGCTCTTGCAGAAGACCAGGGTTCCATTCCCAACACCCACATGGTGGCTAACAACCGTCTGTAACTCCAGTTCCAGGGGAATTCAGTGCTCTCCTCTGACCTCTATGGGTATTGCATGACACGGGTGCACTTACACACATGCAGGCAATATACTCATACACAAAAAATAAAAATAATAAATAAAATCTCAATGAAAATAAACAGATTTGTGCAAGCCGTGTTCTAAGCCTTCTGCATACACTAACACCTTTATATCTTGATGGCTCCTTTGGTGTAAATGTTTTCCCTATATGTCAGGGGCATAGGGAAATCAAGGGGCTGAGATTCAGACCCACAACATGTCCTGAGTCTTGGCCCTGACCACCCCTCCATGCACTCCAGCGTGGCCGTCCCAGCCCTTCGTGCTACCTGCTTCATCTCATTCTGTTTCTCCTTTCTCCATCCGCTGGCTTGACCTGTTCTACTCCTGCCTTGTGCTGCTGCCAGGGAAGGCATATTCCTGGTGTCCTGGGACTAGGGGTAGGACATAAAGTGAAGGCCTGGGGGCTGGAGGGGCCCAGGCCACACCTACTCCATTCCCAGCCTGCTGGGGGCTTGGCCCAGGCAAGGTCTGAAAGAGGCAGGCAGGGGTGGGAGCTAGAGGCGGATGGGTGGAGCTGGGCCTGCAAGCCCTAATTAAGTGAGTTAATTAGGAGGGGAGGAGAAGCCTTGTGGGAGTTAATAAGCTTGGCTAATTAAGTGGATCCCAAAGAATAGCTCGAATTCTAGTGGCTGGGGAGAGGCACCAAGGCCAGTTTCACAGCCTATGCCTCCCTGTTCCCAGAATGCAGGACAAGAGACTCCCTTTCTTCCAAGCCCTCTCTCCTGGTGGATTCCATTCCTATTTAATAAATACTATCCCCCCCTGGACCCTGGGATATTCAAGGGGTTGGTGAAGGGCTGACTGCTTATGGTAGGGGACACATGCTGCATTGTCTCATCAGTTTTCAAAGACAAACAGATAGAAAACTCAAGGTATCAACCATAGGGCATTCAACCCCACGAAGACTGTGTTTCTGTGCTGAGGATGTGCACAATATGAGTCCCACATGACACACACCGTGCCACCCAGGCCTTGCAGCTCTTCAGAACACTTGGCACCACCACTTCCTCCACAGCACATACTTGTTCATTCATTCAACAGGCAAATACTTCTTTATCTTTTTATTCTTTTTTGCAGTGCTAGGAATCAATCTGGGTCTCTCACATGCTAGGCGAGCACTCTACCTTAAGCTACACTCTCGCAGCCCCCAAATATTTCTTAAGTCTTCTCATTGTGTGCTAAGCACATTTACAATGAACAACACAGAAAAATCCCTGTCTTTGCAGAGCATCAGTTCTAGTGAGGAAAGACAAACAAGATTCAGAAGTAAATGATACAGTTCAAGGCATTAGTGTAAAAGCAGTGATGATTCAGAAACGAGGTGGCCTGCTAGAAAGTTGTCACAGAGATGGTGATGTCTGAGCAGAAACTTGAAGGAGGTAAGGGAGGGAGCATGCAGACACCAGGAGCCAGACCAAAGAGCTAGCGCAAAGGCCCTGTGGTGAAAGTGTGCTTAGGATGTGAATCAGCAGTGAGGAGCCCATAAGGCTGAAGAAGCATGGGATGTCAGTGGTGATGGAGACAGTTCAGGCCTACTTGAAACCTTTGGCTTTGGCTCTGAAGGAGGTCAAACCACTGGAGGGTTTGGAGCAGAGAAGGGATGAAGGCATGGACTGGGTCTTAGGGAGAACAGACTGGGCAGGGGGTAAGGGGACTATCCAGGAGACTACCTGACTCAGACAGGGGAGAGGAGATAGCAGCCTGAGCCAGAGCTGTAGGGGTGCAGTGGTAAGAAGTGACAGGATCCTGCACCTATGTGGAGGCAGAGCCAGCAGGTCCAACAGAACTCTTGACTTACGCATGACAGTTGTGACTTGGCTGTGCCCAGGGTGGTCATGTGGGAATATGGACTCAGGTTCTCGAGTTATTTTTCATTTATTTTTATATTTTTCTCCTTTGAGTCAAGGTCTGGCTACATAGCCCAGACTGCCTTTGAAAACTCAGTATGTAGCCTAAGCTGGCCTCATACAATTCCCCTGCCTGGGATTCCAGGCATGCAGTACCATACCCAGTTTTCTATGCCCATTTTAGGGCTGACAGACTGGATCACGGAGCCTTTGGGTAACCTTGCCAAGGCCACAGGACCCAGAAGTAATGGGTCTGGAGTTTGTGGTTGCAAAACCTGACCTTTGGCCATAGACGTTAGGAAAAGAGGCCAAGGCTACAGAAACATCTGCTTGCTGGACCAGTTCCTGTAAGCACAGTGCTCCCTCTAGTGGCAAGTATGCTACAATGCGGGACAGAGCAAAGGCTCACAACCTGCATAGGCCAGTCTCTCTTAATTCTGCCTGGTTCTGGAAGGGGAGACCACATTTCCATCTTCTGTTCCCCATTACCCAGGCCCTTCCCCACTGGCCCACCAAGGCCCCTTCACTGGTCCTGACTGAGCTGTGCCAGCCCCAGGGCACCTTCCTGCTCCCCTGTGTGTCTTTTCCCTCTGCCAGAAATTGGGCCTCTGCCCACACTGTGGTCCTGAAGCCCTGCTGCACTCTTAACTAGAAAGAAGTCCGCTAGGCCACACATGCGCCAGACAGTGTCTTTTTACAGTCTTTAGATTTGTGAGGGACAGAGCCATCTCAGACAGCTGTCCTCTCAGAGCACTGACATCCTACCACCTTCAACTCTCTCTACTCCTCTGGACTATTTCGCCAAGCTCAAACCCCAGAACTCAGACTCACCTGACCCTTCACCCTCTGTGAGTCTCTAAGTCAGCTGCTTGTTCTCTGCCCCTCCACTTCATCCATTCCATTGCTTGTGACAACTCTTTGACCTCATGGACACAGTCACCCACCATGGTGTCATGTTCTCACCGCCCAGAAGCCTGCCTGCCATTACCACCCACCTCGTCCTGCCTGGGCTCAGCAGTCTACTGCAGAACCACTGCCAGGAAAGTGCCCCCGCATGCTTACCCATCTCTCCTGTTGGGTACCTGCTTGGCATCCTCTCACTGACTGCACCAAGCAAGTGGCACCACCAGGGAGAGCCACACACTAAGCAGTCAGGCCCCTTAACCTCCACAGGCACAGCTTTAAGGAAAGCACACTGTTGCCCCATAGCTCCCCTGCTTTTCTCTGAGCACTGCTGCCCAAGTTTCCACTGCCCATGAATGAATACCCTATTGATATTGGCAAGGCCAGACACCATGAACCAACTCCAAGTGATGCCTGTGTGGAGGTCTGTGCAGCCCACTCTACATGGTAAGGCATGGCTAACTCCTTCCTGCTTCTCTTCTCTCCCCATGGTGTAGCTCTCACTTCCCCAGGTGAACACAGGAATCTGGTTCAGTTCCACAGCCTCTCTCCCCTAAACCACAAATCCAGCAACCATTCTGAAAATCAGTATGGAGGTTCCTCAGGAAACTAAAAACAGAACTATCATGTGATCGAGCAAGATAGTTCCTGGATATATACCTAAAGGAACCTGAGTCAGTATGCCAGGAGATACTGGCACAACCACATTTACTACTATACTGTTCACAATAGCAAGATAGGGAGCCAGCCTAGAAGCCCATCAACAGATAAATGAATAAAAAAGGTACAGTGATATACATGTCTGAAAATGTCACAATGAAGTCCATTATTTTGTATATTAACTAAACAATAAATGATAATAATAAATTTTAAAAAGAAAAATTGAGGGGCTGGGGAGATGGTTTGGTGGGTAAAGTACTTGCTATACGAATATGAAGGCTTGAGTTTAGACCCCCAGTAAAAGCTGGGTGTGGGAGCACACATCTGTAATATCGCTGTTAGGGTGGGGGGCAGAGATAGGCAGATCCAGGGGGCTCACTGGCCAGCCAGTCTAGCAGAAATGTTGAGCGACAGGTTCAGCGAGAGATCCTACCTCAAGAAGCAAAATGAAGAGCCAGGTGTGGCATGCATGCCTTTAATCCCAGCACTCAGGAGGCAGAGGCTGTCAGATCCCCTAGGACTGGAGTTACGGATGGTTGTTAGCTGCCATGTGGGTGCTGGGATTCGAACCTGGGTCTTCTGCAAGAACAACCAGTGTTCTTAACTGCTGAGCCATCTCTCCACCCCCAGTTTCTTGGGCTTTTAAAAAACATTTATTTATGGGGCTGGAGCGATGGCTCAGCAGTTAAGAACACTGGTTGTTCTTGTAGAAGACCCAGGTTCAAATCCCAGCACCCACATGGCAGCTAACAACCGTCCTCAACTCCAGTCCCAGGGGATCTGACAGCCTCCTCTGTCCTCCATGGGCATTGCACGGCACAGGTGTACTTACTTACATGAAGGCATAACGCTCATACACATAAAAATAATAAAATATTTTTAAAAATTTTTTGAAAAAAATTTGTTTTGTGTGTGTTTGTGTGTGTGTGTGTGTGTGTGTGTGTGTATGCATGCATGCATGTGGAGGCCAGAGGACAACTTATAGGAGTCAATTCTCACCTTCCACTATGAGGATTCTAGGGATCCAACTCAGGTTGTCAGGGCTTGGCAGCAATCGCCTTCATCTGCTGAACCATCTTGCTGGGACTCAACAACATCCAGTTTCTATTTCATAGCTACAATGTACTTTTTAAAGTCTCTAAACAACAATAGCTTGTTTTACAATTTTTGTTATTCTGAGCATTCTGTTCTCCTCCTCTTCCTCCTCCTCTTCTTCCTCTTCTTTTTTTTTTTCAGTCTTTTTGAGAGAGGTTCTCTCTGTAGCCCAGCTGGCCTAGAACTCACTATGTAGACCAGACTGGCTTCAAACTCACAAGTGCTGGGATTAAAGGTGTGTGCCACCATGCCTGGCCAGTTCTTAAAAAATTTTTAGGTGAGCCAGGCATGGTGGTGCACTCCTTTGATTCCAGCACTTGGGAGGCAGAGGCAGGCAGATCTCTGTGAGTTCGAGGCCAGCCTGGTCTCCACAGTGAATCCAGGCCAGCTGGGGCTACAGGGAGACCCTGTCTCAAAAAGACCAAAAAAAAATTTTTTTTTCAGGTGTAGGAAGGTTTTACCTGTGTGTATATAAGTGCACTATGTTCATGTAATGTCCTCAGAGGCCATAAGAGGGCATTGGATCCCCTAGAACTGGAGCTATGACAGTTGTTAACTGCCATATGGGTGCTGGGAACCAAACCCATGTTCTCTGGAAGAGCAGCCCGTACTCTTAACTGCTGAGCCATCTTTCCAACCCTGTTCAACCCTGTTTCTGCCTCTTGATTCCAGACTTTTCTCGAAAGTGGGCCCCTAGATTTTTGTTCATTTTTAAGAGCTTTCAAAATCCAAGAGAAAGATTGGGAATGGTCCCTTTGGGAATGAATACTGGCCTGGTGGTAGGATGGAACTTTCTGGGGAGACAGAACATCCTATGTCTTAACTGGGGCATAGGTTATCTGGATGCATTCATTTGTCAGAACTCATTAAGCTCATCACTTAAGATCTTTACATTCAGTCTAAGTAAACTGTGCCCAGACTTTAAAAAGTGCAATTCATAAAACTTACAAACAGATGAGAGGCCTGTGCTTGTGGGGAGAGAGGTGCTGGTTGGCTTGAAAAGTTTGGGCTGGGCTGTTTCATTGAGAAACCCCAACTCTTGGATAGTCTCTTCTCAAGCTGGTCAGTTTCAAAGACAGAAGATAGAACTAAGGCTGGATGTGCTGCTCCATGGTACCGCCCATCTGAGCATGCCTGAATCCCCCAGGTTCTACCCCAGCACTAGAAAAGAACAAATTAATACAGATGGGGGAGAAGAGGCAATTTGAAGGCTATTGCATCTATACAGGGAGAAGAAAGCTAGAGCAAACAAAAGACAGCAGAGTTAGAGGGGAACTAGCCATGGAGCCTCCTGGAGCTTCTAGAAGGTCAGGCCTAAGCCCGCTACTTTGGGGCAAAGTGGAGGAAGAAGGCTGGGGTGGGCAGGAGTAGGGTCAGTACCTTCTATCTTTGCATAATCTCCCAGATGGGTGAAGCCCCCTCCATCGGTGCCAGTGTCCCTCTCCAGACCCTCTGTTTCATTTTCCCTATTGAATAAACCTCTAGTCTTTGAGAGCCAGAGGAGAGGCAGTGCCCAGCCCTGCAGCATGGGGAAAGACACCTGAAAGTCAGAGCTCTAAACCAGCCCTACTTTTGCCCAGCTTCAGTTCACCCTCCTTCCCATCAATGCTGAGACCTTTAGAGATCTGTGGAGCCAACAATGGCATTCATTGGCTGGTCCATGCTCAGCTTAAGGTTCACAAAAGGGGCAGTTTTCTCAGTCTGCTAAATCACTTCTTAGGTTTCCGTCTGGCTTCTAGATTGCCAAATGCTGCCCTTGCCTCCTTTCTCAATGAACGCTTTCCCGCACATGTGTGCTGTAATAGGCAGGATGAACCCCTCAGCTGTCTGAGTCACAGCCCACCCATGCTGTGAGCACACTCCCTCACATGGTGAACTGGCCTTTGCAACTGGGCTGAGGAGTGAGATGGGAGCCCAGCTGCTGTGCTCTGAATGTGTCTCCCCAGATTCACAAATTGGAACCTTAGTTCCTCACAGGGCGATATTGGGAGGTGGGGCCTAGTGGGAGGGGCTTGGATGATGGGGGCAAAGTCTTATGACTGGCTGGAAGCCTTTGCCTCCTGAATGAGTACTTGTTCTGTTGGGGCAGGTTGTTGGAGAGTGAGGTGGGCCTGTATTTATCAGTCCCTTCCCACTTTACAACATGAGTTAAAGTTGCTTGAAGCCTCACCAGAAGCTGGACAGATACTGGCACTGTGCTCTTGGGCTTCTCAGCCTTCAGACCCGTGAGTCAAATACCATACTCTATGTAAATCATCCAGCCTCAGGAATTTTGTTATAGTAACAACAACAACAAAAGGGGACTAATGCACCAAATTAATCTCAAAACTCCTTAAAAGGTTTTTGTGCAGGGGTCAGGGGGCCAGGGGCCAGAGACGGTCCCTTGCTGATAAAAGGGGCTGTGGAGCAAGGGAGGCCAGTACCTTCTGGAAGCTGGAAAAGTTAAGAAAATGGATTTTCCTGTCTAGCTTCCAGAAAGCTCTTCTAGAGCATTCCATCAACACTTTTATTTTAGATTAGTTGCTCTAACATATTAAAACTAGGATATAATAAATTTCTGGGGGGTTAGGAACCTAAGTTTATGGTGAATTTCTATGGAAGTAATTAAAGACTCCTATAGTTTGGAACTTTTTAGTGTCTTCACTGTGTAGCCCAGACTGGCCTTGAACTCCGATCATCCTGCTGACTCATGATTGTTCTGACTCAGGATCCTGAGTGCTGGGGTTATAGGCATACCAGTCTCTGTACCTGTCTTTTTTTTTTGAGACAGGGTCTACCTGTAGCTCTAGCTGGCCTGGAATTTACTATGTAGACCATGCTGGCCTCAGTCTCACAGAGTTCTACCTACCTCTGCCTCCCAAGAGCTGGGACTAAAGATATGTGTCACTATGCCTGGCTGTACCTGTCTTCTTAATATAGTAGCATGCTTTGGGTATTTTATTATAGTAATGAAATACTGACATTATATAATACCCTCTAAATGCATTTAGGAGACAAAATTCACAGAATCTGATGATTCTTCCTCTTAGAGGTAAATGATGTGATTGGAGTTAGATACATATACAGATAATAAGAAAACTCAAAGGAAGGAACAGGGTCACTGAGAAACTCAAGGACCTTGTCGCATGGACTGGGCATGAGTCATAGTGGCAGAGCACTTGCCTAGCATGTGTGAGGCCCTATGTTTAATCCCAGCGACATAGAAAATAGAAGAAAGAATGCTGTCATAGATATTTCCCATTTGAGAAGTATGTTGGTCAGCTTTCCCTTGATGTGACAAAATACCTGAGATCAATTTACAAGTAGGAAAACTGTATTGTGACTGGTAGTTTCAGAGGTGCCAGTGGGCCTATGGGCCTGTGATAAGGTAGATCAACATAGTAGGGAGTACATGGGGAAGAAAAACTGCTGAGAGGTAGGGGCAGGGGAGAACACCAACGCCCCCTTCTAGAGTATGTCCCCCAGTGATCTAACTTCCTCCCCCAGGCCTCACTTCTTAGAGGCTCTACCACCTCCTAGTAGTGGGACCAGCCTTTAACACAGTGCTTGAAGAACAAGTGAGATCAAAGCTGAAGTTCGGCAGGCGGTTCCGTTTCGGCTATGCTCACCGGTCTTTGCAGTGTCAACAAACTTATCTTTAAACAAAAGTTTGCTCATGGTTTTGGACTTCAGTCTGGAAGTCCAAGGAGCTTTATACAGGTTCTGGCAGTGGGGGGTGCGGGGGGGGGGGGGAGGAGCCACACAAGTGCATTATATCATGGCAGGAGCGCATACCTGGCTAGGCCTAGCTGGCTTTTCTCCCTCTACTTACAAAGCTACCAAGATTTGATCACGGGTTCCCCATCCTCATGACCTAATCTAAGCCAATCACCATCTAAAGGTTTCATCTTTAATACCACTGTTGAATTCATTTTCTACCTTCCTGATATCCTTAACATACTGTGCCCTGGAGCACATTTTCCTCCCTGGGTCTTGGCCTACCTATACTTCCCTCACCCTCTATCTCCCTTCCTGACCTCTGCACTGGTGTCCTGTATCCACACTGGTCCAGCAGTCATTGATTTGCCCCAGAGCATCCCGAGAGATCCTTTAAAACATCAATCAGATTCTATCACTTCCCGACTTAAAAGCTTCCAAAAGCTTCCCAATCCCATGGAGCATAAAATCCATTCTCCTCAGTAGGGTTATCACAGCCTAATTGATCTGGCCCATTCCCATCTCCCCTTGCCACTGTCCCCACCATTAGCTCTGCCCTGGCCTGGCCACACTGATCTATTAGAGTGCGTGCTCACCTCTGGACAGCTGGCCTCTAGTCCTTTGCCGCTCTGTCTCTGCCTGGATGGTAAGCCCTCCCTTCTCTAGGTCTCTACCTTCCCAGTTCCTAGTTCCACTGTAACATGTTCTCCAAGGGGATATTGAGATCCCTCCACCACCTGTATGTATGTATGTATGTGTGTATGTGTGTGTGAGTGTGTGTGTGTGTGTGTTTCTCTGTCTCACACTCCTTCCTCTGTTTCTCTTTCACTCTCTGTCTGTCTCTGTCTTTTTCCCCTCATCCCTCTCCCTCTCTCTTTGTGTCTGTCTCTGTTTCTCTCTCCCCCTTCCCCTCCTCTCTCCTCTGTCTCTGTATTTCTTTGTGTCTTTCTCTGTCTGTCTGTCTGTCTCTGTCTTCTGTCTCTTTCTGTCTCTCTCCTTTCTCAGCAACTTTTCTTCACCTTCTACTGCCTACCATGTAAAGTGGGTGTTTCCTGCCTGTCCTGCTCAGTCACTTCCCAGTGGGTTTGAACCTGATGATCACATTATTGGTTTCCTTGTGTTTCATTTGTCCCTCTTTTGGCTTAAGCTCCAGGAGAGCAGGGCTGGTATTCTTCATCTGGTTCCTAGCATTCACCCACAGAAGATGCAAACTCACTTTGTTGAGTAAAAGAATGAACCCAAGCTGGGTGTGGTGGTGCACGCCTTTAATCCCTGCACTCGGGAGGCAGAGGCAGGCGGATCTCTGTGAGTTCGAGGCCAGCCTGGTCTACATAGTGAGTTCCAGGACAGCTGGGGCTACAGGGAGACCCTGTCTCAAAAAGACCAATAAATAAATAAATAAATAAATAAATAAATAAATAACCAACCCAGCAGTCACCTATTGCGAGCTGGGGTTTGCATTCTTATAACCCAGTTATTCCATTTCATCAAGCCCCATGAGGTTGCTCTGTGGACCACCTCTCCTAACTTCCCTTGCAGTTAGCTGTTACAGCCAATGCATGTGGACACAAGGGAAAGAAGCTATTTCCAGCCGTGGGCCATAAAACCTCACATGCGATGATATTTTAGATTTTTAATTTAATTGCTTGTTTTCTCAGCGTAGCCTCTGCTGGCCTTGAACTCACAATCCTCCTGCCTCAGTCTACAGTGGGATTGCAGGCGTGCACCATGCCCCACTCTTCCAAATTCCAAAGAATTTCTTCTTTGCCAGCTGCATGGAGAGATTTTGAGGTCTTGGGTGATGACAGAGTCCCAAGATGGGAGGGGCTGGGATCACTGAAAGGAGCTGGGGTCTTCTCCTCTACCAGTCTCCTTGGGACTCCCAATTGAGTGGACATAAGACCTTACTGGAATGGAGCCATTGAGAGTTCCAGGCTTCTGAGCGCAACAGCTGCCTCACCTTAATTAACACATCAAAACACCATATGTAGGTGGCTAGTGACAACACCTCAGGTGACAGTGTTGCTGGCAGGTTTTCACAATATGCAGATGTGTTCTCCCAGAAACAGTTAGAGCTCACTGCAGTTAGAACTCACTGCATTGCAAGTTCACTGGACTGCGGTTTGAGCCCACAGGGTTGTGAGCCCCTCCAGGGAGGTGTCTTTATCAACCTCTCTGTGCCTCAGGATCCAGTCCCAGGAGGCCTCGGGGAAAGGGGAAAGTTTGTTCAACCCACAAAAGAGTGAACAGATTGTCTGCACACCTCATTGCCTCTCTGTCCCTAATTGTTCCTGAGAAAGTTCAACACTAATTTTACAAAGACCCAAAAAGAAGCCAGGTCTTCTTCACAGTCACACAAAAGAGATGGAACAGAATCAGCCCTGGGGCTTTTTTTTTTTTTTTTTTTTAATCTTTTTGAGACAGGGTCTCCCTGTAGCCCCAGCTGTCCTGGAACTCACTATGTAGATCAGGCTGGCCTTGAACTCACAGAGAGCCACCTGCCTCTGCCTCCCAAGTGCTGGGACTAAAGGCATGGGCCACCGCGCCCGGCAGCCCTGGGGCTTTTAAAAGGTGATTGATGTCAGTTCTGGAGAAATCCTGGCACCAGAGAAAGACTGGGAGAGGTGAGTGGGGCCTTTGAGGGCACCACACATTGCACTAAGTCCAAGGTGACCTCATCTAGTCTCTGCCCTCCCAGCCAGCTCTGCCTGGCTCCTGAAGCCTGGCGGTCCACATCACTCAGTATTTTTAGCTTCACCACCTGGCACCTGCGGTCACCATTTCTGCCTAGCCTGGCAGTGTCCCTCCCTGGGCCTTAAAGAGATAGAGTCCATCAGTTACAGTGCAGACTAGTTCTTGCAAACATAGGTCACTATACCCCAGGGCAGGAGGCAGAGGGACATCCCCTATAGGGGCATCCCCAAAGCTACAGGTGGGAGACAGGATGAGGAAGGAGAGGCAGGAGTTCACAGCAGTCTGATCACCAGGCCAGAGCTAGCCTCTTTCTAGGGCTTCTGGAGTGGTTCACCAGTGAGGACTGATCAATATCACACATCCATTGTTTTAAGACCTGAGGCCAGGGAGCATAAAGGCAGGGCCTGGCAATATTTAAAATTTTTATTTTTATTTTTGATAAAAATTGTGTGTTTATGAAGCCAGGCATGGTGGCGCATGCCTGTAGTCCCAGCACTTGGGAGGCAGAGGCAGGCGGATCTTTGTGAGTTCAAGGCCAGCCTGGTCTACACAGTGAGTTCCAGGACAGCTGGGGCTACAGGGAGACCCTGTCTCAAAAAGACCAAAAAAAAAATGTGTGTGTTTGTGTCTGTATATGAGAGTAGGTATGTGTACCTGAGGGCAGGTGCCCACAGAAATCAGATGCATTAGATCCCCCAGGAGTTAGAATTACAGGTGGTTGTGCACCATGCAATGTGGTTGCTGGGAACTGAACTCAGGTCCTTTGGAAAAGCAGTGCTCTTAACCACTGAGCCATTTTTCCAGGCCCCTGGCAGTATTTTTGACAGCCATCTCAGAGTTGGAGGTACAACTCAGTGGCAGAGCATTAGCCTAGCATGTGCAAGGCCCTGGGTTCCATTCCTAGCACCAGAGGTTGGGAGGAATGGATCAAATTATTTCTTTTTTTTTGACCCCAATTGACCTGGAACTCACTATGTAGACCAGGCTGGCCTTGAACTCACAGAGATCTGCTTGCCTTTGTCTCCCAAGTGCTGGAATTAAAGGCATGATCCACCACACCCAGGTGGGTCAAATTATTTCAATGCCCTGTCTCTTCATGCCATTTCATCCAGATGTTCATGTATTCATTCATTCATTCATTCATTCATTCACCAAACACTTTGAGCCTCCACTATGAAAATAATGGCTCTACTGTGATTGTAGAGTTCTTTGGAGTCAAGAACTGTGTCTGTCTAACTTCTTTGAGTCTCCTAACCTGCCTGTTTGGTTTCCATCCCTCCCCCATGGTTGGCTCTGCTACCTATGGGTCAAGTACTCAGCTTAGTGGTCAAGGCCCTTGTGATCTGACTGGCTGTCCTTGCCAGCCTTGCCCTTATCTACACCCAGCTTCTTTTCCAAACCCCTAGCCTTTGCCCTTGCTGCCCCACAGCTTGTGGTGCCTTTTCCTCAGCCTCACTCCCTGGGAGGCCTCTGCACTTTTGGACAGACTGGGTAGGGTATGTTTTGGCTCCTGCAAGCAGAGGTAGCCCATCTGTCATCCTGACTCTCTGGGTGCTCACTCCCACCAAAGCACCCTCAATCTGTGTCCATGCTGTCTGCTAGCAGGCCATACCCTGTGTGGCTAGGCCAGGACTCTAGCTAGAGTCCCAGCTTAGGCCTGGTACTCTGTAAGTATGCAGTCAGCCTGTCTCATGGGTCAACTGGCAACCAGGGCAGGAATCACCCTCCCATTTCAGAGATGAGAACACAGAGGCCCAGATGGGGCTCAACATAGTCATGAGGGGCTCCTGGTTTAGGCCACAGGTGCCCACATTCTTTCCTCTTGTTCTTAAGGGACGTGGAGGGAGCACTGGCTTGGTCCTGCGCTTCCCACCCACAGCTGTGCTGACTCAGGCAGGATGGGCCAGAGCAGAGGTGACCCTGTCAGCTTGTCCATCTACTTCCAGAGCCTGTGGCCACAGCTTGGGTAATGTACTTGGCTGAAGCCTGGGTTTCCCTGCAGTAGGGTTATGGTGAGCTGGTAAAAGGATGTGAACCCCATCTGGTACCATGCATAGTCTCTCTTTCTCCCAACAAAGGCATTTGGAACTCACATCTGCTCCAGTGAACCTGTGTACACAAACAGCACACACAAATAAGTCACACAGTCACAAAAACCTTCATTCTCTCTCTTCCTCCATCCTTTCCTTTTTTACATATATATGTGTGTTCTCACAGTCTCAGATGGACACTCCCACAAAACATTTCACTTTTTTTTTTCTGTCTTTTCGAGACAGTCTCCCTGTAGCCCCAGCTGGCCTGGACCTTGCTATGTAGACACAAAGATCTCCCTGCCTCTGCCTCCCAAGTGCTGGGATTAAAGGCATGCACCACCATGCCCCACTACGTTTTCACTTCTTAATTCATTTATTAGATGGCCATACAGTGCTGGAAGGACAAGTAGCTCCAAGATTGGAGAGGGCTTGGGGTTTCTGGAAGGCCTTCCTGGAAGAGGAAGCATTGCAGCTGGGCCTGAGTGGAAGGGAGCCAGAGCATCGCTGGAGGTAATATAGGGGAAGAGAGTGAGATGGGGTGGGAGGTATCAACCCCACTCAAACAGGCCTTGAATGCCAAGTGTTGACTTCCAGTTGTGGGAGCTAGGGTGCCATGGATGACTCTAATCAGGGAATGAACATGACAATGGGAGGTGGGGGTGTGATGTGCCAGAGTGGGATTATGGGGAGAAAGCTGTGGTGACGACCAAGTAAGATGAGCATGAAGTAGAGGTAGATGGTAAAAGTGGGTAGACAGATTCCATAAGCAGCAGCACCAGGGCCCAGAGCCCCAGGTGGAGGGCTGTACTGTGACCCTGCTAGCCTGCTGCCCACCCCAGGACTGACCTCTGCAGTGGAGCCTCTTCCAGCAGCTCCTCTTCCTCCTCCCTGTGGAAGCAGATGAAACAGAAGGCTGGCACATCGTCCGCTCCACAGCTCAGGGGCCAGGCGGGAGGCATCTCCAGGACCCGGCAAGGATGACTGCTGGTGGACTCCACAGCATCGTCTCCAGCCAGGGTGTGGTTGCTCGAGCCAGCACGCTCCAGGGTCAGCAGCCTGTCCGCCTCAGGACCTGGTACCTTCCTACCTGCCACCTGCACCTTCTCACTCAGGTTACCCGTTGCCTCAGTGGGTGGAAGAGCCTGTGGCTCTGGTGGGGCTCCTGTCTTGACCCACAGGGGTTCCAGCCTTAGACAGCTGCTTGTAGCTGCCTGGGTTCAGAGGTGGCTGGTGGTAGACAGAGGTCCTATCCTGGAGGAGCCCTCAGACCTCCACTTCACTGCTCTTTCAGGGGCAGGACTGGACTGGGAGGCCAGGCCCACTGATGACCCGTCTTTCTGTCCATCTGTGTGTCCAGCTGTCTATCTTCTCCTCCCTAGTTGACCAACAAGCGCAGAGGTAGCTCCCTTGACAAAGTTTGTTCTTCTTTGCTGGGGTGGGTGGCACGGTGGCCTTCAAGAGATCCAGCTGACACTTGAAGCTGGAGGGTGGGTGAGGGTCAGATGAGGCTGGCACAGTGTCTACACTGTCCCCAGGAAAAGTTCTGAACCCTGGAGCCGGGTGCTGGCTGGCCAGACTGGAAGCTGCTCTGCTCCCTCTACTCCCGTGGTGGCTCTGGCTATGGCTGGGCTGTGGGTATTAATAGCTCCACATTCACGCTGAGAAGCCTGGAGGTTAACTCCTTCCTTGCCAGAGCTGGGAGGCTAGCTGCGATGAGGCTAGGCTAACCACAGGGAGGGAAGCAAGGACCACGCCTCTGCAGGGAGCCTGGTGCAGCGGCAGACACCCCCTGCCACCTCCTGCCTGTGAGTCTGTGTACTGCTGGCCACCAGGGCTTGGTCAGATTTCCTGTGCCAACTGGACCCTTCATGCACAGGTAGGGAGGACTCCCGGTGGGGATCAGGGCTCTTAAGTTCCAGGGAGCATCTCTGGGCTGCCCGTACTCACATCTCCACCCGCCAACTCACCAAGCTCCTCGACATTCCCGGAAGTCACATCGTCAACCCTGGGTCCAGTTCCGTGACTGCTTTCAGTGGAGACAGAGATGAGGCAGGCACTGCCTAGCAGTGTGCGCAGCTGCGGAGTACCAAGTGGAACTTACTTGCCTGAGGACTGTTTGATGAGCACCGCTGTGTTAGGTACTGGGCGGCACACAGGGCTCACATTGATAGGCAGAGGCTCCTCCCTTGGTGGGCTTGCGTGGGTGGGAGGCTGTGGGGCTGCAACTGGTCTATACTGGGCCACTGAGTTAGAAAGGGTGCGCCCTCCAAGGTATCCTCAGAGCACCAGCTTGCTATAGAGACCCTGGCTGGCTTTGAGTCCCCCTCACCTGTGCAGCAACAGACAACACATGTAACCATTCCCAGTGGCTCTGGGAGCTGGAGAAACAAAGGAGACAAATTCAACTTGTGAAAGGGCTGCGTGGGGCAGGGTGGGGGGTGGGAGGGGGTGTCATTAAGGAAGGAGATGTGCCAGGGGCTGATGGACAGGTACTTAGAAAGGCTGTTTGAGGAAGAGCTCCCACAAGGTGACATCAGAGCTGCTACCTGCAGCTGAGGGAGGAGCAGCAGGTAGAAAGCCCAAGTACAGGAACTAGCTGGCACTTGGGGAAGAGAGTGAGAGGCAGGGAAGGTCTTTAAGATGACCTTTAGTAGAGCTTCCTTGGGGGCTCAAGGGTGGGGCATGACCAGCATACAGAGAGTATGACAGGGTGGGATGGAGGCTTACTAGGCAGGAAGAGGATGGAAAAGACAGATCAACCAGTCAGAGGTATAGGACACATTTACTCCAGAGCCACTCTGCTCAGGGCTCTGAAGACCAAAGATGGGTGGGGGTGAAGGGAGATGGAAGAAGAACTTGGCTGGGAGAGGAGGGCCTGAGGAGTTTGGGGGGGGGGAGTTAGAGGCCTGGAGGAGCCATCTGAACTGAGTTCCACTGGCTGGAAGAGCAGGTCTGGATCTCCTTGGGGGAGAAGAAGAGGGTCTGGGAACAGAGTTGCCACACACAGCTGTTTAGGCTGTACATGGCGCACACGGACATGTTATAGTGGTTAGCAGCTCAGAGCTGGCATTCAGACCTGCCAAACCTTGTGCTTCTGTACTACAACAGCACGGGAGTTCGCCTTTTTCTAAATGGTGCACCTCAAAAGGTGTTTTTTTCTTATTGATAAACTTGAAGGATGCGGTTTTCTAATCAGTTCTGTCTTGCCTCCTCATAATCCTTTTCTTTCTGACGAGATCTCACTATGTCGCCTAGGTTGGCCTTGAACTCACTATTCTCCTACATAAATCCTCCCTCATGCTAGGATCCATGCCTGCTTCTGCTCAGGGGGCCTTCTTTCATCTAAAGCACTTGGGGAAGAGAGTGAGAGGCAGTGCACTCCACTAGAAGGGGCACCTTTTCTGAATTGACCTACCTAAAGAGGGTGCTTCATTCTACCTGGTTCCAGACTGGGCTAGGGAGATGATCCTGGTTCCTCACTCTGGCTCTGTTGGAGACCTTCTATGTGACTTTAGATTTCTGTCCCTATTTAGAACCTAGACCAACAGGCATAGCTAGAGGCTTGCTGGTCTGGTCTGCACTGCAGAGAATGAGCTCAGATGAGTGGCAACTCCCCTGAGGTCCTATGACAGTACTCAGGGCTTCCCATCCCTGCTCAAGGGTCAGTTTCGGTCTCTGGCAGTGCATGCAGCCTTGACTGTTTCTCAAAAGGGAGGACAGGGAATGGAAGGAACAAAAGGCAGGGTAGGGGACAAGAGGGTAGCCCATGCTACTGTCCCTGTGGTAAGGGTCAGAAGGGGCCATGGTGACCCTGGCTTGTGGGCATGCCTTCCCCCTCCCCGGGTCCCATGGTGTTGTCATTTGCAGATGTTAATTATTCACGAAGCTATGCTTCGCCTAGTTTTAATGCACTCTGATGGCGTTCTCTAGCTAATGGGGAAAATCAATAGTTTTTAATTCTTAGTGGCTGTGAAGCTGTCTCCTGTTTGGATGGTGGCTGGGCCTGGATCTTGGGTTAGGGGTAGGGTATAGGCTCAGACCTAGGTTGCAAGAGCCTGAAGCTTGACCTTTTCCTCTCCTGCCACCTCTGCCTTCTGGCTCCAGCCTGGGGAAAAAAGATTGCTGTTACCAGGGAACTCCAAGCTGTCCCAAACTTCACAGAGAGACTGAGCACTAAATCTCAGCCATTTGTCACCCTTTAAGATAGATGGTGGCCGCTTCTAGCCCTTGGGCCAGACTTATGGGCCAGATAATTCCTTCAGTTTTGGGGGGAGGTGTGCTGTAGTCAAGCCTGCAGCCCTTGACTTTGAGGCTTGGGGAGCTGATGGGGATGTACCTTCCTCTCCCCTCCACTCAGGATCAGCCCTGGTCAACCTTCTGGAGCATGGGGAAGCTGGCCTGAGCCCCACATTCCTGGAGAACTCTGAATGACTCTGGTGCTCTTTGTGGGCAGTTACACAGCAATGCTCTCTGATGGGACTGAGAGCAGTTGTCATTACAAACAAGTCCCATCTCCAACCACGCCCTGTCCCTGAGTAGATGTCCTTCACCATTCCTGTAATTATCTTAAGAGCAGAATCACTACCCTGTGTGTGTGTGTGTGTGTGTGTGTGTGTGTGTGTGTGTGTGTTGATTAGACAGAAACATTTAAGATGCATGGTGCTCTTAGTAATGCTGATTTTTGATTTTTTTGGGGTTTTTTTTTTTTTTTTTTTTGGTCTTTTTGAGACAAGGTCTCCCTGTAGCCCCTATCTGTCCTGGAACTCACTATGTAGACCAGGCTGGCCTTGAACTCACAGAGATCACCTG
Source organism: Nannospalax galili (assembly GCF_000622305.1). Lineage (NCBI taxonomy): Eukaryota > Metazoa > Chordata > Mammalia > Rodentia > Spalacidae > Nannospalax > Nannospalax galili. The sequence goes on from NW_008329714.1 coordinate 116,964, forward strand.
CCTCTGCCTCCTGAGTGCTGGGATTAAAGGCATGCGCCACCACGCCCAACTAGTAATGTTGTTTTTAAAAAGCTATTTGTCAATGTTTCTAAAACTTGGCAAACCTCCAGAAAATGAAAGGCATGAGATGTCTCAGCATGGGAGGAGCCCTGCCTGCTTCCCAAGGCCCTGGCCTTTCCTGATGACCTGGGGTCCACCTCTGATGATTGAAAGGGCTCTGTCCATTAAAGGAACTGCCTACTGGGGCCTGAGCCTGGTGCTGTGGCCCTCCACAAGAGCTTTCTGCCAGACTATGCAAGCCCAATCACCTTAGGTCAATTCATAGAACCCACATAAAGGTAGAAGGAGAGAACTCAGAGAATGGTGATGGCCAGGCATCCTTTGGGACAGCAAGTATTCCCTCAAAGGCTCATGTGTTGAAGGCTTGGTTCCCAGTGCCACAGTGTCATAAGGGCTCTGTCTTCATAATGAATTAACTATTGGAGTCAATGATACTGGTGGGAGGTGGCAGAACCTGGGAGATGGGCTTGACTGGAGGAAGTAGGTCACTAGGGATGTGTTCTGGAAAGATATACCTAGCCTGTGGCCCCTTCTTTGGTCTCTATCTGCTTCTTGCCCACCATGAAGTGAGCAACTATGTACTGCCATACCCTTCTGCCTCAATGCTCTGCCTCACACAGCCCAGAAACAGTGGAACCAACTGACCATAGACTGAAACCTCTGAAATCATGAGCCATAATAAATTCTTCCCAGGGGTTGAAGAGATGGCTCAGTAGTTAAGAGCACTGGCTACTACTGCAGAGGACCTGGGTTCAATTCCCAGCACCCACATGGCAACTAACAACAATCCATAATTCTAGTTCCAGGGGCTCCAACACCCTCTTATGACCTCTACAGGCATTGCATGACATGGGTGGAGCTTACATACTTACAGGCAATACACTAATACATGCAAATAATAAATAAAATAAAGTAAATCCTTCCTCCCCTGTCAGCAGGATAGCTCAGCAGGTAAAGGAGCTTGCTGCCAGACCATGCAAGCCTAATCACCTTAGTTCAATTCCCAGAACCCATATAAAGGTGGAAGGAGAGGACATACTCCATAGAGTTGTCCTCTGACCTCCATATGCATGTATTGGCATGTGCACTCTCTCACATACAGTAATAGTACAAATTTAAAAGAATTTTTATTTTATTTAACTTAAGAAATTTTTATGTGTATGTCTATGTGTCTGTGTGAGTATATGCCATGTGTGTGGGTGCCCTTGGAGGCCACAAGAGGGTATTGGATCCTGTGGCACTGGAGTTACCAGCTGTTGTGAGCCACCTGATGTGAGTGCTATGAACCAATCTAGAGCAAAGTCTCTTAACTGCTGAGCCATCTCTCCAGCCCCAAAAGAATGTTTTAAAACCCTTCTTCCCTTAAGTTATTTCTGTTAGGTATTGTGTCACAGTGACCAAAGCTCAAACCTCTAGCTAGCCTCTCCCTGTCCCCACCCAGTAACAGCAGACACCAGGCTCAGTCAGCTTTGGGGGCACAGGTTACAGAATAAGCAGACTTGTCTGGGTCCTCTTCAGGACTCCCTCACACTCCTGTTTCCCTTTGACTGCAGTGTTCAGAAGGCTAAGTAAGCCTTCTCCCTAATTAATGGCATGTTGCTCTTTGTGATCCATGCAGAACCTCTCCCTCATCTTTGTCTATATTTTTACAACAACTTCCCTTCTCTCCAACACACACACACACATACACACTATGGATGCTTGGCAGGCAAACACACTGAGGCTTTCTACATACCTACCCTGTGGAATCACTGAGAAAATTATTTTAGTCAAAGCATGGGAAATGCTTAGGGTAACTCTAAACATATAACAACTAACCCAGCGGGGGTCCCATTCCATCCCCTCCCTCAGGGGACTTAGAGGGTCAGACAAGACACCTTCCCCTTTAGCAAACTCAAACTGGTGTTCAGAATTCCTCACTAACACCCAAGGGATCCTCTGGGACAGAACCTAGCTTGTTCATTGTTGGAAGGAGAGGCAAATGCTATTGTAACTAGCTATCCCTGTCTCTCTCTGTCTCTCTTATTCTCTCCCTCTCACTCTCCACTCAGCTATTCGGCAGTGTTTTTTGAAAAAAAATTTTTTTCTTTGGTTTTTTGAGACAGGGTCTCTCTGTAGTTAGAGCTGGCCTGGAACTCACTATGTAGACCAGGATGGCCTCAATCTCATAGAGATCCACCTGCCTCTGCCTTCTGAGTGCTAAGATTAAAGGTATTCACCACTACGCCCAGCTTGGTTTTTTAATTTTTTAAAAAGTATTTTATTTTATTCATTTATTTATTTGGGTCTTTTTGAGACTGGGTCTCCCTGTAGCCCCAGCTGACCTGGAACATTCTATGTAGACCAGGATGGCCTTGAACTCAGAAATCCGCCTGCCTCTGACTCCTGAGTGCTGGGACTAAAGGTGTGCACCACCACGCCCAGCTTTTATTTGTTATTTTTAATCTATGTGTGTTAGTGTATTGCCTGCATATAAGTGTGCCAGTGTCGTGCAACTCCCATAGAGGTCAGACAAGAGCATTGACTTCCTCTGGAAAGGAAGGTTGTTAGCTACCATGTGGGCGCTGGGACTAGAACCTGGGTCTTCTGCAAGAGCAATGTTCTTAACCACTGAGCCATCTCTCCAGCCCCATTTTTGATTTTTTGATGCAGGGTCTTATGTAAGTCAGGTCAAGCTGGCCTCCAACCTGTGATCCTTCTACCTCAATCTCTTGAGTGATGAAATTACAGCTGTGTATCAGTTCTTTCCATTTTGAGACAGGGTCTCACTATGTAGCCCAGGTGACCTGGAATTCACTATGTAGATCAGGTTGACCCTGAACTCACAGAGATCTGCCTGCCTCTGCTGGAACTAAAGGCATGTGCCACCACATCTGGCAATCCTTTACTTTTATAGCAGAGTAGTTAGCTATTCCTTATTCAACAAAACACAAGGAAAAGGAAAGTCCAATTCCATATTATTAGAGCCCTGACTGATGAGTAAGTGCCTGGCAGCTATGTGAAGGGTAAATGAAGCCTACAGGCAGCCTTACTTAAAATTTATCAGAATGTGCCTTAAGCATTTGGACAGGAATACTGTTGTCTTCCTTGAAGGAGCTTGTGGATTATACCACATGGGCAAAAAGTTATCTCCCAAACCAGATTAGGTCCAAATTTTATCACAGGAGGGATTTAGTTCCTCAAGTATCAGCCCAGAAATTGGTGATCCTCAAGAAAGAAGAAAAATGGAGGGACGCATAGCTTTTCCTCATCTTCATATGTTTTCTGTCAGCTAGCAGCAAAGGAGACAGAAAGAGTTCGTCCCTAGCTACACAGACAGAAGCACTGCAAACAACGGGGACAGAAGTGAAGTGTTACTGAAAGATGGAGGGAGAGCAGGATACAAGAAGCCTTCACATGGACTCAACTCATAACCGAGACTCTGAGCCTTCCTCTCTGCTGCCTGCCATACGTATGGAAATATATGGAGAAACTAGTCTATCTGGACCAGGACAGGGCTCCAAGATGTAGATTTTGCAATGCATTTGAATCTACTGAGCAGAGATGTTCAGGAAGTTTCATAAATGCATTAATGAAGGTAAAATGGGGGCGTGAAGAGGAAGCAATAATTAATTCTAGGAAAATGAAGTTGAACAAGAAATGAAATGTAATTGTATATCACATGGCCAATGTTACCTACAAAGGTATAATATAAGCACTCAAAACTAATTTAACAAAAAAGGATGTATAACCATATTGGAAAGATAGGGACAGCAGGATCATGTATGTAGGGGAGGGGGATACTGGTGCAGGAGAAATACATTTTCATTTTCTAGTAGGAAGTAAGATCAAAACCAGAAAAATCAAGAAATAGCTGTGCTAGCATGTTATTTAGAATCTGGCCATTCGAAGAATGAGCCATAGAGGGTCAGTGTCAGCCAGTGCCACAGGAAAGCTTATTGGAAATGCAGGATCTTGGAAGCTGCCCCAGACCTTCTGAATCAGACCTGACACTGTAGGGGAATGGGGGAGTGTGCCAGGATCAAACCCAGCGCCTCAGGTGTGCTAGGCAAGTGCTCCCCCACCGAGCTACATGCAAGCCCCAGAACCTGTATTTTAACAAGATTCTGAGTGAGTTTCTTCTTTCTTAAAGTTTGCATGGTCTTGACATAGGAGCCTGGGGAACCTGACTTATGAGAACTGCAAACAGAAGGAACCACTAAAGAGTTGTGTTTATTGCCTTTAGGAGTGCTGAAGTGCAAGGAGGTAGAGTAGTGCATCTTTTTAATATAAGTCCTGTAGCTTTGCTCTAAACTATGTGGAAGATGTATATTGTTAAAAAGAGCAAACCGGGACTGGAGAGATGGCTTAGTGGTTAAGAGCACTGACTGCTCTTGCAGAGAACCTGGGTTCGATTCCCAGCACCCACATGACAGCTACGAACCGTCCTTAACTCCAGTTCCAAGGGAATCCGAAGCCCTCTTCTGACCTCCGTGGCATTGCATGACACGGGTGCACTCATATGCATGCAGGCAATACATTCATACACATAAAATAAAAATAATAAAATATTTTTTAAAAAAGAGCAAATCATGTACAAGACTGTAAATCCCAACAAATGCAAGGCTGTCTCCTCCTACTAGACTCCAGGCTTCTTCAGAGACCTCTTCTAGAACATTTCTCTGTACAACCAGCCTTGGAGTATAAGGCCATTCTGTCTGTTACAACTGAAAACACCTACAATGCACTATTGGGCCCCTTGCTTTTTTACTTACTAATATCTTGGAGGTCATTCCCTATAAGTACATATAGATCTGTTTAAATTCACTTATAAATTGTTTTTATATACTATTACAGGATGCTTAAAAATGTAATTTGTTTAACTACTTCCCTGAAGGTCCAGTCCAGCCTTCTGCCACATAGTGTAGCAATAAGCATTTTGTAGCCACAATGCAGGGAAGGGCTAAGTGCACAGAGTACCTGGAGTTAGAATTCCAGGGCTGCTGCTAAGCCAACTATTTTATCTCTATAAATGTCAATTTCTGTAGCTGTGAAATGGGAATAAAAAGATGTTCATAGTACCTACTATGTGTTCACATTCTAGATACAGAAGATTTGGAAACACACAGAATAGTTCAGAGTCTTGTCCTTGTGGAGCCTAGAGGCTAGTGGCAGAAAATAGGCAATAAACATAAGTTAATAAAATATGTCATGACAAGTGCTAAAGGGGGTGGCAAGGGAGGAAGGTGGGAAGGTTGCAGTCTCAAATGAGGGGGCTGCAAATGGCTGTACTGTTAAGTGCCGCTGAAAGGCACAGGTCTGAGTAGAGGAATGGACCTGGGAGAAGAGCTGAGGAGCAGAGACAGGGAACTTACCACCACCTACACAGCTGCAGGCCACAGGAAGGGATTCCTGCACCTTGCAACTCCTAGCCCTAAGTTGGCCTTTGAGTACCTCCACAGAACGGGTAGACCTTCCCCTGAATGAGAAGCAATCCATCAGGTGGCAGCAAGATACTGCCCCTGCGACATAACCTTGTGTTGCTATAGAGGCACTCAAAGAATGACAGCAGCACTGGCCACCTCTAAAGTAGCCTAGTGGCTTCAGAGAGGGTGCTGAATTCCTAGCCCATCATGGTCAGTCCCTAACAACAGGACACTCTGCTCCTAGCAATAGGAGACTCTGCCCCAGGTTAGGATTCTTTCCTGGTGAGGTGGTGGTGGAAGAAGGAACAGGAGAGAGGAGCTGGGAATTGGATTGGACACTTTGGGTGGACTCAAGGAGAAGGTTGATGAGAAGCCAGTTGCATGCAGGTCTCAGCAAGGCTGGGCATAAACTTGTGAAAGCACCCCTCTCAGGACCTGTTCAGTGCTCCTTCTAAACCCTGGAAGATGAGTGCTAGAATTTTTCTGTTGAATCTGAAGGTTATGGAGACTTTGGGACAGCCAGCTGATGGGGGAGGGAAAAGGTGCTGAGGATTTATCCTGAGACCCCAATGGAGAGCAAGCATACTGTTGAACTAGAGTGTATTTCTTTATGCTGGGTTGGTTGTGGAGATTGAGAAAGTGGTGGGAGGGCTAAGCTTCCCTTCTCCAGCCATCTGGAAGCTCCTTTGTGCTCTCTCCTTCAGCCTCTTGTTAGGGTTCAGATACACAGCAGCCATGCCCCCTTACCTAGAGGGCCTCACGATTTTGCAAGGCCCTGAGAAAGGAACCTTGGTCTTTGAAGTCAAAAGCAGACTTTTCTCCACTGTTTGGCCAACACAGCAGGCTTCCCTTTTGATCTCTAAAGGGGGCAGGTTTTAACAGTTCCACCTCCCCCACCTTTAAAAAATATATCTTCCCGCCTTCTGCACCCCCCAGAAGTCTCCCCCTATAAAAGATCCCACCTCACGACGTGGGGGGGGGCACGGGGGACAGGGGGACTACCGGGAAGGGAATCTGTCCCATGTGTTCTTTTGCTAATAAACTCTATTCTGCTGGAGTTTTTATCTGTGACCTGGTGCATTCTCCTGATGAACCTGGATTCAGCCATCGCCTACTTCACCTATCACTTCTCAGCCTCCTCGAGTGCCCCCTGTGGACAGAGCCTACACACAGCGTGAGGAGACATGTTTGAGCTTCAAGCCTTAGCCAGAGGTGGTTAAAATTAGTAAAGAGATGGGCTGTTCCACAGCCTTTGGGAAAATATAAAGCTGGATGCTCACTGACCAGATGCCTCACTCTTTAAATCCTAGGAAAAAGCAGATGGATAAGAGGCTTTGATGTTAAAAATAAAACTATAAATGAATTAGAATAAAATATGAATGAATTTTTTAAAATAACAGGCCAGGCCTTGTGGCACATGCCTGTAATCCTAGCACTCTTGAGGCAGAGGCAGGAGGATCCTAAGTCCAAAGTCTGCTTCATGGGGATTCTGGAGAGATGACTCAGCAGTTAAGAGCACTGGCTGCTTCTGCAGAGGACCCACGCTCAGTTCCCAGCACCCACGTGGTAGATGGTGTCATCAAAAGCATAACTTTCATCTCAAATGGGATAAGGGATAGTTTATTCTGGAGCCAAATATGAGTGACCATGGCCCAGGAACACAGGTTCAGGTTACCCAAAATTCCATGCTCCAGCATGGTTAACAGGTGCCTTACATTTTTATAGTGATAGAACAAAGAAAAGTCATAAATCAAGACACTTTTCAAATACATTGGAGGATACATTCATTGGGCAGGTTGCAGCTAAATCAAGGGTTTTTTTTTAACTACAGGTCTCAGCTGCTATCTGATGACATTCTTAGCCTTTTGATTGGTGACACTGGGTGGTCTGCTAGGATAATACATTCTAAAAGATTTTTTATCTGTTAGTCACAGGATGTTAGATCAAAAACAGAGGTGGGCAAAGAGTGGCTGTTTAGGGGGCTAAAGCTGGCTGGCAAAACACTCATAAAATAAAAATAAATTAAAAAATGTTTTAATCTATGGGGGAGGTTTTTTCAGGTCAGTAATCAAGTTGGTGAATCATAAATTTGACAATCAAAAATTATGAGGGCCCAAGGCCCAGGCCTCAGTCCCCAGTTCTGCAACAACAAAAAATATTGTCTACAGAGTAGAAGGTTCTATAAACAAATTAAAAGCAAATGGAAACTATTTTTAAAACCTGTAATACAAAGAACTATGTCGGATTACAAAATTAGCTCTTACAAATCATAAGACAAGGATGACAAACCACAGAATGTGAACTGGAAGTTCCAAAAAACACAGAAACAACCGGAGAGCCTGCGGGGAGATGCCAGCTGTTCACTTTACTGAAGTGTCTTCATGCTTCCTGTTCCTTTGCCTGAAAGTTTCTGCCCCCAGGCGGGAAGGTACTGGCTGCTCACTTCCTTCAGTTCACTGTCACCAGGGAGACCAAGTTGGGCGGTGCTGTTGAGAGGCCGGGCCTTGTGGAAGGACCTTAAAGAGTCATTGTGGGATTGTAAGATGTTGGCCCTTTCCTCTTTGGCCCCCTGGCCATGAGGAACAAGGTTTTTTGTTATTGTTTGCTTGGTTTTGTTTTCTAAGTGCTTTGTTGTGTGGTACTGGGGGTTGAACCAAGGGCTTTACACTTGCCAAGCGTTTTACCACAGAAGCAGCTTTGTGCCCCAAATATTAATAATTCTGCCTTTCCACAGGTCCAGAGCAACAGGGCCAACCAATTGCATACAAGAACCTCCAAAACAGTAAGCAGAAACAACCTTGTCTCTTTATAGATTAAGTATATTAGGTAATTCATTACAGTGACGGAAAACTAAGACAGAAAATTAGTACCAAGTGGAGAAAATTTTGCACTTACTTCATACCTAATAATATAAGATGCCGCATAGTTCTTTCTAGAAGCTTGCTTGTAGAGAAAAAAGGAAAACTAAGGTAGTAGCTAAAGGGGGGGGGGCAAGGTGTTAAATTATTGTTATTATTATTAGTAGTAGTAGTAGTAGAAGTAGTAGTCTTTTTGAGACAGGGTCTCCCTGTAGCCCCAGCTGGCCTGGAACTTGTTATGTACACCAGGCTGGCCTCGAACTCACAAAGATCTGCCTGCCTCTGCCTTCCAAGTGCTGGGATTAAAGGTGTGCCCCAACACACCCAGCAACTATATTATTTTTTAAAAGGACAGAACTTTGAAATGTATAAATGTTGATGAATTGCCTAACTTTTGAATTTTTTGCCAGTCTTTGATAGGTAAAAATAGCCTCTTAGTGTGGCATTTCTGTTATTATGAATGACCTTGGCGTCTTTCATAGATTAGGGGAAGTTTCTTTCAGAGACTAGCTTAATGTGTTTTAAACTCATTTTCTATTGAGTCATTGATCTTTTCCTTATTAATTCCAAGAATTCTATATAGTAGGCAGAATGCTTCTTCACTAGTAATCTGAGTTTCAAATAATTTGTCATTTTTCTTTTGACTTTAGTTATCAAAAGAAACCAGTCAACTGGCTGAGGGGTCTTTGGCTCTACCTGGATTGAAATGCTGGGTGGGTGGGGAGAAGCTGCCCTCTACTGGTCTCCGGGACTGTAACTCTCTCAGCGTTTGGCAGCAGCCTGTGGTGTCCAGAAGCAGGCAGTGCACTAGGAGCAGGGAGACAGTCCTCCAACTACTGTCAATCTAAGAACCCCACCACTTTCCTGTCTCCCCTCTGTTTATCCTTTGAGGCAGGGTCTCATGTATCCCAGGTTGGTCTTGAATTTGCTGTGTAGCAGAGGACGACCTTGAGCTCCTGATCTTCCTGCCTCCTCCTCCTGAGTGCTGGGATCACAGACTGTAGCTACCACACTAGGTTTATGTAGTGGTAGTGGTTAGAATTAAATCCAGGAATTTGTGAGTGCTAGGCAAGCCCTTAGGTCCCCAGCCCCCC
>NW_008329714.1:126404-158481 GCF_000622305.1 Nannospalax galili
CCCCCCGCCGCCCCGCTTTGAGCAACAGAAGCTGAGTTTGAAGGAAAACTAGACATATTTACTGGAGGGCTTCTGTGGGGTATGTCATTGCTATGGTCTGAGTGTGTTCACCGTGCATGTTGAGTCTAATATCTATGATAACACTAAAAAGCAGGGGTGGGGGGGTGTCTGGAGATAGAGCTCAGTTGGTAGGGTGCTTGCCCTGGGTTCTATCCCCAGCACCCCATAAAATGGACATGGTAGCACATCCCTGTTATTCTAGCACTCAGGTGGTAGAGACAGGATGATAAAAAATCCAAGGTCATCTTCAGCAATATATCAAGTTCATGGCCAGCCTGAGCTATAGAAACACCAGTGGAAGTGAGCTGGCTCAGCAAACTTCCCCGAGTTACTCCATTCTGTTCAGAGCCATTTTAGCAGCAACTTTGCTCCACACCAAAAGGAAAAGGGGGGCAACCTTGGGCCTTGGAAAATTGCCCTTGCCATGAATCATGGAATGTGATAATTCCAGACATTGTACTTTTTTACTAACCAGCTTGTTTTCGTTTCTGTAACCCGCTTGCTGTCTTGGGTCGCCTTGACACAGGGCATAAGACCACCCTTGTTATCTTGTTATTGTATGACCACCTAGAAGTCATTTACCTTGACTGTTTTATTATGGCTAAAACAGTTGGCTAGTTTTAAAGTCACAAAGTTGATTGCCAAGTTATATGACTGTATCACTTGTCTGTATAATGATTGGTTGTTGATTAATAGAGTCAAAATTCTGCTATGTTGTACAAACCTGATTGGTTCACAAATGTCCTGTTTTAATAATAATTTTGTAATCCTATAAAAACTCTGACCTGACAATCATCAGGGCTGCTTCTACTCCCGAGATAGACAGCCAGGCTGGTCGAAAATTAAAATTTACCTTGCTACGAGGAAGTGGTGTTGGTGATTTTTTTTTTAAGAACTCTGTCCTATAACAGAAGAAAGAAGGAAAGAAGGAAGGAAAGAAAAAGAAAGAAAGGAAGGAAGGAGGGAGGGAGGGAGGGAGGGAAGGAAGGAAAGTAGTGGGGTCTTTGGGTAGTAATTAATTCATAGAAACAGATCTCATAAATATGATCAGTGTCTATTATTACTTAAATATGAAATGTCAACCACAGCTGGTGATGTTCTTTTGGAAGGTTCTGGAAACTTTAAGAGTGGGGTCTAGTTGGAGGAGCTAGGTCACTCAAGTTGTGCCTTTGAAGACTATGCCTGGTCCTTGGTCCCTTCCTCTCTACTTCCTGTTTGCTGTAGGGCATGCCTCTAGAACTGGGAGCTACCAGTGTTGGCTGCTCTTTGTTTAGCTGCTCAGATGAACTAAGATGACATGATACGCAATAGAGGCTCCCAGGTGAGGTGCTGGGCTTGGGGCTCTTTTCTCAGAGAAGTCCCTTCAGTAGTTCTCTGGTTCCACACTGTTGCTCAGCAGAAGTCACCACAGACTAGAAAGGAGACAGAGTACACAACTGGCCAGTGTTAGAATGTGGTACCATGTAGACCCAGGGCTTCAAGTCAGATTCTAACCAGCTCAAAATGAGTCCTAGGACTCTTTCTGGAGCAGTTTTGGAAGAAACGTATCCTTCCTTTTAGACTTAATCCTGAGAGGATGTCAGTCTGGAATAACAGGGTCCATTGCTTAGGGAGAAGATCTGCTCAAGAGCAAAGCAAAAGCTGAAACATAGACCACAACCCAAGGATGTGGTAAGAAGCCCTGGATCCAACCATTCCCAAAGGTCACGACTAGACTTTCAATATATGTGAGTCAGAACTTGCCAAAGGCCACCCAGCTAGGAAACAGCAAAACCACTACAGCCTTCTTTTTTATAAATTTCTTCCTCCTCCTTCTCCTTCTCCTCCTCCTCTTCTTCTGTCTTTTTGAGGCAGGGTCTCCCTATGACTTCAGCTGGCCTGGAATGCACCAGGCTGGCCTTGAACTCAGGGAGATCCCCTTGCCTCTACCTCTCAAGTGCTGAGATTAAAGGCGTGCGCCACCATACCCGACTTTATTCTTATTTTATGTGTAAGAGTGTATTGCCTGCATGTACCTAAGTGCACCGTGTCATGCAATGTCCATGGAGGCCAGAAAAAGGCGTGGGTCCCCTGGAACTGGAATTATGGACTGTTGTTAGCCACCATGTGGGTGCTAGGAATCAAACCCAGGTCCTCTGCAAGAGCAGTTGGTACTCTTAACCACTGAGTCATCTCTCCAGCCCCTTGGATTGCTTTTCTATCACATAAACATTTTTTAAATGCCTGAGAATTTCAGCCATGACAACTATTGGAATCTAAGAGCCCTGCTGCCTGCTGTCAGAAGCATTGCAATGCACTGACTGGCCAGAGCCTGAATCCAAGTTGTCCCTGGGATAATTTATGTCCACAGGGCTTATCCTGCTGCTCTCTGCCTTATCTCTGAGGATTTCCCAGACCATTGGGTTCAGCCCAAAGTGCATCTCTCTGCCCACGTCGTTGGAGCAGAGCATTTGGCACAATTTTGTCTGTTACTGTCCTGAGCCGGCCTTTAAATCTTGGCAAACTTGGGCGGCTCTTGGCCTTTTTCAATGTGAACTTCTTCAGGCCAGGAATGGCTCTTATTGATGTAATTCTCTCACAAAGCTTAGTATGGGCCACCAAATATGGACGGGACTTCCAGGTGGCAGCATGGGATGGTAGAAGGAGCCCTGGCCTTAAGTCCTGGCTCTGTTGTTTCCTAGCTGGGTGGCCTTTGGCAAGTTACTTAACCATCCTGAACCCTATGAAAGTTAGTGTACAGATCAGCATAGCTCGCATCTAGGCCATTCAGGCTATTCGGCAGAAGATTTGAAACGGGGGTTATAAACCGCAGAAATTTATTGCCATTCTGGAAACTGAAAGTCCAAGTGCATGGTACTAGAAAATTCAGTGTTTTGTGAAGTCCTGCTTTCCAGTTCTCATACACAGATCTCTGGCTGTGTCTCATGAGGCAGAAGGACCTTCAGGCCTCCTTTTTCTTTTTTCTTTTTTTGTTTGGTCTTTTTAAGACTGGGTCTCCCTGTAGGTCCAGCTGTCCCGGAACTCACTACGTAGACCAGGCTGGCCTTGACCTCACAGAGGATCCGCCTGCCTCTGCCTCCCAAGTGCTCAGATTAAAGGCAAGCACCACCATGCCTGGCTTTTTTTTTTTTATTTAAGGTATCACTACAGGACTGGAGAGATGCTTCAGCGGTTAAGAGCTTTGAATGCTCTTGCTGAGGACCTGGGTTTGAGTCCCAGCTAACAACCATCTGTAACTACAGTTCCAGGAGATCCTATGCCCTCTTCTGACCTCCGTGGGCATTGCACAACACAAGTGTACTTACATTCAGGTAATAAATTCATACACATAAAAAATAAATTTAAAAATATATATTTTAAAAAAGATATCACTACATAGCTCAAAAATGTGTGGCCCTCCTGTGCCTCATTAGTCCTGGGATTATAGGCATGAGCTACCATGCCCAGCAGAATTTTTTCTTTTTTCAAATTTTATTTGTTTCTTTTGCCATGCTGTGGAATCACACTCAGGGTTTTGTGTATGCTAAGCAAGTACTCTACCACTGGGCTACATGCCCTTCAGAGGGCCTCTTTTAAGGGGCATTAATCCCATCCCATTCAAGAGGGTAAAACTTTCAGGACACAACTACCTCCTGTAGGCCCCATCTCTTAGCTGATACCACCACATGGGTGATTAGGTTTTTACATATGAATTTGAGAATGACCTAATCAGACCACAGGCAGCAATTTTTCATTACTTTATTTTTATTTTTTTCATGTTTTGAGACAGGGTCTCACTGTGTAGCCCAGGCTGGCCTTGAACTCATAGTCTTCCTCTGCTTCTGAGAAATGGAATCATAGGCTTATACTATCACACGCACCTCATAATTATGCCAGGCTTGGGGCTAGGGTAGGATACACAATAATAGTAAGCACATCGGTTAAGTCATACTTGGCAATCCCTACAAGCTGGGTCTGCCCACCCTTCTGAATCCTGACTCAGCAAGGTGTGACTTTTCCTTGGTGGCCTGGAGAGATGGTTTAGCGCAGGAGCACTGGCTACTTTTACAGAGGACCCAGGCATGTTTGGTTCCCAGCATCCATATGATGACTCGTAACTGTCTGTAACTCAAGTTCCCAAAGGATCTGACCCCCTCTTCTGGCCTCTGAAGGTTTCAGGCAAATGCTCATACACATTTAAAAAAATGTTTTCAGCTGGGCATGGTGGCGCATGCCTTTAATCCCAGCACTCAGGAGCCAGGGGCAGGTGAATCTCTGTGAGTTCAAGACCAGCCTGGTCTACATAGTGAGTTCCAGGAGAGCTGGGGCTACAGGGAGACCCTGTCTCAAAAAGACCCCCCAAAAATCTTTTCTTAAACATTGGTTGGTTGCAACCAATAGTGGAAAACTTAATGTTTTTCTAATTTTAAAATAGGTTTGTTTTCGTTTTTTTGTTTGTTTTTTGTTTTTTACTGTGTGTGTTATGTGTGTATGCATATGTTCACTTATGTGTGGGAGCACATGTGAGTGCAGGCCAAAAGTTGATGCTGGTGTCTTTTTCTATCACTCTCTGCCTTATATATTGAACCCAGAGCTCACTGATTCAGCTAGTGTAGCCAGCTGGCTTGCTCTGGGGATCCCCAGTCTCCACAACCTGAATGCTGAGATTATGAGCGGGCAGCCAAGCCCATCTGGTATTTATGTTGGTGCTGGGGATCCAAACTTCATTCCTCACACTTGCATGGCAAACATTTTGCTCATTGAGCCATCTCCCCAGTTCCTAATCTTAAAAAACTTTAATTATTTCTAGGCGTGGTGGCATACACCTTCAATCCCAGCAATCAGGAGGCAGAGGCAGGTGGATCTTTGTGCGATCAAGGCCAACCTGGTCTACGTAGTGAGTTCCAGGTCAGCCAGGCCTGCATATTGAAACCCTGTCTCAAAAAATTTTATTGTTTGAATTCATGATGTGTGTGTGTGTGTGTGTGTGTGTGTGTGTGTGTGTACGCGCGCGCACGCACCGTGATGTCTGTGTGGGGGTCAGAGAGCAACTTTATGAAGTCAGTTCTTTCCTTCTACCTTTATGTGAATGTGAGTTCTGGGGATTGAATTTAGGTCTCCAAACTTGTGTGCCTACTGAGCCATCTTGCTGCCTCCCCTACTTTTCTAAATTTTCCATTTTTTTTCTGGGTCACAACTAGTCTACATTTCTTTGTGTGTATGATGTATGTATATGCATATGTATATATACATGCGTATACAGGTACATGTGCAAATGTACATATGTGGAGGCCAGAGGAAAATGTTAGATGCCCTCCTCTATGGCTCTCCAACCAAGTCCCTGAGACAGAGTCTCTCACTGAACCTGGAGCTCACTGTTTTTCCAACAGGCTTGGTGGCCAGCATGACCCTGAGATCCTTCTGTCTTCACCCTCTTACCCCCAACATTGGGGTTACAGGCACATGAAGAGCCACACCCAGCATTTTGTTTTGTTTTGTTTTTTAATGTAGGTGCTGGGATCCAAACTCAGGTCCTCATGCTTTCATGGGAAGTGCTTTTTGCCCACAGAGCCATCTCCCCCTCCCTAGACTATATTTCATAGCCTTCCTGCAATTGGGCAGAGCTATATGATTAAGTTTCGACATACGGAATTTGGGCAGAACTGAGATCTATCGCTTTTAGGCCTTTCTCCTAAAACACTTCTAGAAGACTGTGGAAGGACAGTCTTTAAGGACTTACAAGAAGCTTGATCCCCAAGACGGAAAGAGCCTGGGTCCCTGAATGACAATGTAGAGCACAGAGCCTTTGCTAACCTGCTCTGTGACATGAACAAGAAAGGAACTTGTGCTATGCTGACCTCCTGGGACTTTGGGATATTTGTTACAGGAACACAACCTACCCTGACATCAACCATGGCCAACATAAGTGGATTTCCTGGAAGGAAGAGAACTTCTCATGAGGTTAACAGAAGGCTCAGAAATGGACAGTTGTAGAGACCAGGAGGGAGGAAGGATGGGCTGGTCTCAAGGACCCGGTGTTGCTTCAGGAACAGCAGTCCAATTGTTTCAATGTCTTAGTTTTGATGTTAAAATCCCTAGAAGGCAGGGTCCATCTGCCCTAGTTTTGGTCAGGTTTTCTTCCTTTTGACTAGAGAATTAGCAGACCTTTTATTTTTTTTAGGTTTCTGGCTTTTTGTTGCTATTGTTGTTATTTGTTTTAACTGAGGCTGACCTGGACCTCATTATGTGACTCAGGCTGACCTTGAACATAAGATCTTCCTACCTCAGCCTCCCAAGTCCTGGGATTACAGATAGGCACTACCATACTTGGCAGTTACTCAGTGTTACAGACTCTGCCATGTCCTGGACCTTGGTTTCCCTACCTAGCTACCAAAAGGCTGAACATGCCAAACATGGCATGTTTGTCAGCTTTGCCTACCTATGACATATGGGGCAAGAGCACAGATAGAGTCTTGCTATGTAATCAAGCTCAGGATCCTCCTGCTTCAGCTTCCTGATTACTGCAATCAGAGCCATGAGCTTGACAGGGTCCTCAAAGTGAGCATACAGCTCTCCTGCTTATCCCATGGAGAGCCATATCAATCACAGGTTACCCCAAATGTGGTCCAACTGGACAGGGGACCGTCACGGTGTATATGGATAGGACAGGCAGACTTGCTTGGACCAAGAGAGGATAGAAAGGGAAGATCATATGTAAAGCCATACAGTACAAGCAAATGCTCTCTCCCTCCTCACCATTAAACATAAAGGGATGGAGCATTTGATTTTCAGTCATCTCTAGGAAGGAAACAAATGAGGTAAAATCAACATGACTTTTAATCATACCTAGAAAACTCAAGTACTGTTGCAAAATAAAATATGCAGGCCAGAGGCAAAGAGAGTACACCTGCGATCCAAGTACTCAGGAGCTGAATGAATGAGGACTGTGAATTGGAAGTCAGTTTGGGGTACACAGTGAGACCCTATCTCAAAAAACAAAAACAAAGACAGAAAATTCAGTTAGTTGGTTGGTTTTAAAAATAAAGAGATCATTGCCGAGTGTGGTGGCACACACCTTTAATCCCAGCACTTGGGAGGCAGAGGCAGGCAGATCTCCGTGAGTTCAAGGCCAGCCTGGTCTACATAGTGAGTTCCAGGACAGCTGGGGCTACAGGGAGACCCTGTCTCAAAAAGAGAGAAAAAAAAAAAGAGATCAATAGTGTCTCCATTTATAGCACCACCACCCTCTAGAAGGAGGTAATGGAAATGAAATGCTCTCCTACAATAGCAATGGGAAGCTAAGGGACCTCAGAATAGACTTAATCAGCAATGCATCGAACCTATCCAAAGGCAACTCCCACACACTGTTGAATGATGCAGAGGAAGACTGGAGATGGGGTCTTATTCTGTAGACCAGGCTGGCCTGGAACTATGGCAGTTCTCCTGCTTCAGTGTCTCAAATGCCGAGATTACAGGTGTGAACCACTGTGCCTGAGTTCTTGGCTTTTAAAATGTAGTGAGTCAGACCTTAGCAGACAACCTGAGAATGGCTGTTCTGGCTTCCATCTGGCTTAGAAGCTGAGAACACAGCAGACTGCCTGAGAGCACCTGGATTCAGCCTCCACACGGTATAGATGGAATCCCACTGAAACTGGCCAACAGCCCATGGAAAGCAGATGATGCAGAGACCTGAAAGTTCAGTGCCTTGACACAATGGGAGGAAGATCATCCCATACCTACCACCCCTTCCAAGGCTTAGGGACTTTTGCAGAAGAGGTTAGCAGAAAGAATGTAAGAGCCGGCAGAAGGGGTGGAGTGTTAACTGGAAAAGTCCTCTGACCACTATGCTGGCAAACTATAGTCATACTTCCTTCCCACGTTCATCAAGGAGTCGAGGGGGGAATCAGTTACCCCTCCCACCGAATCAGTTGATCTTGGCTGCATGTAGAGGGAGGGGCCAAGAATACTAAGAGGCACCTCTCTCACCATTTAGTGGGGCTGTTGGGAGGTCACAGGATTTGTATTTGAATGTGGACATTATGGCATAGCCATAAATGTGGGGAGCCCATTCTTCTGTAAATAAACCCCTACCCTATGCTCTGTTAAAAAAAATAATAAATAAAATATTTTTTTAAACTTTAAAAAAAATTTTTATTTATTTTTTTATCTTATGTGTATGCATGTATTGCCTGCATGTAGGTAAGTGCACCCGTGTCATGCAATGCCCGCGGAGGTCAGAAGAGGCTGTCGGATCCCTTGGGACTGGAATTATGCTCTTAACCGCTGAGCTATCTCTCCAGCCCCAAATAAAATATTTTTTAAAATGGCTCACTGGGTTCGATTCCCAGTACCCACATGGTGGCTACGAATCATCCTTAACTCCAGTTCCAGGGGAATCTGAAGCCCTCTTCTGACCTCTGAGGCATTGCACGACATGGGTGCACTCACATACATGCAGGCAATACACTCATACACATAAAAGAAATTAATGATTCAGTCTGGTTTTTGCTGGGTGTGGTGGCCCACACCTTTAATCCCAGCACTAGGGAGGCAGAGGCAGGCGGATCTCTGTGAGTTCAAGGCCAGCCTAGTCTACATAGTGAGTTCCAGGATAGCTGGGGCTACAGGGAGACCCTGTCTCAAAAAGACCAAAAAAAAAATTAATGATTTCATGCCAGGTGTGGTGGTGCGCACCTGTAGTGCTAGCACTTAGGAGGCAGAGGCAGGTGGATCTCTGTGAGTTCAAGGCCAGCCTGGTCTACACAGTGAGTTCCAGGTCAGCTGGGGCTTCAGGGAGACCCTGTCTCAAAAAGATTTAAAAAAAAAATTAATTATTTCTTTCTGAGACAGGTTCTCAAGTAGCCCAAGTTGTTCCTGAACTTAGTCATTAAGGACGACAAACTCCTAATCCTGCTGCCTTTACCTCTAGAGTATTGAGATTATATTACAAGCTTATGTCCCCATGCCCAGATTGTTGAATGATTTTTGAAAGAGAAAAAATCAATGGCATAAGGATGTCACTGTCACATATTATATATATATATATGCTATTGTAATTCAAAATAATTCTCCATCTATTAAGAGCTTGCCCAGTTGATTCAGACCCAGCTCCACCTCCATCACCTTCTTCATGGCGCCCTCCTAGTCAGAATTTATTGCTCATAGTTCTTTGACCTTTATTCTGCTTTTGCTCACTAATTAAGATTTGTAGATACCACATACTCCTTTATGAATAAGAAGTGTGTGTGTGTATGTGTAGATACCTGTACACATGTGCAAGTGGAGGCCAGAAGACAACCTTGGGTGTTGTTTCTCAAGGACCATCCACCTTGTGTTTTGAGACAGGGTCTCTCACTGAGACCTAGGGCTGCCAGTCAGGCTAGGCTGACCAGTGAGTCTCTAGAATCCTTCTTTCTCCCCATCCCTGGGAGGACAAGCACCTGCCACCATGCTTAGCTTTTTACATGTGTGCTAGGGATGAAACTCAGGTCCCTGCACTTTACAGACAACTGCCTCCCCAGTCTCATGAATAAAAAGTTTTAAAACTGGGCATAGTACATGCCAGTAACCCCAGGACATAGGAAGTAAAGGTAGGAGGATCAAGTTCATAGGATTTGAAAGTCAGGTTGGGTGTGATGGTGCACACCTTCAATTCTAGCACTTCGGAGGTTGAGATAGAGAATTCTATGAGTTTGAGGCCAGCCTGGTCTGCATAGCAGGTTCTAGGTCAGTCAGGGCTGCATAACAAAACCCTGGCTTAAAAAAAAAAAAAGAAGACGAAAAAAAGCTCCATAGATGACTCAGCAGTTAAGAGCACTGGCTGCTCTTGTAGAGGACTCAGGTTTGATTCCCAGCACCCACATGGCAGCTGACAACTGGCTAACTGCAATTCCAAGGGATCTGACTGACCTTTCTGTCCTCTGAGAATACCACATGCATGTGGTGCACTTACATGCATGAGCAGGCAAAATGTTCATATGCATACAAATAAATAATAATACTTTTAAAAAGAGTTCAAAGCCAACCCAAGCTACAGAACGAGTTTGAGGCCTCAGCCTGAGTTATATGGGAATCTATCTCAAAAAAATTTTTTTTCAGAAGGCACTAGCTCCCCCATGTGTCTCTAGATAGCATATTAGTAGGATTCAGGGCAGTGGTGACCTTGAGGTTTGGTGTGCTACCGGATCTCCCAAAGGTCAAGCCATGGGTGGGTGCAGCTCTGTGGAAGAGCACTGGCCCAGCATTCACAAGGCCCTGGGTTCAATCCCCAATACCTCAAAAAAAAAAAAAAAAAAAAAAAAAAAAAAAAAAAAAAAAAAAAAAAAAAAACCCAATGCACGGCCAGGCCACAGGCAGGAAGCATCCAATCAACCCCTTCTGGCTCTTTGCTCCTCTGCTGGGACATGGCACTGCTCCCTGCTATGCTGGGGACTAAATTTGGCCAGCTCTGGGTACATCCTTTGCTCCATGCATCAGGGTCTGGCAGCTGTCCTGGTGTCTTGCTGGGAGCTAAGTCACCTGAGACTGTCCCTGGTTTGGTTTGGCTTCTCCTGTCTCAAAACAACAGCTTGGATTTATATGTCATGCTATACACCAAAATAACTCCAATAAACCAATGATTTACCTTTTTTAAGCTATAAAAGTATTTTTAAAAATAATGGGCAATAGGGTATAGTAGTAGGCCTCCAGAACTTGGGAGATGGAGGCAGGAAGATTGCCAAGTGTCCAAGGCCAGCCTAAGCCACTTAGTGAGTTTGAGGCCAGCTTGAGCTATATAGTGAGATCTTGTCCGAAAATAAAACAAAACAAGGGCTGAGCTTGTAGTTCAGTGGTAGAGCACTTGCCTAACATGTGCAGAGGGCTTGAGTTAGACCCCAACACCAGAAAATCCAAAACAAATCAGAAGCAAATTCCTTCATCTTTAGCATGAGAATGTCTCTTCTAACTGATTCAAGAAGTTCAGAAGCCACCAAAGATTGATGAATTCAACTATAAAACAATAAGCCAGGCCTGTAATCCCAGCATGGGGAGGCTGAGGCAAGAAGAGCACGGAAAGTTCCAGGCCAGCCTGATCTACAGAGTGAGATCTTGTTTCAAAACAAAGAAATTTAAAGCTAGGCAGGGTGACTCATGATTGTAATGTCAGCACTGAGTGTGGAGGTAGGAGTAGAAGTAAGGTCCTGAGGCAGGAGGATTGCCATGAGTTCCAGGCCAGCCTGGGTTACAGAGTGAGGCCCCACCTCAAAACCACACAGTTCATACATAAACAGTTTGCCAAAAAGCTGCAATGGCTCAGAGACACAGTTTTCACTTCTGAGACTGGTAAAACCCCAAGAGTTTGGTAATACATCCTGTTACTCAATCTGTATTGGTTGCTTTTTTCGTTGCCTTGACAATATACCTGACTAAAACAATTTAAGGAAGGAAGGGTTTATTTTGCCTCATGGTTTGAGGGTGCAGTCCATCTTGATGGGGAAGGCATGGCCTCAGAGCATGAGGCAGCTGGTCACACTGTGTCCACAGTCAGGAAGTAAGGAGAGGAATGCCACTGCTCAGTTCATTGTTTATTCAGTCCTGGACCCCAGCCCATGGGACGGTGCTGTCTACCTTCATGGTGAGTCTTCCCTCTTCAGTTGAACCTCTCTGGAAATGTCCTCACAGACAAGCCAAGTGGTTTTTCTCCTCAGTGATTCCAAACAAATCCCATCAGGTAGCCACTCAAGATTAACCATTCATTTGTGGAGACAAATTCTCTGTGGGTTGCACAGCTCCTGTGGATGGTGATTTGACTCGACTGATGCAAAAACACCCCCACACTGCCTTAAAATTTTGTAGTTAGTTATTGTGTGTATGTGCATGCCTCCATACTGCCCTTTGGAGACAGGATCTCTCTGGTGTAACCCAGAGTGGCTGGGAAGTCTCCTCAATCCTCCTGAATCAGCCTCCTGTTGAGGTACTAGGCCTGCACCATAATGAGCAGAAGCATTCAGCTTTAAACCTGTGTCCTATAGATAATACCAGCAGGCACACCATCCTGTATACGCACAAGGTTATTTGAAATATTACTGTTGTTAGCAAAAGAGTGGAAACTGGGGGGCTGGAGAGATGGCTCAGTGGTTAAGAGCACTGACTGCTCTTACAGACGACCCGGGTTTTATTTTCAACTCGCACATGGCAGCTAATAACCATTCATAACTCCAGTTCCAGGGGATCTGACACCCTCTTCTGACCTCCACAGGCATTGTACGACATGGTGCACTTACACACATACAGGCAATACATTCATACATGTTAAAAAAAAAAGAGTAGAAACTGTTAGCATAGGTCAAAGGTTTACCCCTTAACCTACTATTATTATTTTGCTAAATGTGCATTGTATCAAACTGCCCCTAAATTTGTATCCCAGTGCCTATAAATTAGTGAAGCTCTCAGACCTCATCAAAGAAGTTTGTGCACTGGATGGTAAGTGCACTAGTCAAAGTGCAGATCGTAAGTGACTGTGCGTACTCAGCCACAAATGAGACATCTATATCAGACTTCTCCCCAAGGCTCAGGGATCATCGAGGAAGAGGGGTTGGAAAGGAGATCAGGGAGGGCCAGAGCAAAACAGTGTGTTCTGGACATGTCAGGACAGCTGCACTCATGACCTCACAGCACTGTGGTTGCCTGCACAAGATCAAGCCAGTTGACATTCCAACATGGAAGTGGGAGAGGCTCATGAGGAGCTATTGACAGTTGTTGGTTTCTGGGAGAGGAAGAGTCAGCTCTCTTTAAGGATGTGGTCCCTGGTAGGTCCACTGGGATCAATGGATGGCTCCACACCCTTGAATATATGGGCAGCAGAAGTGGGAATCTGTGGGGTATTCAAAAAGGATATAAGGTTGGGAGGAGTTGGGGTTAGATTTGGGAGTAGTTATGGAGAAGAATGGGAGTGAACATGATCAAAATGCATTGTTTGCATGTAGGAAATTCTCAAAATTTAATAAAGATATTATATAAAAAGCCGAGTGTGGCAGTGCATACCTTTAATCCCAACACTCAGGAGGCAGAGGCAGGTGGATCTCTGTGAGATGGAGGCCAACATGGTCTACATAGCAAATTCCAGGCCAGCTGGGGCTACAGGGAGACCCTGTCTGCCCCCCCAAAAAATCAAAGAAAAACATTTATAAACATTTTTAATTATATAAAAATAATAAGTAAAATTAAGCAATCTATTAAAAATAGCTCATCCTTGGGATAGGGAGATTTAATTTGAACCCCCAGATCCCACATAAAGCTGGGCATGACAGTGTACACCTGTAAGTGCTCCTATGGTGAAATGGAATGTGGAGACAGGAGAGTTCCAGAAGCCTGCAGACCAGCTAGACTGGCAAACACAGCAGCAGCAAAGAGACCCTGCCTCAAACAAGGTGACAGGTGAGGCCAATGTCAGGTTGTCCCCTGACTCACCCTCCACACACCCACATTCACAATTACAAAGACATATATACACAGAGGAATGTGCAAACACATCACACACACACACACACACACACACACACACATAAATTCACCTTTGACACAAAGGGATGGGGTCAGCCTTATGCAAACCTCAAGAACTGTATGTGGAAGAGGGATCGTCCTTCTTAGGAAAATGGGATTATCCAAAGATGGGGCAGGGAAAAAAAATTCCCTTTGTGTTAGTTAATATTCCATCACTGTAACAGATACTTAAGATAAATCAATTTACGGGGAGAAAACAAGTTTATTTTGACTCACAGATTTGGAGGTTTCAGTCCATGATGAGTTGTCTCCTGCGGCTTTGGGCCTGGAGTGGAGAAGCACATCGTGGCAGAGCAAAACCACTTGGATCATGGTGGGGCTGCACAGGAAAGAGGAAGGACTTGGT
Organism: Nannospalax galili; assembly: GCF_000622305.1. Classification (NCBI taxonomy): domain Eukaryota; kingdom Metazoa; phylum Chordata; class Mammalia; order Rodentia; family Spalacidae; genus Nannospalax; species Nannospalax galili. The sequence goes on from NW_008329714.1 coordinate 140,332, forward strand.
CTCTGTTCCCTCCAAATGTATGCCCCCATTAACCTCAAGACCTCCCAGTGGGCCCTACCTCTTCAAGTCATTGTCACCTCCAACAGCATCAAGCTGGGGGCCAACCTTTCTGAGACATTCTGATATGAACTACAGCAAACATTAGACATGCCCACAGCAACTGTACCTTACCTGTGCATCAGGATGGAGACAACTTTATTCATCAGGCTTTTCTAGCGCAGGCACAAAAGATACAGTAGCTGGAGTGGAGGGATGAGGTGTGAAGGTTGCTCAGGTAACCAGAGATGGCAGCAAAGCCATCTTCCTTGGCTAATAGTGCTACTAAAGTGAGGTAAGCACCATAGTGAATGTGGATCTCAAACCTGAGGGAGGCATCTAGGCAGTGTTGGATCCCTTGCCTGCCTACAAGTGGAGAGGGGATGTTGAGGGGTTTGTTGTGGTGGTTTGGTTGGTTTGGTTTTTTGAGACAGGCTTTCAGTCTGTAGCCTAGGTTAGCCTAGAACTTAGTATGTAGCCCTGGCTGGCCTCAAGGTCATGGCAATCCTCCTGAATTATAGGTATGAGACACCATTCCTGGTTGTTTGCTTTTTTGATTTTTAATTTTTTAAAAACTTTAAAAATATTTAAATTTAATTAGTTTTATTTTATGTGTATGCTTGTTTTGCCTGTATGTATGTAAGTGCCCCTGTGTTGTGCAATGCCTGTGGGGGCCAGATGAGGGCGTCGGATGCCCTGGAACTGGAGTTATGGATGATTGTGAACTGCCATGTGGGTGCTGAGAACTGAACCTAGGTTCTCTGAAAGAGCAGCCAGTGCTCTTAACCTCTGAGCCATCTCTCTAGCCCTTTTTTGATTTTTAAAATGTGTGTGCGTGTGTGTGTGTGTGTGTGTGTGTGTGTGCGTGTGTGTGTGTGTGTAGGTCAAAGGACAACCTCAGGAGTAGAGTAGTCCTCAACTTCTACCTTATTTGAGACGGGGTCTGTGTGTTTTTCACTGCTGCATATGCCAGGCTAGCTGGTCCACAGCTTCCAGTGATTCTGTCTCTCTACCTTCCATCTCCCCATAGGAACACTGGTATCACAGGCGGGCAACCGTGGGTGCTGGGGGTTCACACTCAGGTCCTAAGGCTTATACAGCAAGCACTTTACCCACTGAGCCATCTCCCCATCCTGCTGTTTCTTTCTTGAGACAAGGTTTCCCTATGTTACCCAGGCTGGCCTGGATCTTGTTAAATGGCCCAGGTTGGCCTTAAACTCCTGATCCTGCTTCAGCCTCCTAAGTACTGGGCTTATAGCCATGCATCACAATGCCCAGTCAGAAATTTGAGATTTTAAGCAAAATTCTGGAGAGACAAGCAATGAACCAGATAGTCAGGTATGGTGAGAGATGTGGGGCTCAGGAAGAAAAATTGATCTAGTAGTAATATAGCTCCTGAAGGCTTATGGACAAGCAGAAGCTGGGGATAAATGGCTATGAGTCCTTTGCTCTGGGATGTGTGATAAAAATCTTCTTTTTCATATTCTTCAGCAAAGGAGATACCTGTAGGAAGATGTGGTGATGCAAGCCTGTAATCCTAGAACACTGTGTGTTCAGGGCAGCTTGGGGTATATAGTGAGATCCTGGAGAGAAGAGGGGAGCGGGGATCTTGGGCTGAGAATATAGTTCAATTCTCAGTAATGCAAAAAAAAATTAAAAATACAATTGTTTTGGTGTGGAAGTTCTTAGCTAAGGGCAAGTGGTACTGTCCTAGGAGCCATCAAAAGACACAGGGTAGTTTCAGTTGTCAGTGGCTGCTGGGGTGAGAGTCATTGCTGATCATTGCTGACTTAGTGAGCAGGATCTTTCTGTCATGGTAAGCTTGTCCCTTGCTAAGGCCAGCAGCATCCCCAGCTGGAGATGCTGCTTTGGTTTGAGTCAGATGGTTGGAAAACTTAAAGATGTGCTGAATTTTGCATTGAACTTGGTACTGGGTGAAAAACAGGGATAGGAGCCAGAGGATGAAGGAGCAGCTGACATCTGGGGTGCACCTGTATTTAAGACTTTGATTACATCATGGTGAATCATCTAATGAGCCTTCTGGTTTATGGTTTCCTTTACTATAGCCACAGGTTTATCTCCTCCTTTGTTTGCCATCTCCTTCAAATTATATTGTCCTTTTAGTTTTCTACATTTACATGTATTTTTTATTAGTTCCGATCTGCATAAAAAGAAGGATTTTGCACTTGGTTTATATTCATTTGTCCATGGTTAGAAATTCTCCTCTCTTTTGTAATTTTGGACTTATCTGTGTTCTTTGTTATCCTCACCATTTTATGTGCCATTAAAAAAGGGGATGGAGAGATGGTTCAGCAGTTAAAACCACTGGCTGCTCTTGCAGAGGACCTGGGTTCAATTTCCAGCATCCATATGGCAGCTAACAACTGTCTGTAACTCCAGTCTCAGGGGATCCAGCACCCTTTTCTGACCTCTGTGGGCATTGCACAACATGGGTGCACTTACACACATACAGGCAATACACTCATACACACAAAATAATAATAATAATAATAATAATAATAATAATAATAATAATAATAAATTAAATATTTTTAAAACGCTTATTGGTGGGGTTGGGGATTTAGCTCAGTGGTAGAGCACTTGCCTAGCAAGCACAAGGTCCGTTCGGTCCTTACCTGTGAAAAAAAAAAAAGACAAAATAACAAAAAAAAGCTTGTTGGTAACTGGGTGTGGTGGTGCACGCCTTTAGTTCCAACACTCTGGAGGTAAAGGCAAGCCCTTCTCTGTGAAATTGAGGCTAGCCTGGTCTATATAGGGAGTTCCAGGCCAGCTTGGGGTTACAGGGAGACACTGTCTCAAGCAAAACAAAACAAAATAAAACAACCCTTCCCCCAGAAAAAAGCAAGGTTGTATACACCTGCAATCCCAGCACTCTGGAGACCAAGGCAGGAGGAACTTGGGTTCTAGTGAAACCCTGTCTCAAAAAACAAAACAAAATAAACAAAAACCCAAAGTAAATGTTCAATAGCACTCTGAAATTCCTAAATTTAGATATTGTTTGGTAAATAACTTATTAGAAAATAATTATTACACATACTGTTCAGAACTGAACTATTACGATTTCACAGAATTTTTTCTATTTGTAATATATGTCCCCACTTTGTCATTTCATGACTTCTTCCACAGCTCTGTATGCCGGCAGAAATCCACAGACTTCACAACAACCAGCTACAACTGAAGACAGGAAGTGAGGTGCAAGTGGAGGGGTCCCCAAATCTGAAAGTTGCCTAGGACTCGGTGATCTCTCTCTTCTCTCTCTCTCTCTCTCTCTCTCTCTCTCTCTCTCTCTCCCACACACACTCTCCTTCCTTCTTCTTTCTTCCCTTCCTTCCTTGCTTTTTTCCTCCTCCTCTTCCTTTTTGTGGTCTGGTGTATGCACAGTGTGTGTATCTATGGGGGGTGTTCTAGTCACACTGGTCAATATTAACTTGTGGAGGAAAGAATAGATTTATTTGGCTTACATCTCCTGGGCCATCGTTCATCACTGAGGGAGCCCAAGGTAGGAACTCAGGACAGGAACCTGGAGGCAGGAGCTGAAGCATAGGCCTTGGAGGAACGCTACTTACTGGTTTGTTCCCCTGGCCTGTGCTCAGCCTACTTTCATATACAATACAGAACAACCTGCCCAGGGGTGGCACCACCCACAGTTCGCTGGGCCCTCACATACCACTCAAAAATCAAGAAAATACCCCAGAGACAAGACCACAGGCCAATACAATAGACGTAATTCCCCAACTGAGGTTCCCTCTACCCAGCTGTGTCAAGTTGACAACTAAAGCTATCCAGCACAGGGGGTGTTGTTCACATACATAAAAGTCAGAGGAAGACATTGTGTATCCTACTGTCAATCCTCTCCATTTTATTTCTTTGAGACAGAGTCTGGAGCTAGGCAAAGGGCCAGTGATCCTCAGTGATCCCCCCATCTCTGCCCACACCCAGTGCTGGAGTCATAGGCACAGACACAGCCATACCTAGCTTTTTTTTTTTTTTTTTTTTTTTTTTTTAACGTGGGTGTTGTTTTTTGTTTAACGTTTTTTGTTTAACGTGGATCTGAACTTAGGTCCTCATGCCTAAGGACCTAAGCATGTACCAAGTGCTCTTACCCACTAAGCCGTCTTTCCAATCCTGAAGCTATTTTCTTTTATGGATGCAGTCAACAGATAATTGGTGATGCTTCGCTGCCAGGTGGTTTCCCACTGGTTGGCTGGTTGGGGTTATGGACTAGTTTTCCATCATGCTGTAAGAAAGGAACTGTGCTGGCTCACTATTTCCCTCAAGGAGCAGTGCTTTATTGTGGGGTTCTGTTTACTTATATTGATGTGAGGTAATGTGTTAGTCAGCTTTTTATCACTTTAATAAATACCTGAAAACTTATATAGTTTTAGAGGCTCCAGCCTATTATAGGGTAGGCTCATTTTTTTTAGGTTTCTGATTCCAGGTGGCAATAATGATGTTGTGTGAAGCATGGTGGGGGCATGCACATGGGTACTGTGTATGTATGGAGGCCTTGGTTGTCATTCCTCAGGAACCACCCATCTTGTTTTTTGAGATAGGGTCTCTCACTGGCTTGAAACTAGCCAAGTAGGCTGCACTGACTGACCACTGAGTCCCAGGAATCCTCCCATCTCTGCTTCCTCAATGCTAAGATGACAAGCATACACCACCATATCTGGCTTTTCTAATGAGGGTTCTGGGCTCAGACTTAAGTCTTTGTGCTGACACAGCAAACACTTTACTTACTGAGTCATTTCTCCAGCCCTGGTATGTGACTTTTCCCGGGAAATCTATTTTTTTTCACCCTAGATAGAAAGGGCAATGACAGACCAAAAAAATTATTCTACACAAGTCCAGCTTGGTGAAGCAGTGATTTTATTGGGGTTACTTAAAGAAGGCAGCTGACATGGCAGCTATATCCTTTAAGAGTCTCCTCCCCCAGCAACTGTTCACAACCTATACCTCCGTGGGGAGAAGAGGGGCTCTGAGAGCCTCATTAGTCTCCTTAGTCTTGCTTGGCCTCCCCCGCCATTACAAGAAGGAGTGTGAGTCTCATACAGGTGATCACATCCCCTCTAATCCTAGATAGTAGTGATCACATTTGCCTGGAGGAAACAGTCACACAACAGGTGGGAAGTAAGGAATAGAGCAAATCTTCTCCTTGCATGGTCAGGAAGGGAAAGAGAAAGGATTAGGGTCCCACAGTACCATTGGCACCAATGGAGGACATGCTCTGATGTCTAAAGACCTCTGTGAACTAAAGTCCTTTGAGGCAGTTTATCTTTATTACAGATCTTGCAGACTTGGGCACCTCCCTTTCCAGTTCCCTCCCTGCTGCGGGGAGCTGTTTCTTCACCTTTCAACTTTGCCCAGGACAGCTGGGGCTACAGGGAGACCCTGTCTCAAAAAGACCAAAAAAAAAAAAAAAAAAGATCTAGGCTGGAGAGATGACAGCAGTTAGGAGCACTAGTTACTCTTGCAGAGGACTGGGGTTCAATACCCAACACCACATGGCAGCAAACAATCATCTGTAACTCTAATTCCAGGGGATCCAATGCCCTTTTTTGACCTGAGCAGGTGCTGCACAACAGAAGTGCCTTTACGCACACACAGGCAATACACTCATACAGATTTGAAAAAAAAAAAAAGATCTTATAGGCTATTTGACTATGGCTGAGAAGAACTCAGATTGGGGAGAGATGGAGTGTTTGGTTAATAACCCAAACTCACTGTCGTTAGCCTCTTTTAGTTGTCATTGTACTATCTGTATATATGTATCTGACCTAACATCCTCTTGACTCTTTCATAAAATTCCTGGCATGTATCACTAAGCGTGACCCTCCTCTGCCCTCTACCAATCCTAAAAACAACATCTCTAGCCTATAGACTTCTCTATCTTGCTGTAGCCTGCTCACCTGCTGATCTTACCTGTGCATTTTATAAACATGTGGATCCATGCCTTTCTTTTCTATGACTGTAAAAGATCAAGTAACTTTGTAAGGTGGAATCTGTCATTCAGGGTAACTTAAATCCATGGCTCTGGGCCATGATCTTTTATATTTGGCTCAAAATAAACAATTTTCTTATTTCCTTAAAGCAGAATTGGCTTTAATTTTTTTTATGTGTGTGAGTGTATTGTCTGCATGTATATAAATGCACCCATGCCATGCAGTACCCACAGAGGTCAGAGGAAGGCGTCAGATCCCCTAGAACTAGAGTTACAGATTATTGTTAGCTGCCCTACGGGTGCTGGAAACCAAACCTGGGTCCTCTGCAAGAGCAACCTGTGCTCTTAACCTCTGAGCCATCTCTCCAGCCCTGTTGACTTTTTTTTTTTAATGTTAGCACCTCCCACTAGGCCCTATCTCTTAAAGTTCCCTCATCTCCCAATAGCACCAAGCTAGAGACCGTGTCTTTAGGCCAGTGGCCTTTGGGGGACACTTATCCATAGCAACATAAGCCATAGCAACATACCACCTCAAAACATAATGACTTAAACAACACTTCTCATTATCTCTCACAGTCCTGGGAATGTTTAGGTCAATGGTTCTTATTTGGGGATTCAAATGAATTATTGCCAAAGATGTTGGGGCTGGAGCCTTTGAAAGTCTTCATTGAGCTTCATTCAAGATGGCCTCCTTCTTTCATGGGTACCTGATCTGGGTTAGCTGCAGCAGGTGGAACTGGTCAGGTTACTCTCTATTTCCTCACACAGTTTTTCTGCTTGACTAGACAGAACTTACTTAGACTTCTTTCATGGTGTCTGATTTGCCCTACAGAGAATGAGACCTAAGAAAAGCAGTTCATGACCTAACCTTGGAAGACATGCTCAGTTCCACTACATGTTAGGAGTCAAAAGTGAATTCAGCCAGACATCATGGCCCACACCCATAATCTTAGTGCTCAGGAGACTGAGGCAGGAGGATCATGCATTCAAGGCCAGCCTGGGCTATTGAGCAAGAACCTATGTCAAATCCAAAATGAAACAAAACAAAAGAAAATTCATAGGGCCAACTCAACCTTAAGGGTAGGACCTATAAAGGGAATGTGAACACAAAGAAGCATAATTCAGCCAATCTTTGCAGACCAGTTCCCATACATGGTCATGTTCACCAGTCAGAACAGGTTACTTGAATATCTCAATGGCTCAAACACAAAATCTTATTTATTGTTCATTCTATGGGCCTTGTGTTAGTGAGGGTTCTGGTACATGGAGCCACTGTACCTCATGATGCTCCTTCTCAGTATTAGATCTTAGGGCTTTCCTAGGCAGGAAAAGAAGTGGAAAGATTTGCACAGGCAGCTTATATAATCTGGCCCACAAGTGGCACATGTTACTTCCATCCAGTTTGTACGGTCCTGCTCAACTGCAAGGATGGGGGAAGTACAAGCTTCCATCTACTTGGAAGAGATGAGGGCAGGGATAACAGAATAGCAGAGGTCACATGGTACTATATCACGGATAGTTCCTGTTGGGCATTTCTGGTAGACGTCATAATTACATATATCTTCAGGCAAGATATCTATTAATTGTGTTAACAGCCAGACTGTGCAAAGCCATTTACTCTGCATAATGAAGTTACCAAGCAGGAGACATTTGAGTTGAGTTTTCTGAATGAGCAGGACTTGAAAGGAAAGAAACGGTGAGGAAGGAATATTCCAAGCCGTGTTAGTCAGCTTTCTGATACTATGACAATCATTGCTGAAAAAGAAAAATTTTTGGCTCATGATTTCATATGTTTCAACAAGTGGTTGCTTGTCCCTTGCTCTGGGCCTGTCAAAAAGTAAAGAGAAAGCCAGGCATGGTGGTGCATGCCTTTAATCCCAGCACTTGGGAGGCAGAGGCAGGCAGATCTCTGAGATGGAGGCCAGCCTAGTCTACACAGAGAGCTCCAGGCCAACTCAAAATGAGACAAAACAAAACAAAACAAAATCAGAGACAGGAAGGGACCAGGATCCCAATATCCCCTTCAAGAACATGTCCCCAGTGGCCTAACTTCCTCTCACTAAGCTTTACACTCTTACAGGTTCCCAATGTTCTAGTGTCACCAAGAGCTGGGGTTCCAGCTCTCAACACATAGAGACAGCTCGGATTCAAACTATAATATGAATGAAAGAACAACATGGCTCAGAGCCATAAAGACACCTGCTGTACCCCAAGGTCATGAGGAGTCCAGTGTGCTGGGCTTGTGGAGAGGACAGCACATAGAAAGGTGGGTTTCAGGGCTGGGGAGATGGCTCAGCAGTTAAGAGCACTTGCTACTCTTGCAGAGGACCTGGAATCGGTTCCTAGCACCAACATGGCAGCTAATAACCATCCATAACTCCAGCTCCAGGGGAATCTGATGCTCTTTTTAACTTCCTTGGGCATTGCATGACATGGGTGCACTTACGTACATGCAGGCAATACACTCATACACATAAAATAAAAAATAAAAACCAAAAAAAAGAAAGGTAGGTTGGAACAGGGGTAGAAATATTAATAATTAGGAATTGAATTTTGTTGAAAAATATATGTACTTATTTGTGTGTGTACATGCTGAGGCCAGAGGTTGTAGGAATGACGTTTATAGTATAAGCATTATCTGGAGTAATGAATTTTACCTAACCTTGCAACCAAAAGGCTTTTGTTTATAATGTAAACAAGTTCCCCGAGCACATCATATGGGACCTGGACACATGGCCTTAATCCTTCAGGATCCCTCCTTGCCCCCCACCCAAGATAGTGTAAAATAGAGTATGAATGTGCATGTGCATGCTTTGTCTGTCAAAACGCTGAAAGCAGCATGCTTTTCTCATTATGAACCAGAGAAATCACTTTGTTGTGTGTGTGAGATATTCTAGGCCTAGGGATTAAAGTGCAAGAGACTCTGATAAGGGTGGGTCGTGACTTCTCTCCCCATTTCATGCTGGAGATACTACTTCAATAAAAGAATGAGGGAGGCCCCTGCTGGGGAACACAGTTCCGAGAGCCATCTGAAAGAACAGGTGCTCGGCAGTTCAGGTCCGCTCTTGGCCTTATGCATGAATGCTAAGAATCAGCTGTTTCTTTTTTAAGCATCACTGCAATGTGGCTTAGAAATGCAGCAAGAAGCCAATGATGGGTGTGTTGAGAGAGAGAGAGAGAGAGAGAGAGAGAGAGAGAGAGAGAGAGACTAGACTCCAAGACTCCTGGATGATGTTGATAACATTGATTTCTTTTTTTTTTTTTTTTTTTTTTTTTTTTTGCCACTGTGTTGCACATACCACGCTAGCTGAACCCTGATCTTCCCAGGCTTCTCCTGTTTACACTTCCCATCTTGCCACTGGATCACTGGGACTGCAGATGTGCACTATTGTGCCTGGCTTTTACATGGGTTCTGGGGATTGAAACTCAGGTCTTCATGCCTGTGTGGCAAATGCTTTATCAACTGAGCTCATTTCTCTAGGCCCAAGTATCACTGAACCTGGAGCTCTCTAATTTGGCTAGATAAGATTTGGCTAGAATCCTCCTGTCTCTGCTCCCCCAGTGCTGGTCTGACAAGTGCACACCATGCCTTCTGCTAAGGATCAAACTCAGGTCCTCATGCTTGAATGATGGTGACTTTACCAACTGAGCATCTCCCTGGTCATTTCTTTTTCTGTTTTGATTTTGTTTTATTTTGTAGACAGAGTCTTGCTGTTTGTCCCAAGATGGCCTTGAACTTTCTATCCCTCTGCCTCACCCTCCTGAGTACTATGATTATAGGTATGCCCTACCACACCAAGCTAGTAAAAAGATTTTGATGTGCCAGGCACAGTTCTAAACATTCACAGCCAGTAATGATGGTCATGCAATCTAGTCCATCTGCCCCCGGAGTCACATTCCTCCTCTACCCAACTGTTTTCTCAGGAGGTTGACAGTATGACTTGCAATTGTGCTGATCCCACACCAAAGCTGGTTTGGGGAGGTCAGTGCGCCCCTCATCTTCCTCCCTGCAGGGTGACTTTACTGGTAGGCATTTCCCTAGCTGCCCTCACAGATTTCCTGCCTTCCACTTCAGGGCTGGCTGCAGAGGATGCTGTAGGTCCTGCTGGTCCCAGACCTGGGATCTCCTGTTTTCCTTTTTAGTTTGTTTCCATTCTGCCCTTTAATAATACCCACTTGTCAACTCTCCTAATCCTAGTTGAGATTCTCAGCAGGATCTGACGGTGCAGAAGTCTACCCGGCCAAACAGGGCTCTATTGGACGAGGTTCGAAAGAGTTTCAGGCTTAGGAGGCTGAGTAAAAACCCAGGGCAAAGCGTCTGGCGCCGAATGTCAGACTAAGCCGAATGCCCAGAGATCACCTACAGAGGGAACTAGACCCTCCCTTCCTTCCTCCATTAACTACATCTGCATTGAGTGATGCCACTGAGATTCCTGAGTGTTCCAGCATCTGAAAATCCTCCGGGCTCTGAGAGCTGTCAGAACTGCCCCTTCTGAGGGAGCTTGGCCTGATTGAACAAGACTTCTGGAGCTTGGGGTGGAGCATGTGACCTGGATCAGCCAATCAGACATTACACTGCCCTGTCACAGTGATTGGTTCAGACGTGGGCATTTGACTCAATCATAGCCAATGGCATTATTTTCTTGGGACCAGAGAGGCATGGCTACCTCTGCCAGGCAGCCTGAGGGAGGATAAGGACTGGGCCTTGCTGGGCCTGCATGTGGATGTAGGACTGCGGCAGTACTGGGTATCCAACCAGAGGCATCACACGTGCTAGACAAGGGCTCTACCTCTGAGCTACACTCCCAGCTTGGGTGAAGGACTTCTAACCAAGAAGCAGAAGCAGCAAACGGAGGAAAACAGTTCTGCAGCATCACTTTAGACATGAAATACATTCGACTCATTTTTTAAAAATATTTTATTATTTTTATTTTATGTGTATGAGTGTATTGCCTGCATGTATGTAAGTGCACCCGTGTCGTGCAATGCCACGGAGGTCAGAAGAGGGCTTCGGATTCCCCTGAAACTGGAGTTAAGGACGGTTCTTAGCCGCCATGTGGGTGCTGGGAATTGAACCCAGGTCCTCTGCAAGAGCAGTCACTACTCTTAACCGCTGAGCCATCTGTCCACCCCACATTCAACTGTTTAAAAAAAAACTTTTTTTTGTATTTTATGTGTATGAGGTGTAATGCCTGCATGTAGGTGGGTGTACCCGTGTTGTGCAATGCCGGCGGTGGTCAGAAGAGGGCATCGGATCCCCTGGAACTGGAGTTAGACAGTTGCTAGCCGTATGGGTTCTGCGAATTGAACCCTGGTCCTCTGCAAGAGCAGACAGTGCTCTTAAACGCTGAGCCATCGCTCCAGCCCCCCCACTCCCTTGGACTCTTTGAATAGTTACTTTACATGAGACAATATATTCCTTTATCCCAATAACAGGTTAGAGTGTAGCCGTAGAGACCCAGCCAATGGAAAGAGTCCTGGTACAGTGGAAGACAAGCTGGAATGGGAGAGGAAAAAGACAGCATCAGCCAGGAAACTTCTATTTGTCCATTAGGACCCAACACAAAGGTTTCCATCTTTGTTCAGCCTTCCTTCCTACTTCTTCGGATGCTTCAAAAGCGTCTACACAGCTCTGTCACCTCCCTCCTCATATTATACTGTAATTGTCTAAGTTGCTGTTACGCCTGGTATTGAGCAAGTTTTCTGAATCTTTTTTATTTTGGAATTCTTAGTTTTTAGCAAAGTGCCTGACACCAAGTTGATTCTAATGCACTGAATATTTGCTGACTGAATAAAGGAAGGAGGGCAGAACAGAAGCCATAGGAGAGGACAGGAGAAGATGGGGGAGGGGGCTGCCCTTGTACTGCCAACAAAAAATAATAGCAACCTTAAATCTATTTTCTGGAACAAGACAGACTTGAGATTAATATTAATAGCAAAATGTTATTTAGTGGACTTGAACAAAAATCCCTGGAGTGAAATTAATAATAGCTTCTGTTCATTACATGCCTCATTGGCAGGTGTTTTATGGTATGTTGAATTAAATCTCCACCCAGCTTGGCAATGCAAAGAAAGCAGGAGCATGGCAGATCCTCACTGTTCAACTTGTCTAGCTGCAGGGGCAGATTCTCTAAGCTAATCATAGTAGTGCCGCCCTTCTTTGCTATGTCTGGATCAAGGATGGGCAGAGCTAGACCATGAGGACCAGTCGAATAAACCTCATTTCCCTAAGAGGTATTCTCTTGCTGGATGTGAAGGGCAGGACTTGCGGCCCTGACCGTCCTGCATTCATTTGAGTACAAGCTGGATACCAGGAGCAGAGGCAAGAGTGCTCTTGCAGAATGGATTCGGAGCTCCTGCCACACCCAACTGAAGCTGACCTAACTCTGGAAGTCCACTCATGGGAGTTACATGAACTCATAGCATATCTTTACATGTGTTTGGATTGGATTTCTCTATTACTCCATCCAATTACTCAGCAAGGAAACCAAGACTTGCTCAAGGTTCTTCAACTAGTGACTGGGATGGGTGACCCACACCTGGAATCCCAGCACTAGGGAGGTGGAGGCAGGGGGATTAGGAGTTCAAAGCCAGTCTGAGCTACCTGAGCCTATGTAGCAAGGATGGCAGTGAACTCCTGGTCCTCCTGCTTCTAGCTCTTCAGACCTGGGATTCCAGGTATTTGTCACCATGTCACCATGCCCAGTTGCATGCAGTGCTAGAGACTGAAGCCAGGCTTTGTGGATGCGTGCTATCTACTGAGCTACATTCTCAGTTGCACCTTCAGTGAATTTAAGAAATGGGTCTCAATCCAAATACACCAACTACTTCTTTTCCTAGTGCCTTCACACATCCCATTGAGCCAGGAAAGGAAGGCAAGAACAAAGAAAGGACAGGGGACTTGGCCTCAGTTCTGATTCCTGTTTACCTCCTCAGATGGCTTCACTTAGACATGCTGCTTTTATTGCCTGGAATGTTCTATGCCTCCTGTCTTTGCCTAGCAAACGCCAACTTGTTTTAAAATCAATGTCATGTCCCACCTCCCAAATTAGCTTAGACCCTTGGATATGTCAAACCTAACTCTGTTGTAATTTTCTCAGGAGGTCTGTATTTTTCCTTTATTACTTTTATAACAATTATAACCGATTGGTTATTGCATAATCCTTTAAAAATAACATGTCTCTAAATTTCCAAGCACAGAAGTGTGTTTTGTTCAGCAGTGAGGAACAGTGGCTTTCATTTGATAAAACACGAAAGCAGTTTCTTGTCATAGAAATGAACACTCAATAAAAATCCATGGGGAAGAAAAAACTCACAAACAAACCCAAACAGCCCATGGGGGCCAGGGAACTGCAGTCCTGTAGTAGGTGAGGAGGCCAAACTGAAACGGAGTCACTCATGCTGAAGTTCCATATCACCAAGGCAAACCTTCCTTGTTCATCTGACCTTTTGAAAAACCAGGAGAGGGAGGGGAACCCAAATTTCCAAATAGGCCAGTCTCATCTAGCGTGAGGAGGAATCCCTCTGTTCTGCTTTATCCTTTCCAAGAAAAACAACTTTAAAACAGTTGATTTAAAAAAATTTTTTTCCTTCTGCTTTCTTCAGGTCTTTTCTGTCTATAAAAATGTAAAAATGAGCTGGGCGTGGTGGTGCACGCCTTTAATCCCAGCACTTGGGAGGCAGAGGCAGGCAGATCTCTGTGAGTTCAAGGCAGCCTGGTCTACATAGTGAGTTCCAGGACAGCTGGGGCTACAGGGAGACCCTGTCTCAAAAAGACAAAAAAAAAAGTAAAAATGGGGCTAGGAAGGTAGTTCAGGGCTGGAGAGATGGCTCAGTGGTTAAGAGCATTTGCTGCTCTTACAGAGGATCAGGGTTTGGTTCCTAGCACCCACATGGTGACTTACAACTGACTGTAACTCCAGTTTCAGGGGAGCTGATGCCCTTTTCTGGGATCCTACATGCACATGGTACACATAGACTCAACATATACATACACATAAAAATAATAAATGATCTTTGAAAGAAACCACTCTGGCATTTTTATGAATAAAGCAGGTAGGGCTGGAGCAAGAATCACCATACTTTGCCCTCTGGGGCCTTTGCTGTTGCTGCTTTGTTGGCATAAGGATTCTCATGTCTGGTCTTGTCCTCTGGCCTCAGTTGACCTTTCCATCCTTACTCTCCCTTTCCTTCCTCTCTCTCTCTCTCTCTCTCTCTCATCTGTCTCCCCCCCCAATCTCCTTCCCTCCTCTTTCCTTCCTTGGGGATTGAACCCAGGACCTGTGCCTGTGCCTGCTTGGCAAGCACTCTACCGCACCGCTACATACATCCCCAGCCTCTTCCCCTCCATCCCTCCATTTTCTTTTTAAAAATTATTTTTATTTTATGTGTATGAATGTTTTACCTGTGTGGATGTAAGTGCACCACATGTATGCAAACTCTCAGGGGCCAGAAGAGGGTATCAGATCTCCTGGAACTAGAGCTACAGACAGTTGTGAGCTGCCATATGGGTTCTGGGAACTGAACCTGGGTCCTCTGGAAGAGCAGCCAGTGCTCTTCACTGCTGAGCCATCTCTCCAGCCCCTCCCCTCCATTTTCTAGCTCATCCTCCTGCTGTTTCATTCACAGTACTCCTCTTATGACAGTTAATTATCTATTTGTTCATTACTTCTACAATTATCCATTTGTTCATTACTAACTACAAATCTTACCTTTTGTGCTGGAATTGTCTCCATTGGACTAACCCGTGGCCATGTCTGTGGGGCATTTTCTTTATTGTTAAGTGATATAAGAGGGCCCAGCCCACTGTGGGCGGTGCCACCCCTGGGCAGGTGGTCCTATATTGTATAAGAAAGCAGGCTGAGCACAGGTCAGGGGAACAAGCCAGTAAGCAATGTTCTTCCAAGGTCTGTGCTCTAGGTTCCTGCACTGAGCTCCTGCCTTGGCTTCCTTTGATGATGGACTGTACTATTAGCCAAATAAACCCTTTCCTCCTCAAGTTGTTTTTAGTCAATATTTGTATTACAGTATAGAAAGTAACTAGAACACCTTTTAAAAAATATTTTATTATTTTTTATTTTATGTGTATGAGTGTATGTTGCCTGCATGTATATAAGTGCTTTCGTGTTGTGCAATGCCCAAGGAGATCAGAAGAGGGTGCTGGAGCCCCTGGAACTAGAGTTACAGTGGGTGTGTGTGTGGGGTGGAATCGAACCCAAATCCTCTGCAAGAACAGTCAGTGCTCTTAACTGCTGAGCCAACTCTTTAGTCCCTAGAACACCTTTCATAAACAAAAATTGTAGGAGCTGTTGTTTTGGACCAAGCTCCTCTGACACAATTACCTAGAAATTGCTTTTGCCAAAAAGTGTGAACTACTCGCATGGGTCCATAGGAGAAGTGAAAAAAGGATGAAGGCTTGGCATCTCTGCCTTCATGTTGGATCTGTTCTCTGTAGGTATCTGTCAGCTTTACAATGTCCTGTTCCAGACCCCCACCCCCACCCCAGGGCACCTAAGCCTGCAGTTATCTTGGATTCCAGGAAAAACAGGACTGATGGATAAATACCTTTAGGACAAGGCAGTGCACCTAGCACTAAGCAAATGCAAGCCTGAAAGGAAAGACCATCCCCTAAATGAGGGCAATTATCTGTGATGGCAAGGCTGCATCTGCCGCAGAAGTAGTTACCTCCTGGGAGGAATCTGTGATTCTGTTCTCTACTGATGACGTGAAATCTCCCAACAATGCCGCAGAACCAGAACTGTTGATCAACCATGATTAACCTTGACCACAACTTCTGGATCATGCATACCTCTTGCTCCATTCTTCCTTATTTGAACATAAAGCTCATGGCAGCTGTTTGAAGGACTTGGTCTCACTGGACCCCTTTCTCTGTTCCTCTTCTCTTTAGTGTCCAACTATGTGCTCCAGAATAGCTCTGAATATAGTCCAACACAAAATTGCAAACATATAATATTATGAGTTTTTGGCAATTTTTTTGTAACTCCATTGCTTGGTGCTCAAGCATAAACTTTGTGTATGAAAACTTCAGGTTGTCATGTCAGAAGGTTGGGCAGGCCTGCCAACAAGTAGTTGGTTAATCTCTTCTCTCTGCTTTTCATTGCCTGTTTAATTGACAGACCAGGTTAAAAATCAAATTAGAATCACTTAACACTAAAACTCCACCTCACCAATCTCAAACTAAACTCAAACTAAACTTTTTGGGGGGTGGTGTGGATTATGGCTCACTCTGTGGCCCAGGCTGACCTCAAACTCATAGCAATCCTGCCTTAGCCTCCTGAGTGCTGGGACCATAGGCATGAGCCACCATGCCTGGACTAAACTTTTTTTTTTTCTTTCATATTTTATTATTTTTATGTGTATGCATGTATTGCCTGCATGTAGGTAAGTGCACCCATGTCACGCAATGCCCTCGGAGGACAGAAGAGGCTGTCGGATCCCCTGGAACTGGAGTTACAGACAGTTGTTAGCTGCCACGTGGGTGCTGGGATTTGAACCCGGGTCTTCTGCAAGAACAATCTGTTCTTAACCGCTGAGCCATCTCTCCAGCCCCTGGTCTAAACTTTCTAAAAGAGATTTTTTATATGTGCATTCATGAGTGCCTAAATGTGTATATGTGCACCACAGGTGTGCCTGGTGCCCTGGGAGGCCAAAAGAGGGTGTCCCAGCCCTTGTTACAGATGGTTGTGAGCCACCAGGTGGGTGCTGGGCTCTCCCCACACTCTTACTTTAAACCTTTCTAACTTTATGAGAAATCAGGCCAAATTTCTGAAACACCATTTTTCTTTTCTGTATTTTTGCATATCTGCCTCTCTCTCTCTCTCTCTCTCTCTCTCTCTCTGGGGGGGGCATGGTGTGAATGTAAGTTGTGAGAATCAGTTCGCTTCTACAATGTGGATTTCATGGATGGAATTTAGGTATGATCTTCAGATCTGGCACACTTTTACCTGCTGAGCCATCTCACCAGCCCCTTCCCACCCCTCTGTTGACACAGTCTCATGTCACTCAGGCTAGCTTTGAACTCACTTTGTAGCCAGATGACCTTGAACTGCAGATCTATATATGTGTTTTGCTTGCTTGTATCTAGGTGCACAGTGGGTGCAACGCTCCGGGAGGCCAGGAGGGGATCCAATCTCAGGAACTGGAGTTAAGGAAGGTTGTTAATCACCATGTAGGAGCTGGGAACTGAACTCAAGTTTTTGCAGGCCCATCTCAGGGCATTTTTAATCGAAATAATGAAGTTCTCTCTCCTCAATCTTCATACTCGCACAAGAAACCAATTGTTAGCCGGTTACTTTTCTCTTGTTCTGTCTCCCTGTCGCACCCTCATAAGGAAAGTGCCTAAGGAACAATGGAGGGTTTCTTGTGCTTTCTTTAGCCTCTTTTCTGTCCGCAAGGCCAACTTTTGCTACTCTGCTTATTGCATTTCTGTTTTTGGTTCCATGGAATGAGAGTTGCCTGAGTCTGCAACTGAAAATGAAGCCAATTTAAGATCGTTACACTAATTTTTCTTCCTCTGTATTTTGTTACAGGGTTTCAATTTCGTCTTTTGACTTTCTGGTCCCAGCAGAGCCCGGGCACGGCGAGTGTGGACTGGAAGAACAAAGCTTCAGGAGAGCCCAATCCCGCTGCGCCGAGCTCTGGCCGGTGCTCGGACCGAGGGCTGCACAGCAAAAGTCCACAGGATGTATGAGCAATGGAAGCGAAAGAAAAAGAGCTCCTTTACTAAAATGGCGGCGCCCTTTACCAGCATGGCAGCGTGGCCAATGGGGCGGGAGCGCGGTGGGCGGGGCCTGAGGTGGGCAGGGCCTGCGAGCCGTCAGGTGCGGCCCCGCCCTCTCCCGCCCTTGCTCGATTCCGGATTGGTCCGGTTCCAGCGCCGCCGCCGGGCCGGGGGCTGAGGGGCCGCTCGGTGCTCACCACTTCCGGCGCGTTGGGCTGTTGGCAGGGGCGGCTGCGCGGGGCAAGCGGCTGCTGCGGCGGGTGCGCAGGGATGTGGTGCACGGCTGTGCGGGCTAAGGCGGCGAGGACAGCGCGGGCCGGCGGGCCTCTCTCCTGAGCCGGCCGCGCTGCAGCGTCCAGGCCCCGGCGGCCTCCGCCCCTCCAGCCTCGGGCCGGGCCCTGCGCCTCGGGCC
>NW_008329714.1:158496-167980 GCF_000622305.1 Nannospalax galili
GGCCGCGGAGGCCGGGGAGTCCCTGCCTGGGCCCGCAGCCTCCCGTCGGGGGTCGGGCCCAGGCGGGGGGCCCCGGGGCGCCGCCGCGTTCACGGGCCTCCGAGCCCCATTTCCTGCTTTTCGGTTTCCCTGGGGAGGGACGCAGGCTTGGATGAACCGCTGCGGGGGTCCCCGATGAGGCCGCCGTGCTCTTTATAAAGGTCCCCGCGGGCCCCTGGTGGGGAACCGGTTGTCTTTACTCGGGCGGGGTCTTCCTGAGGCTGCTGGGACCATGACCTGAACTGTGCGAGCGGGACGCGTCGGATCCCGAGAGCCAGCTCACCTGAGCCACCCCCTCCCGGGCCAGCATGGTGAGTGGGGTCGGGGGCCGGGGTTGGAGGGGTGGCAGTGGGCCCCGGGGCTGCTTCTCCTTGGGGCGGGGAGAGGCGCGTGCGAGCCTGGCCGGTGACACATGCGTGCCGGGTGTGCAACCGGCTGAGCGCTCCCATCCCCCCGCGGGAGGTCTAGGGACTAGGAGGGAGGGCCTTGGAGGTGCTGCGGGCTCAGTCCCCCAGCTTCTGCTGTTTGCTTTTCTTCTCATCATGCAGCTGGTCGTGATAACCAGTATCATTTCTTTATTGATGGCTTAGTGTGTGCCAGGCCATGTGCAAAGTGATTGATTGGCTTGTATTAGTCATCACACCAAACCTTTGATCGGAAATGGGGAGATTGAAGCTCAGAGCAGTTAATTACCCTGCTCAAGGTCAAGCGACTCTTCTGGGGTAGGGGCAAGATTTGAATGTAGGCATTCTGCTTGGGAGATTCTGTAACTACAGAACTGGCTAGATTCTTGGAGACCATCTCGTCCAGCTTGTAGGTTTACATACAGAGAAACAGTATGAGGTTATGTGAATGATGGCAGAGTCAGCAGTGGGATCTTTGGTCTTAGGTTTGTGTACTCACAGCTTTTTGCTATTGTCATGGTTTCTGAGCCTTCTCTGCCATCACTGTAGACTGAGCTTCCTCAAAGGTGAAGTTAGTTGTCTGATTCTTTATCTGCCCCAGCCTTGGCATATAGCCTGTGATGAGTGGTTGATCACCCAGTGTAGATTTGAGCACCTCCAGGGATAGTACTGTTCCCCCTTAATGCCTGCCAAGTTAGTGGCATAGCGCAGAAAGGGCAGCTGTCCCAGTTCTTTAAGACAGTTATCAGATCAGTGAGATTGTCAGACTGCTAGGGGCCTATGGGTGGTGTGTAAGGTTCTGACTGTAGAAAGATAATCTAAGGGGTTGACTTTGTCTTCCTGGGTTTGCAAGCTTCTGGGTATAATACCCCAGCAGTACTGAGCAGTGTGGCATAGTTTATACCATGTGTGGGGTATGTTTATTGAGATACTGTAGGGGGTGGCCGATCAGTTCACTTTTTGAGTTCCAGCTTCCTCATCTATAACAATTAAAAGACATGGAACATTTATCATTCTTTCATTCATTTCTTCAAAAATCTTATAAAATGTTTGATTTTTAAAATTGTGATAAATATACTTACCGTTTTGACTATTTCTGATCAACAATTCACTGACATTAAGCACATTTATATGTAACTATAATAACTATAATGGGCTACATCTCCAGAAGTTTTTTCATCTCCCCAAACTGAAACGTTATACCTTTAAACACTGTTCCTCAGCAGTTCCTCTCACCCCAGGCCTCATAATCACTTTCTGTTTCTATTAGTCTGATGACTTCAAGTACTTTGTATAAGTGGGATATACAGTATTTGTCCTTAGTGACTGGTTTATTTCCTTTAGCAGGATTTCTTCAACATTCATCCATGTGGTAGTAAGTGTAGAATTTCCTTCAAGTGTGTGGAAGTCCACCACATCTTGCTTGTCCATTCATGTCAGTGGATACCTGGATTGTTTCACCTTTTGGCTGTTGTGAGTAATGCTGCTGTGTGAATATGCACATATAAAACTTCTGGTTGATTTTAAATAGTCCTTATATGCTATGCTCTGGAGAGTGTGCATTTGAGCTACACAGACAAGGTCCTGGCCTCAGGGAATTTAGCATGTTGCTGGGACAGAATTTTGTTTGCTTACAGTAGAGCTAGCAAGGCACCCTTGCATTCAGTTTCATCTAATTGGCATTTAGTAGGGCATTTTGAGCATGCTTGCCTTGAGTAACTAATTGAGACTGTTGACTTCCTGATCTCCATGTATGTTTTTTCTGACCCTTAGGTGGTTTTTGTAACCTAGACCTCAATGTAAACATACTGGTCACAGTAGATGTTAGACCAATAGGATCCACTAGTCACATCTTTTTGCCTCACAGATATTCACTGTTCATCCATAGGTGTTCCTGGGTAGGAAAGTCAAGGGTTTGGGTGGGACAGGCTTTGTTTGATAAGTCAGGAAGCCATTGCCTGTTTTGTGTCTGATGGAATAAAGGTCTTTCTTTGGTGGGCACAGCTCTATTTTCCAATAATTTTCAGGGTGACTTGGCAGGGGGTTGTTGGATGGTGGGTATGGAGACAAGGTCAGGCTGTATACCAGGCAGGCCTTTGAATTCACTGTGTAGCCCAGTTTGATCTTGAACTCATGATTCTCCTGCCTAATCCTCCTGTGCATTGGGATTACAGGTTTGTACCACCATTCTTGGCTGCATTTTGACTTTTAAGATTATTTGTTGATCTAAGTTTGTTTTTGTTTTTTGTTTTTTTTTTTAATATTTTTTTTATTTTTTGGTATTTTTGAGACAGGGTCTCCCTGTAGCTCCAGCCAGCCTGGAACTGACTCACTAGGTAGACCAGGCTGACTAGCCTCGAACTCACAGAGATCCACCTGCCTCCCCCCCCCCCCAAGTGCTGGGATTAAAGGTATGTGCCACCAAGCACACACCAAGACTTGAAGATGGTACAACATGGTAGAAACTACATCTCTGGCCAGGTATGGAGGTACATACATGTAATACCAGCATTCCAGTGGGTGGCTGAACAGGGTTGCCAACAGTTTTAGACTGACTTGGGCTACATAGTTCTAGGTTAGTCTGGGCTCTGTGTGGAACTCTTTTACTTTCCTCTTTCTACCATATGCCAGTTATTTTCTGGTATTTTACTTTTAGTCCTTCAACATTAATTAGCCACACCTAACCTGCCAGATTACAGTATTGTTATTAGCTGAGGGGGAGGGGACCAGATCTAAGATACCCATTAACAAGGAGTGGAGCCTTGATTTGGATCCTGGTGTTCTTTTCCAAGTCTGCATGTTTTGCTGCTTACTGTGGGAAGGGTCATGGGAGTGTCATCCATCCTTGCTTTGCTGGGTTCTGAGAGTGGAAGTAATGGGACACAGGGACAATGGGGATTCATAAAAAAACTGTTATTGTAGCAGGAGGGACCTTGACCTGCACATATACTACTGATTAAAAAATAAAACAAATTCATACTTAACACTTCAGATTCATGGAACAGCTAGTTGTTCAAGCTCCATTTTAGATGACTACAGCACTTTTGGTTGAAATCCCAAGGGGTGTGTGTGGTGTGTGTGGTGTGTGTGTGGTGTGTGTGTATGTATGTGTGCTGGGAATTTGCCTGCTGGGAACTTAGGGCCTCCACATGCCAGGCAATCACTCTACCACTGAGCTATATTCCCAGTCTGAATGCCCAAGTTCACTTAATATTGAATGAATTACTGCTTCTTACTGAATTTTTGTACAAAATTGAGTGCTTGCTTAAATTTAGTGTTTGTTTATTTAGAGACAGAGTCTCCCCATGCAATCCTCGTACTTGATATGTAGACTAGGCTGGCTTTGAACTTGTGATACTCCTCCTGTCTTAGATCCTGGGTGCTGGGCTTATAGGTACAGCTAACTGACATTTCTTTATAATTGCCTGCAAATTGCAGGATGGGGCTAGAGAGGTGGCTCAGTGGTTAAGAGTGCTTGTTCTTTCAGAGGACCCAGGTGGAACAGCTCACAACTGCCTGTAACTTCAGCTCCAAGGGATCTGATGCCCTCCTTCCTTCTGCAGGTACCTTCCCACACATGACACACAGATATACAAATACACAGAAAAAAATAAAAATCTTAAAACTTTGCACGTTGGCTTAGTGGATAAAAAGGGTTTGTCTTACAAACCTTATGACTTGAGTTTAGTCTCTAGAATTCACAGTGGAAGGAGAACCGACTCTTGGAAGTTGTCCTTTGACTTCTACATGTGTGCGCACACACACTCACTTGCACATCATATACACAAATAACAAATAAAATAAAAAATTACAGTGGAGCTAGTCAGATAGCTCAGTCTGTGCAAGCACGAGGTCCTAAGTTTAGTTCCCAGAACCTATTTAGAAAAGCACAGGCCTTTAATCCCTATACGCTGGAGGCAGAGGCAGGCAGATCTGTGAGTTCCAGGCCAGCTGGAGCTACAGGGAGACCCTGTCTCAAAAAGACCAAAAAAAAAGGAGAAGAAGAAGAAAAGCAGTTATAATCCTAGTGCTGGGGAGGCCGAGACAGGCACATTCTTGGGGCTTGCTGTCTTGGCTAACTCCAGGCCAGTGATGAATGCTGTATCAAAAACAAGGTGGATGGTTGCAGAGGAACGACACCTGATGTTGACCTCTAGCCTTCACAAGCATGCTCATTCATGCTCTTGCACATACATAGCATCCGAGCATACACGGCACCTCCTTTCCCCTACAAAATTACATTGATTAAAAAAGCTTTTTTTTCTAATGTCACTGTGAGTGGTTCTTGCAGTGAAGACAAAATCAGACCTTTTCGCCTACATGGAGTGCCATCACCCTCTGCAGCGAGTGTTGCATTGTATGCCGTGCTGTGGGAGGCGCTATAGTGGTGCGACAGGATGTCAAGCAAAGGTTCAGTAGTGTGCAGAGGTTCTGTATTTGACCATGTCAGTAGAGATAGTATTGAGGGGTAGTTAAGTATCAAATGACTGGAGCCGGGCTTGGTCAAGCATGCCTAGAATCCTAGGACTATGAAGTGGAGTCAGGAGGATAATGAGTTTGAGTCAATCTGGGCCACCTGGGTAGAATCTGTCTCAAAAGAAAGGAAAAAAAAATTAACAGCTTTTGAAAAAATTAGTGTGTGACATGGTTCAGATGATGAAATTATGTAATAAAACACCTTTTCTTGAAGTGCAGTACTGGGGATGAAACTCAGGGCCTTGTGCATATTGGACAAGTTTTTTCACTTTTTTTTTTTTTTTTTTTTTTTTTGAGATGGGCCTTGCTGTGTAGCCCAGACTGGCCTTGACCTCATGATATTCTTTCTTCTGCCTCCTGAGAGTTGGGGTTAGAGGGATGTGCCACCACACCTAATGTAGAATCTCCAATTAATGTCGTATAGGGAATTAAGCTTGTATGTCAAGACTTTTTAGTGTCTCAGTTCATTGCTGAAATAACTGATGTCCTGCTTTCAGGGATAAAATTTCAGGTGCTGTGGCTCTAACAATGTACTAGTTAATATAAAAATCTTAGTATATGCCAGTCATTTATTAACCTATTCTTCTAAACAATGCCTAGAGAAAAACTATTACTACTTTTAAAGTTTATTTTTTTGTGTGTTGGTGCATATATGCCACAGTGTGTGTGGGGGTGGAGGCCAGAGGACATCTTTTGGGAGTCAGTTCCCTCCTACTACCTTGTGGAGGCAGGGTCTTATTTCTGCTACTGCACTGTGTACTCCAGGGTAGCTGGCCTCTGGTCTGGGTGAGTCCCCTGTCTTGGCCTCCTATATTGCTATAGGATTGCTGGGATTACAGATGTGTACTACCACATCTGGCTTTTTATGTGAGTTCCAGGGCTCAAACTCAGATTGTCAGCTTTGTAGGACTACCACCTTTACTTGCTGAGCCATTTCCCCAGTCCTAAAGAAACTTTATTTCCCATTTTATAGATGAGGACATTCAAGACACTAAAGGGTTAGACAACTTCCTAAAGTTACACTGTAGCCAAGTGGTAGAACTCTGGGATTCAAACCCAGGTATTCTCACTCAAGTGTCAGTGCTTATGGGGTTGTGGTAGAGCACATGCTTGGCATGTATGAGGCGTGTGTGTGTGTGTGTGTGTGTACACAGAGTCTGCTTAAAACAGTTATATTTTCAGGGTAATGTTACACTTGACTTGGAGGAGTGAGTTTAGTGGGGAAGATGAGACATATATTTTGATAACTTCAAGAGACTGTGATAAGAGTGAGAGGAAAAGAATGCATCAGTACAAAAGCACTTTGCTGCAGGAGTAAACCGGCCTGGGGAATTCACGGTACAGATTAAGAGGGCTTCCTGGGAGGGCATGCTTGAGCAGGAAAAGAATGCATCAGTACAAAAGCACTTTGCTGCAGGAGTAAACCGGCATGGGGAATTCACGGTACAGATTAAGAGGGCTTCCTGGGAGGGCATGCTTGAGCAGTGAGGAGGAGGAAGCATTCAGTAGTTGGAAGGGAAAAAAGTGACCTTCCAAATAAAAGTTGCTTGTACATGGTTTCAAGGATTATGTACATGCATGCGTGCACATGCACATATGCACACATATGAAGATAAAAGAAACAGATATCAAGTGACTGAAGGAAGGAATAAACACTTGTTGAGTTCTTTGGCTTTCTAGGGCTTCCAAGGCATACATGCCTAATGTGCCATTTTTCTCATCTTTAAAATCCTTTATTAGTAGTCCTTGTAGCAATAGAGCGAATAAAAGCAAAGCTAAGAGAAATCTAAAGTGTTGAAACGAGATTACGAAAAAAAAAAAAATCCTTTATTGAGACAGTGTCTCTCTGTAGCCCCAGCTGACCTGGAACTCACTATATAGACTAGGCTGGCCTTAAACTCAGAGAGATCCACCTGCCTCTGCCTCCTGAGTGCTGGGATTAAAGGCATGCACCATCACCCCTGGCCTCCTTTCCTTTTTAAGACAGGGTCTCACTATGTAATCCAGGCAGGTTTCACGCTTCCAATCCTCCTGCCTCATCTTCCCAAGTCTGGGGTGCCTGGTGTGTACCATCATGCTCAGCCTGACCAAGATATGTCATTTTAAAAAGCATCATATAGGGGCTGGAGATCTGGCTCAGCAGTTAAGAGCATTTGCTGCTCCTGCAGAGGACCCAGGTTTGGTTCCTAGCACCTACATGATGGCTCAAACTGTCTGTAACTCCAGTTCCAGGAGATTCAGGGCCTTCTTCTGGCACCCATGGGCACTGCATGCAGATGGTGCACATACATGCATGTAGGCAAAACACTTCATACACATAAGATAAAAATAGAATCTTTTTAAAAAAGCAATCATCAGATGGGAAAACGAGTCCATGGGAGATTCTTGTGAAGTAGCCAGAGAGAATGTCAGTCATTTGTGGCTGGATTGGAGGAATTCCAGAACTACCCAGGAGTGCTGGAGATTTCCTCAAGGGAAAATCAGTCCATCTGATGTCCATAGGTTTCATTGGTGTTGGGAACCAGAGATGATACTGACTGTATGGATGTGTTGGAGGCCTGCTGTTGGATGTGGAATTCATAGCAAAGAGGGTATTGAGCAAGGGAATTGTCTTTTTAAAAAAAATCTCTTCAGTGATTACAGAATTAAGCAATGAAGAAAGGGGAAAAGCTCAAGCTGATTGGGGAAGCCTTTAACCTGGAGACTGGGAATAAGGAAAAGCTTGACTTAGTTGGTGATTAGTAGGCATGGAGAGTTAAAAACATCAAGAAGAGATGACAGGAGATTGGCCAGTGCTTACAGAATATAGATTTGGCTGTGTGCAGGTAGGTGGGCCTGTTAGGAAGGTGACTGGCACCTGGCAGTACAAGGGTGTGGAAGAATTTTGGATGGTGCATTTTCAAGTCAAGGACAATGTGCTGGCATTGGCTGGGAGAGGAGGGTGGGAATGCTGAAGGGTCTGCACTGCTTCTCTCTGCTTTTTCCTTTCCCGGTGCTGAAGATTGAACTCAGGACTATAGGTATATTAGGTAAGCACTCTGCCAAAGCATCGAGCTGTACTCTAGCCTGCCTCTGTTTCAGCCTATACCTCCCCATCTCTCCTTCATCTGCTGTTCAGCCTATTGCAGGGTGATTTTTTTTAAGGCATTCTTAGTATTTGTTTTATCCAAGATTCTTTAAAGAAAAATTTAATTGTTGTACATATTAATGGGGTACAGTGTGATATTTGGATCAACATAGGCTTTACTTCGTAATTATCATTTCCTTGTAATAAGAACATTCAAAGTCAAAGTTCTAGCTATTTTGAAATGTGTAATAAGGTTCTTTTTTTTTTTTTGTCTTTTTGATACAGGGTCTCCCTGTAGCCCCAGCCAGCCTGGAACTCACTATGTAGATCAGGCTGGCCTCAAACTCAAAGAAATCTGCCTGCCTCTGTTCCTCAAGTGCTGGGATTAAAAGCATGCTCTACTATGCCTTGCGTGAATGTGTAATAAATTGTTAATTGGTAGGTAGACCTTTGGTCTTCAAACATTTTTCTTTCCTTCTTTCTTTTTTTTTTTTTTTTTTTGTTTTTTTTGTGCTCCTCCCAGGGTGCTTTCGCCCATGGAATCCCGTATCTCCCTTGCCGGGGGGCCGCCCGCCTTTGACTTTTTGCGCCTCCCGAGTGCGCTTTCAAGTGCTGGGACTAAAGGCATGTGCCACCACGCCCAGCTTTTACAACTTTTTTTTTTTTTTTTTTTTTGGTGTTTTAGGTCTTTTTGAGGCAGGGTCTCCCTATAGCTCCAGCTGGTGTAGAACTCACTATGTAGACCCAGGCCGGCCTTGAACTGACAGAGATCCATCTGTCTCTGCCTCACTAAAGGCTCTCGCCACCACGCCTGGCTGCCTTCAAACATTTTTCAAGACCACCAATAACCTCAGTGTTTTGAGTCTAATATAAATAGCCTGTTTTAAAGCTGTACATGAGGCCCATGCCTGTGATTCCTGCAGTTAACAGGCTGATGCAGGAGTAATATGAGTTTGAGGCCAGCCTGGGCTACGTAGTAAGACTCTAACAAATAAAGTAAAAGATGTATTTTCAGTCCTTATGTTTCCCTACTTGTGCCTTTGGGACCCACCATCTCCTTATTTTGAAATACTTCTTTCATGGCACCCCTGGTGTCTACGCTATTACTTTCTTGGTTTAGTCTCTCCTTTCTGCCTGTGGCTTCAGTTATGACCTGAACTGTTAGGAACTAAACCTTCTCTGGCTTGGATATGCACCTTCAGTGTGCTGTGGGTGTCAAATTAATCATGTCTAAACTATGCCTGCCATCTTCCTCTCAGGTTGGTACTCCTCCCCCTTGGCCTAGTTCTGTTAATGACCTCATTCTCTCTCTCTCTCTCTCTCTCTCTCTCTCATATTATTGAGTCATCTTTAACTTCCTCTTCTGTCAGACTTGCTGAATGCTGATGCCAGTATGCTTGTGTCCTGACCCTAGCCTTTCCTCTATTCCTTCTGCTGGGGAGGAGGGGATCTCAGTCTCTCTCTCTCTCTCTCTCTCTCTCTCTCTCTCTCTCTCTCT
>NW_008329714.1:167999-170830 GCF_000622305.1 Nannospalax galili
TAGGAACTCATCTTGTATTCTGGCTGGATTCAAACTTGTGATCCACTTGCCTCAGTTTCCTAATGCTGGGATTTTATATATTTATTTTGTGTGTGTGTGTGTGTGTGTGTGTGTGTGTGTGCGCGTGCGTGTGTAGACCAGAGGACAGTTTTGGGGAGTCAGTTCCCTCCTTCTACCTTGTTGAGGCAGGGTCTCATTTCTGCTACTGCACTGTTTTCTCCAGGGTAGCTGGCTGGCCCTTGGTCTGGGTTATTCTCTTGTCTTGGCCTCCCATTTCACTGTAGGATTTCTGGGATTACAGATGTGTACCACCACATCTGGCTTTTTATGTGGGTTCCAGGGGTCAAACTCAGATTGTCAGCCTTGTAGGACTAGCACCTTTACCTGTTGAGCCATTTCCCCAGTCCCAAAGAAACTTTTTATTTCTCATTTTATAGATGAGGACATTCAAGACACTAGAGGGTTAGGCAACTTACTAAAGTCATGCTGCATCCAAGTGGTAGAACTCTGGGATTCAAACCCAGGCGTTGTGGTTCAAGAGTTAGTGCTCATGGGGCTGTGGATATAGCTTAGTGGTAGAGCATGTACCATGTGTGAGGACCCATACCAGCTCTGTGATGGTTACTTTTAGTTGTCACCTTGTCACAATCTAGAGTCACCTGGGAAGAGAGTCTCAGTGACAGATTGTCTAGGTCAGGTTGGTCTGTGGAAGTATCTGGGGGATTGTCTTAATTGCATTAATTGATGTGGGAAGACCAGCCCACTGTTCCTGGGTTTGGGTCTTGAACTGTATAAAAAGAGAAAATTGGGGGCTGGAGAGCTGGCTCAGCAGTTAAGAGCACTAGCTGCTCTTACAGAGGACATGGGTTTGGTTCCCAGCATTCACATGGCAGCTAACAACCGTGTGTAACTCCAGTTCCAGGGGATCCTATGCCTTCTGATCTCTGTGGACATTGCACACATGTGGTACACTTGCATGCAGGCAAAATACTCATACACCTACAATAAATAAATAAAAAATAAAAGCAAAACAAAATTAAAAGTTGGGCATGGTGGTGCACGCCTTTGATTCCAGCACTTGGGAGGCAGAGGCAGGTGGATCTCTGTGAGTTCGAGGCCAGCTTGGTCTATATAATGAGTTCCAGGCCAGCTGGAGATAGAGGTGAACCCTGTCTCAAAAAACAGGAAGCAGGGGCTGGAGAGATGGCTCAGCAGTTAAGAACACCGGCTGTTCTTGCAGAAGACCTGGGTTCGAATCCCAGCACCCACATGGCAGTTGACAACTGTCCATAACTCCAGTTCCAGGGGATCCAACAGCTTCTTCTGTCCTCCTTGGGCATTGCACGACACGGGTGCACTTACCTACATGCAGGTAATACATGCATACACATAAAAATCATAAATAAAATATTTAGAAAACCCAGAAAGCAGAAAGAGAGAGCGAGAGCGAGAGCGAGAGAGAGAGAGAGAGAGAGAGAGCGAGAGCGAATGAGCTGAGGACAAGAAGCAGGTGTGCATTCATTCTCTATTCTTGACTGTGAATGTGATGAACTCTTTGCTCCCCAATTTGCTTTATTTGTCAGGATATTTTTTAATCACAGCAATAGAAATGAAATAGGACAGCTCCGTTGTCTCTGGCTTTGGCTGTTGGTGATCTGATCTGGTCCAGCTTCTAGGTTTTCCCTCTATCAGTCTATCTTCTGCTTCTGTCACAGCTACCTCAGAGATCCCAGGTATAAGATGCCACTTGATGTCATTCAGAGCATGGGGGGTACCCATTGTTGTGTAGAGCAGGCTTCATCAGGCAGAGTAGTTGGAAGCACATGGGCCCTGGATTGATTCTCACAGTTTCATTTCATTTGTAGACCTCTAAGTGGGGATGAAGATGACATACTGTTCACTAAAAGTGATTATCTGGATTATTTTTAGACTTCCTCAATCATACCTCATTCTCTAGTCATAACCAGCTACTTGCCAGTCCTGGAACACGTGGTACACATCCTGTCCTTCTTTCCTTACGTGTTCTTTTCATTGTCCTTTTGTTTGCAGTTGACACCATGTTGAACATCATTCATAAGCATCCCCGTTTTGAAGCTTTCTAGCTCCCTAATTTATATCACCCTTGACTATAGTGATTTTTTTTTTTTTTTGGCTTTATTTGCCCTTGTATAAGAATTAAAAGGCTACAGGGGCTGGAGAGATGGCTCAGCAGTTAAGAATACTGGTTGTTCTTGCAGAAGACCTGGGTTCGAATCCCAGCACCCACATGGCAGCTAACAACTGCCCATAACTCCAGTCCCAGGGGATCTGACAGCCACTTCTGACCTCCGCGGGCATTGCATGATACAGGTGCACTTACCTACATGCTGGGAATACACGCATACACATAAAATTAAAAAAAAAAAAGAAAAGAATTAAAAGGCTACAGTAAGTATGTATAGAAAAGAATCAACTGGTTTCACCAGGTCAAAGAGAGCCCCACTTGAATTGTGAGCTCCCCTATTATCCATTAGACAGCACTGAGCCATTACTGGGTGCTTGCTGTTTACACATCTCTATATAAGTGGTCTACACACAATTCTGATTCTGTAGTTTTCAAAGTAATGCTAGTAAACCATCTACAACAAAATCTCTTCAGACTTTTTCTTTTTTCTTGTTTTTTTGTTTGTTTGTTTTGGTTTGGTTTGGTTTGGTTTGAGACAAGGTCTCCTTACAGCCCCAGCTGGCCTGAAACTCCCTATGCAGACCAGCCTGACCTTGACCGCATAGTGATCTGTCTGTCTCCACCTCCCAAATGCTGGAGTGTGCCACATTTGCCTGACCTGTTTTTT
>NW_008329714.1:178024-186881 GCF_000622305.1 Nannospalax galili
ACTTACCCCAAGAGGCCTGAGGATAGTAGTGCAGGCTAGGAGAGTTAGCCGGTGGTTCAGGCCCAGGGAAGCAGAGCGAGGTGAGGGCAGGGCCAGGACCAGAAGTGGTGCTCCTGGAGCCCAAGAAAGGGACTGGGTTGCTCTGGGTGAGAAGGGTCAGGAAGCAGTATTGGTTCCCCAGATGTCTGCGGCCCCAAGACTAGGAGTGGCGCAGGGCTCAAACTAGGAGTATAGAACGGCGAGGGGCGGGGGATGGAAGGGTGAATGTGGCTTAGGGAGTCCCAGCGCGGAGAGCTGCACTGTAGACTTACCCCAAGAGGCCTGAGGATAGTAGTCAAGGCTACAGTCTTGTAGTAAGTGTTGCACCATTCAGAAGGTTGAAGAGCAAAGCATGAAACTCTTGGCTCCTGCCTGTTCTCTCTTCTTTGCTGCTGCTGTGCCTAGGAAGGATTCAGCCTGTAGTTGGGTACTTGAGTCAGAAAGTAGAAATAAACCTAAGAAGCTCAAGGTGGGCTCACGAGTTAGAAATTTAGTAGTACTTGGCACGTGGTGAGATCGAAATTTATTTCTATGGGTGTAGTCAGCACCCTGTCTGTTTGGAATCTAACTTGAGATGACTATTTTGCCTTGAGAAGGTGAACATGCACGGAAAGTGAGCAGGGGGAGTTGTTTAGGACCAGTGCTGAGTGGATCATGTGCTAAAGCCACCAAGGCAGCAGAGTAAGGGAGCTGGAAACAGGAAGAAAATAGCACATTTCCCACTTACATTCTGTGCTAACCACTGCTTAGGGGTCCTAACATACATGGTG
Organism: Nannospalax galili; assembly: GCF_000622305.1. NCBI lineage: Eukaryota > Metazoa > Chordata > Mammalia > Rodentia > Spalacidae > Nannospalax > Nannospalax galili. The sequence continues at coordinate 178,834 of NW_008329714.1, forward strand.
ATTGACAAAGTCAGGTTTCAGAAATCACCAGATTTCTGTGGTACACATATACACAGGTATATTTACTTAAAGTGCAGACCATCTGGGTAGAATGTCCTAGAAAAGCAGTGTATTTTGCCATCTAAACTGAAAACATATTCCTGAAGTGGAAAGGTTGAGATGGTCAAAATTTGCTAGCACCTTGTTATCTCTGGGTATCCCATGATGTGCCAGGAGCGAGAGTCAGTACTGAGGACCTTATGGTGGACTGTGCACATAGTAGGCAGGTTGCGTGCTTTTGAGTTTCAGTTCAGATAAGCCCATGAGGCTTAGCATGTACATTTCTGTTAGAGTAGTAGACCTCTCCCTTCTCTTTTCCTTTTTTGGGACAAAGTCTTGCTATGTAGCCCTGCCTGAACTGGAATTCACTGTAGTCTAGCCTGGCCTCAAACTGCATCAATCCTCCTGCCTCTATCTCCCAAATGCCACCATGTCCAGCTTAATAGGCTCATTTTCACACAAATGGTTTTAGTGAAAAAGAGCCCCTGGTCTAGGGTTCTGATAAAAGATAGAGGTGCTTTATGAGTTGGGTGAAGCTAGAACAAAAGATCATTGTTTTGTAAATTGGCTACTCAGTCCTGGGATGCTTGATTTCCCCCTCCTCCTGCCCCCCTTCTATTAGAGCAACAGCTTGATATGTCCTTAAAGGTGACCTATGCTCATTAAAATGAAACTGCCAAGAAGTATCCAAAAGTACAAAGATAGCAAAAAAGGAAATCACTCCAAATCCTACTACTCTACCATTAACCATAAACATTCTATGTATCTTTGTTTCCGTGTCTCTGTAGTTCTGAGTGTGCATGTGGATCTGTGTGCATAGGGAGACAGATGAATACCTAAAATCAGTACTTTAGTTTAAAAAATGATAGTGCTAACCCCATCCCTTTTCTTCTTTCTTTTTTTGTCTTTTTGTGTATTTATGTGCATGCACGTGATAGGCAGAGGGCAACCTTGAAAATGACGCTGTTCCTCAGGTGCCATCTGCCTTTTGTGGGGTGGCAAGGTTTCTCGCTGATCTGACACTCATCAAACAGGCTGAGCTGGCTGGCTAGCAAGTCTGGGATCCACTTGTTTCTGCTTCTCAAGCACTGGGAATACAAGTGTGTGCCACCATGTCCTGTTTTCTTTTAAAGTGTGGCTTCTCTGGATTGAACTCAGGTCTTCCAATTGAGCTATCTCTCCAGGCCCCCCCTTTTTTTTTGAGACAAAGCCTTACTGTGTAGTCCAGGATGGCCTATAGCTGAACCTCCTGACCTCCCAAGTGTGAGGATCATGAGTTTGCCACCACACACAGTTGTATTGATTTTTTTTTTCTGGGCGGGGGGGTCTTACAGTTTTTATAGAAAAGTTACACCTACAACACAACCCATTATTTTGAAATCACAGGAAGTTGTAAAACTGCTACAAAAAAATTCCCATGTACACTTTACTCAGATGCCCTAATGGTGGTATCTTATGTATATACCTATGTGCAGTTTCAGAATCAGGAAATTGACATTTACACATGTCAATTATCATCCTGTATGTGTTTATGGGTGTGTGGGTATATGTATACATATATGTGATTGTGTGTGTACAGTCCAGATATCACTGTTTGGTGTCTTCTCAATTGTCCACCATATTTTTAAAAACATTTTATTTTTGTTATGTGTTTGAGTATTTTACTTACTATGTGGGTGCTGGGAGCAGAATTTGGGTCCTCTGCAGCAGCAGCCAGTGTTCTTAAACGTTGAGCCATCTCTCTACTTTATTTTTATTTTTTTATTTTTTTTTGAGAGAGGGCCCCAGTAGGCCTGAAACTCACTATATAGTCCAGGCTGGCTTCAGTCTGCCTGCCTCCTGAGTGCTGGACTAAGGGTATGCACAACCACACCCAGCTCCACCTTATTTATTTATTTATTTATTTATTTATTATTTTTTATGTGTATGAGTGTTATGCTTACATGTATGTAAGTACACCTGTACCATGCAATACTGGTGGAGGGCAGAAGATGGCATCAGATCCCTTGGAACTGGAGTTATAGACAGTTATTAGCTGCCAGGTAGGTGCTGGGATTCAACCCTGGGTCTTCTGTAAGAACAGCCAGTGCGCTTAACCACTAAGCCATTTCTCCAGCCTCCCACGTTATTTTTTTTTTAATTTTTATTTTATGTGTATGAGTATGTTGTCTACATGTATGTAAGTGCACCCATTTGTGCAGTGCCTGAAGAGGTCAGAAGAGGGTGTTGGATCCCTTGGAACTGGAGTTAACAGACAGTTGTTAGCTGCCATGTGGGTACTGGGAATATTAAACCTGGGTTCTCTGCAAGAGCAGCCATTGCTCTTAACTGCTAAGCCATCTCTCCAGCACCCCCACACCCCCCAATTTTTGGACACAGAGTCTCTCCCTGAACCTAGAGCTCACATACTAGATTAGACTGGCTGAGCAGCATGTCCCAGAGACCCTGTCCCTGAATTATATGCTGTGCTTGCCTTTTTTCCATGTAGGGTCTGGAAACTGAACTAAGGTCCTCATCTTGAATTGCACTTTACCTACTGAATACTACTCACTAAGCCATGTTCCTAACCCCCAACTATTATTTTAATTAGTTTTGTTGCCTTTTTAAGAAAGTTAAATTTATTTATATGTGTGTGTATATGTGGATGTGTGGGTGCCATGATGTGTTTGTGGAGGTGAGAGGACAGTTTTTGGGAGTCAGTTCTCTTTCTACCATGTGGATCCCCAGGATTGAGCTCAAGTCGTTAGGCTTGATGGTAAACAGTTTACCTGCTGAGCCATCTTGCCAGACCTATTTTTTATCTTTTGAGACAGTCTCTGGTTTGAAACTCACTGTGTAGCCAAGGATGACTTTGGACTAACTGATCTTCCTGCCTCTACCTCCCAAGTAATGGGTTTACAGGCCTATGACACTGTGCTCTGCTGGTACATGCCAGTTACTAACTGGACTACACAGCTTATACAGTCCGCATCAGTATTTTTTTTTTTTTTTATGTCTTTTTGAGACAGGATCTCCCTATAGTCCCAGCTGACTTGAACTCACTATGTAGCCCAGAGTCTGCATCAGTTTTAAGCATAAACCTCTGTGTATTTGATTCTATATAGATGATTCCTTTTGTTGATTCATGTACCAACTACCACCACAGGATTCAGAACTTTCTTTTCATCACAAAAGAACTAAGTGCTGTCTGTCTGTGTAGTCCCCTCTCCTGGTGGCTACTGACCCCCATCTCTAGAGCTCTGTCATTTTGTGGATGTTGTGTGTTATATCCTTTGGAGATTGACTGTTTCCCACCAAGCATGATGCCCTCAAGGGTGGCCCATTTCCCTTGCATTAAATAGCAGAAAAAGAAAAGTAAAATAGAAATTTAAAAGGAATTATCAAAAAAAAAAAAAGGAAAAAAAAGGAATTATCAAATTTCAAATAGTTCTTGCTTCAATAATTATTAGCTCTTGGCAAATTCCTATGGATTAAGGAAGATTATGAAAAAATGTTAAGGTAACATAATTTCTTTACTTATATTCTATCTAAAGTTCTAGGCGGTGTCTCTGATCTGTGAACTTCATAGTAGGAGAAATCTACTGTACTTCTTCCTTCTTACTTGTGCTTGTTGTTTTACTTTGTCAGTGTCCTTAGAGCATTTATAATCTGTTTAATAACCACAATTTCCACTGGGCATAGTGGCGCACGCCTTTGATCCCAGCACTCGGGAGACAGAGGCAGGTGGATTCTCTGAGTTTGAGGCCAGCCTGGTCTATAGAGTGAGTTTCAGGCAGCTGGAGCTACAGGGAGACCCTGTCTCAAAAAGACAAAAACAAAACAAAACAAAAACAAACAAACCATAATTTCCTCGGCATTTAGTTACGCATTTTATATTCATTTATTTTTATTTTTATATTAAATTTTTCTTTTGTCATTTTCTTTTCTTTTCTTTTTTTTTTTTTTTTTTTTTTTTTTTTTTTTTTGGGTCTCCCTGTAGTCCCAGCTGGCGTGGAACTCACAGAGATCCGCCTGCCTCCCAAGTGCTGGGATTAAGGGTGAGCACCACCACGCTCAGCTCCTTTGACATTTTCATACATGTGTACAGTGCATTCTGATTACTCTTGCCCCCTACCCTCCCTTGTTTCTTGCTCACCCCTGTCAACTCTCTCTTCTTACATATGCATATTCATGTTTTTGTTTTGAGACCCAATATGTTTAACCCGGGCCATCTGTGGGACTGGGGGTTTGGAACTCTCCATTGAGCCTGGTGGTCTCACAACTGATGGCAGTGACTTGCCACTTCCTAGAATCTTTATCAGTGGCCACTCCATCTGAGGCTGGCTGCTCACAGGCCCATTCTGTGCAGGTTAGTGTAGGTGAACTCAGTTGTATGGAGTTCATGATTGGAGTGGCTTGTACCACACCCAGAAGGTGGCATTCCATAGCCTTTCCTCCTATCTTGTGGCTTTTCCATCCTTTTTCCTTTTCCTTTTTCAAGTTCCCTGTAGCCCCAGCTGGCCTGGAATTAGCTATGTAGACCAGGCTGGCTGCCTGCCTCTGCCTCCTGAGTGCTGGGACTAAAGGTGTGTGCCACCATGCCTGGCTCCTTCTTCTTCTTTCACAGTGTTTCCTGAGTCTTAAATGGGGGTGGTCTCAATATTCTGTTTATAGTTGAACAGCCAGACTTATTCTCAGCACCTTTAGCAGCCACATAGCCCTGCGTTTCACTACCTTCACACCTGTGGCTATGCCTGGCACTGCTTGGGTAAGGTCTTGGGGCAAGGCTGAGAGCTCTTACCCTATTTTATTTTTCATTCAGTTTTTCTTTTGGTATTTTAAGAGTGTGTGTGTGTGTGTGTGTGTGTGTGTGTGTGTGTGTGTGTGTGTGTACACCTCTCTTTGTGTATATGCTGGTTAGTTTTTTTGTCAACTTGACAGAAACTAGAGTCACCTGGGAAGAAGGAACCTGAATTGAGGCATTTTCTCCATCTGATTGGCCTGCAGTCATGTCTGTGAGGCTGATTGATGTAGGAAGACCCAGCCCATTGTGGGTGGTGCCATACCTAGGTAGCTGGGCCTGGGTTGTATAAGAAAAGTAGTTGAGCAAACCAGGGGAAGCAAGCCAGTAAGCTGTGATCCTTCGTGGTCTTTGTTTTATTTCCTGCCTGAAGGCTCCTGCCTTGAGTTACTGCCTTGACTTCCTGCAATGTTGGATTGTGAACTGGGAGCTATAAACTGAAATAAACCCTTCCTCCCCAAGTTGGTTTTGGTTAGTATTTTATCCCAGCAACAGAACCCAAAGTAGGACAGTATGTGTGTGGTATGCACATGGATGTGCAGAATCACAGGCCAAAGGAAGACATCTTCCTTTATGTTCCACCTTTTTAATTTTTCTTAAATTTTAAAAATTTATTTGTTATTAAGCTGGGCCTGGTGGCACATGCCTTTAATCCCAGCACTGTAGAGGCAGAGGCAGAGGCAGGCAGATCTCTGTGAGTTCAAGGCTAGCCTAGTCTACATAGTGAATTCCCAGCCATCTGGTGTTACAGGGAGACCCTGTCTCAAAAATACCCTTCCCCCAATTTTTTAATTTTTTTATATTTACTTGTGTGTGGGGGTGTGCATGCCACAGCATGCATGTGGAGATCAGAGGACAACTTATAGGGATTGGGTCTCTCCTATCATGGGGTTTCAAAGATTGAACTTGGGTTGTCAGGCTTTACCCACTGAGCAATCTTGTTAGCCCTCTACCTTATTTTTTGAGATAGGGTCTCTCATTGTACCAAAGCTTGCCGTCCTGGGTAGGCTGAGTGCCCAGCAAGCTCCCAGGCAAGTGTAGCTATGCTTGACTTTTTTTAACCCACTGAATCATTTCCCTAGAACCTGTATTTTGTATTTTAAAGGATTCAGTGTTCCCTAGTTTTTTTTTTTTTTTTTAAGACGGCTTCATGTGTTTTAGGCTGTTGTTGAACTCACTATGTAGCCAAGGATGCCAGTCATCCTACCTCTACCTTCTGAGTGCTGAGATTACAGGCATGTACTACAATACCTAGTTATGCAGTGCCGGCAAGCCCTCTGCTCATTGAGTTACATCCCTAGCTCCCAACTTTTTTCAAAAGATAAAAAATCTTTGTATTGATTCTTGAAGAATTTCATACAATCTATTTTGATCATATTCAGATCCCTTCCATTTCTACCTCTGCCTATTACCTCCCCTCCCCAGCTTCATGTCCTATATATTGTTACTATTTTTTAAAAAATACTTTATGTATATGAGTGTATTGCCTGCATGTAGGTAAGTGCACCTGTGTTGTGCAGTGCCCAAAGAGGTCAGAAGAGAGTGTTGGATCTCTTGGAACTGGAGTTATGGATGGTTGTAAGCTGCCATGTGGGTGCTGAGAATTGAACCTGGGCCCTCTGCAAGAGCAGCCAGTGCTCTTAACCACTGAGCCATCTCTCCAGTCTTGTTGTTGTTATTATTTGCTCTCTCTTCCACAGAGATCCCTGAGCCTTGGAAGGGAGGGGGTGTGATATAGGTTTCCCATTTAGGGTCAAACACTCTGAAGTCTCTTCTTCTCTACATGTTGACCAGTTTGTGGGTCTCTGTGTTAATTGCTCTCTGCTGCAAGAAGAAGCTTCTCTGGTGAGAGCTGAGAGATGGCACTATATGTGAGTATAACAAGTCACTAGAGTTGGTTTAATGCTATGCCTGTTTAGCAGAATAATAGTAAGCTCTCCCCTATAGCCTGTGACCTGTTGAGTCACAGATTCTTGGCCCTGGTATCAGTGCCAGGTATGGGCTCCATTTTATTTTTTCAAAGATTAAAAAAAAATTATGTCTATGTGCCTGTATGAATATATACTGTGTGTACGTGCCAGTGCCCTCAGAGGCCAGAAAAGGGCATCAGATCTCCTGAAGCTATAGTTGCAGGTGGTTGTGAGCTGTCAGACATGGGTACTGGGAACGAAACTTGGGTTTCATGTGTCAAGATGCCCAAGAATAGTTGTATATGGTGGCTATAATACCAGGGGAAGCTGAAAGGAACATTGTAAATTGGCCACATAGAGTTCAAGTCCTCATAGACCCTGTATCAAAAAACCAAAGTCTAGGAATGTAGCTTAGTAGTAGATGCCTGCCTAGGATGCCTGAGGCTGGGCTCCATCCCCCAGCACTGCAAAAAAGAGACTATGTGTTATCTTTATCTGTAAATGCTCTCTTTTCTGTGTACATCAGCCATGGGCCATATATCCTTTTCCTAGGAATTTTGTAGACATTTCTTCACTGTTTTGTACTGGTATGTGGACAAACCTAGAATTCATAAGATGTTCTTCACTTTAGTGAGTACTGACTTGACTTTTCTGCTTGGCTGCTGAAGTAGTCTATGTTGTTGAAGTTCACTATCAGGGTATCTTTTAGTGTAGTTTTTTTCTTTTTTAGTTCTCAAACATGTTAATACCATTAATTGTTGGGGGCTGGAGAGAGCACTGGTTGCTCTTTTAGAAGACTTGGGTTTGATTTCTAGCCCCCACATGGTGGCTAACTCTAACTCCAGTTCCAGGGAATCCAACACCCTCTTCTGACCTCTGTGGGCATTGCATAACATGGGTACGCTTATATACATGCAAGCAATACACTCATCCACATAAAAATAATAAATAAAATATTTTTTAAAAAGCATTAAGCCAGGCGTAGTGGCACACGCCTTTAATCTCAGCATGGGAGGTCTGGGAGGCAGAGGCAGGCAGATCTCTGAGTTCAAGGCCAGCCTGGTCTATAGAGCGTTTCAGGTTAGCTGGAGCTACAGGGAGACCCTGTCTCAAAAACAAAACCAAAAAGATAGCATTAAGTGTTTAAAAATCTCTAGTTTTGAGGATGAAGTTCAGTGGTAGAGTGCCTGCCTAGTGTGTGCAAAGCCCTGGGTTTGATCACTGTCAAATCCAGGTCTCACTACTTGGCAGACAGAAAGGAGTATGAGTGCACGGCCAGCCTAGGGCTATATAGTGAGACCTTGGTCTTTCCTTAGTCC
>NW_008329714.1:186923-209829 GCF_000622305.1 Nannospalax galili
TTGTTTCTGTTTTCTGTAGGCTGTCTGGCCCATGCCTCTGGAACTCTGTGAACTTTATGAGAAGTGCTAAATAATCACATCCTAGTATATCAATAAACAAGACCTTTCATAAGGAGGAAAAAGTAGAAGGCAACTTGAAAAGGCCTAAAAGCGACATATGGAAACGTTTTGTGAAATAGTGAAGAAGTTACCTTTGCACCTCAATAGTGAGTAAACAAATAGGAAGTGGTTTTGAGTTGACAGCTTAGGATACTCAGTAGACCCCTGGTATTTAGACATTATGTTTTGACTACTTGTCATTAACCTTCATAGCCTCTGATAAATGATGGTAGGATTTGTGCTGCCTTAGTTTGTGTGTAGTAGTCACTTAGCTGACCCCTGAGGAGACCTAGATGAAAGTGGTTCCCTAATTGCAGCTGGGCCATTGAAAACTGCTCATTAGTTAGAGGAAGTTGGAAAGACACTTGAGATACCAATTTAGGCACTGGAGAGTGTAAAATCTGTAACTGCTTCCTAGAATGGAAAGTCAAGAACTAGAGAAAGTATTTTTTGTTAACTTAGGGAATCAGTTGGGATAGGATTGCAAAGTAATGGGGAAGTCATCTAGCCTACAGCTGTTAACGTAAGGATGGAAAAGGATAAATAGAAGTAAAAATTTCTTGCCAAGTAGGTGTCAAACAATTGTAATCCCAGCACTCAGGAAATGGAGGGAGTCTGGAGTTCAAGGCCAGCTTGAATTTAAGGCCAGTTGGGCTAAATTGGGGATTGTATGAGAGAAAGCCTCCTGAGGGAGGTGTTGCCCAACTTGGATTTGAGAGCAGATATGGGAAGTCTTTAGGCAAAGTGTTTGGGGCATTTGGGGCAGATGGTGCTGTAGGTGCACACAAAATGGGCAGCTAGATTGTGTGTTTAGAGCTGTTCATGACGAGAGTGGAAATGTTGAAGAACAAGGCTTCTACTAGCAGTACCTGTGTTGTCTGAAGGCTGTGACACTGGGAAAGGCTGTTAACTCAGGATCAAGGGAGCCCTGGGTCTCATTTCAGTTCTGCATTCTATGTTTAGAGAAAGAAAAATTAAGTGATCCATCAATGATTTATTTATTTTAGGCATCTTATTTTTTGAGATAAATTAAGAGTTTAGTCCCTAAAATCAGTGAGGATTTCTCTGTATGCTTCTCTTCATAGGGGATTGTTGAAAACAACAAAAACCTGTAATAGTTACACCTTGCAGTGTTGGCCAGTCATTTAACTCAATTTCTGACCCATCTTCATTCTAGTACTGATAGATGCAATGTTGATTCTGGTGCTGCTTATAGAATCATAAAATCTGCCACCTCTTGCTTTTCCCCAGTAGTTATTCTGACTTCAAGTTATTTGGAACTCTAATAAAATATTTGTTGGCTATTTTAAAAAGCAAGGATTGAACTTCCTTCTGATTGAACTTGTCATAGAGTTCTGCTTTCTATTCACTTTGTAAATATTGCTGTGCTTGTACTGTAAGTGTACTTTTTCCACTCAACAGTATAGTAGACGTGGGTTTTCAAACCACATGTCATAAATATTTATGATGACTGTATAAGACTGTGTCACATGGATTTTTAAGCAGTTCGATGGTTCTTTTTTTTTTTTTTTCCCCACAGTAAACAATGTGACTAATGTCTTTGTAGAAAGCTTTTTCTGTATTTTAGAAATTGCTTTAGGATAGATTCCCAGAAAGGCTCAAGGGTGTGAAGACTTTTTTCTTCTTATAAGCCTTTTTTGATAAGTTTAGGTTTAATATGAGCTCTTTAAATAATTTTTGGAAACAGGGCCTCTATGTATCCCTGACTGACCTGGAACTCACTATGTAGACCAGGCTGGCTTCAAACTCACAGAGATCTGCCTGCCTCTGCCTCCTGAGATCTGGGATTAAAGGCATGTGCCACCACGCCTGGCTGACATGAGCATTTTTAAGGCACTTCATATATTTTCCAAATAGGTTATGCCAGTTCATTTTTTGTACCAGCTGCAAATAAATACACTGAAAGCATTAATAATCTTAAGAAGGATGTTAGTTGCAAAGGTTTAGAAATGCCTTATTGTTCCTCAGTTTTGTGTGTGTATGAGGAAAAATTATTTCAAGTGTATTTTTCTTTGTTTATAGGAGGCAGATCTTTTACCTTTTTTGTTTATTTTGGAGACAGAGTCTTTTTGAGACAAGGTTTCTCTGTAGCCCCAGTTGTCCTGGAACTCACTACGTAGGCCAGGCTGGCCTTGAACTCACAGGGATCTGCCTGCCTCTGCCTCCTGAGATCTGGGATTAAAGGCATGTGCCACCACGCCTGGCTGACATGAGCATTTTTAAGGCACTTCATATATTTTCCAAATAGGTTATGCCAGTTCATTTTTTGTACCAGCTGCAAATAAATACACTGAAAGCATTAATAATCTTAAGAAGGATGTTAGTTGCAAAGGTTTAGAAATGCCTTATTGTTCCTCAGTTTTGTGTGTGTATGAGGAAAAATTATTTCAAGTGTATTTTTCTTTGTTTATAGGAGGCAGATCTTTTACCTTTTTTGTTTATTTTGGAGACAGATCTGCATAGCTCAGGCTTGCTTTGAACTCAGAATCTTTTTAACTTCAAGTGCTGGGTTTCAGGTATGTGTTGTTATGCTTGGCTCAAGACGACATTCTATAGTGTACCAAATTCAGTGACATATGAAGGACAGGGATATAATGCTCACTAGGAGAGCACTTGTCTAGCATGCCCTAGCTTCAGTTCTTAGTGCCATAAAACAATGACCAAACAGTGGCATTAGGTGCACTACTTGGTTCGTGAGCGGTACAGTTTCTGAGTTTCTTGTTACTCTGGAGGAAACCACCCTGTACCCATTCAGCTGTTTTTGTCCATGTCTTCCCCAAACCTTGGCTTTTTATGCCAATTGATATGCTTATTGTTGATATTTTATATAAATGAAATCATACAGTATGTGACCCCTTAGTTTATCCCCCCCCTTGGTGGGGGTGGTGGTCCTCATGTTGCCCAGGCTATCCTTCAATTCCTGGGGCATCAGCCTCCCTGGTACCTAGAGTGACATCGGTATCTTTTCTAAAGCATATAAAAGATGAATCAGATTAAGTTTGAATCAAATCTATGTATTATAGTTAGAAAATTGGAAATCAGTTTTGGCAGCAGTCTGGAATTCACCATGTTTAATATTTAGTCAATCAGGCTGCCTCAGGCCCCAGCCATGAGGAAGTAGTAGTTTACAGTTCCTGGCAGTAGGCCAAGGGCTATGAGACCTGGGGTAAGATGGAATCTAAAACAGGGACAAAGGTAATAAAAGTGTGCTGCCTATAATGAAATGGCAGCATGTGTCCTTCTGGGGATATGTAGGAACCTTCTAAATATTACCCTTGATTTGGAATGTGATTCGGAGAACTTGCAGGTAGTTTCCTTCTGTGTCATAAAAAAAATGGGCAACCTAAAAACACGTAAGTTTGTGACAGTATCTAATACATAAGATAACTTTCTGCCTAGGAGTAAGAGTAGTGTAGGGAAGACAAGGACACTCAGACTGCCAGAACATCTCTGCCTCAGAGAGTGGCATTTTCACAGGGATCCCTGGTTGGTAAGAGAGCAAGTATTGTGCTTTTAGGTGAGTGGGTTTTATTCTTCAGGTAGACTCCTTTTCTCCCCACAAATGGGAATGAGCCCTCAGGTATATCACACACCTACTAAAATGGAGTGCTTGCTCTAATGGGGTTTTATTTCATGAACCAAATAATCACAAGGAGTGGATTCATAGGCTGTGGAGTCTTGTTTTGATTAGTCTGTTAATCATTTTCCCAGAGCCTGCTACTCTGGGAGGAGAAAGATGTGAATCAGCAAAACCAAGGGTAATGCTTATGTGATATTGTGCAGTATGATGCATCTTGGCTATTTCCTGACACGATTCCTCTAATCCCAGGCTTTTCCAAAGTGATGTTCCTTTGTGTGCCAGTGAGTTGCCTGATGGCTGACGGCCTCAGCTGGCTTCAGGATGACCTGAAAGCCACCGGAAAGACAGGCAGGTTAGAAGGTTGGGGATTTGAGTCCTAGGCCTGGTCGGGGCCGGGGTGGGGGGAATAGCTAAGGGGAGTGGGACTAAAGGATAAGTCGATAGCCCTGGCCAGTGACGTAGGCTGAGAGCTTCAGCATGATTGACCACATGGATGTCTAGAGGGGAGGGCTTTTGAGCTTTGCATCCCTTCCCATGTATCTGCCTAGTGCATGTTTTCATCATGTCCTTTGTGATGTCTTTATGCTAGTAAGTTCCCACAAGTTGTTCTTTGACTTTCACACCCTCTACAAAAATATGCAAATAGAGGTCCAGTTCCTGAATCATTTGAATATACATTCTCCATAAATTGCCTTCATGCCTTTGTGGAAAATTAATTCTATATTCATATGTATCAACTGCAATTTTCTTATAACACCCCATTGAAATGTGTCTATCCTTTCTCAGTGCTTTTTTGGGGGGGCGGGGAGCTGATAAACACTAGTATTTCCCTGAGTTTTGTGAGCTGCCTTAGGGAAATTAGTAAAACTGAAGGAAAGAGGTCAGGGAGCCTTGGTTTATAGCCTGGTAGTCAAAAGCACATGTATGATGGCCTGGGTCTCAATGAGGCATCAGAAATGATCTTGTGAGAATGCTCTCAGCCTGTGGTACCTGAGTAGAGGGAGGGGAGACGAATGAGATGGCTCTGTAGGTAAAGGTACTTGCTGCCAAACCTGATGACCTGAGTTAGATCCCTGGGACCCACATGTTGGAAGGAAAGAACTGATTTCTGTAGGTTGTCCTCTGACTTAGACACATGCACTGTGGTACATCCTCCCTCCTGCCTCCAACAGTATAATTTGAAAATTAAATAAAAGAAAAACTAAACAGCTTTTGCTGTTTAGGATTACGTATATAGTCCCGAACTCTTACAGTGTGAAATATAGATGGAAACCTAGAGGGCATGTGCTATCATTCTTAACACTGTTTAATACTGGTAGGTGCCTATAACAATGACAGTGAAGGGATCAGAGATGGGTCAGTGGGTAAAGGTGTCTGCTGTCAACCCTGACCTCCTAGGACCCACATGGTGGAAGGAGAGAATTTGGGGCTTTTTTTTTTTAAAGGTTCAGCTGGTTTATTATGTGGGATTTTTATTTGGGTTGTTTTTTTTTTGATTTTTTTATTTTTATTTTATGCGTATGAGTGTTATGCCCGCATGTATGTAAGTGTACCCGTGTCATGCAGTGTCCATGGAGGACAGAAGAAGGCATCGTATTCCGTGGAACTGGAGTCATAGACGGTTGTTAGCTGCCATATGAGTGCTGGGATTTGAACCTGGGTCTTTATAAGAACAGCCATCTCTCCAGCCCTTTGGGTTCTTTTTTAGATAAAGCTTAGTGACTCAACAGTGAAATAGGTAGTGGGATAGTTTTGCTCATTTATGGTTAAGGTTACTAAAGGGATTTACATACATTATGTCATTTCATTTGCCCCATGATCTGGTGAGGTACTGTGGTAAGTTCATTTTTCAAGCAAGAAACTTGAGGCAGAGGCTGAATAACTCACTCAGGCCATTGCAGAATAACAGGAGGTCAAGTCAGTTAAGATCTGCATGTAACTCCATAGCTCCCCTGCCCTGGCATTTGTAGGACGGAGACTACCTAGCTGCCTACTGGGCGGAAGGGTTCAGGTGGTGGATTAGTTGGGATTGTTCCTTGTCCTTGGGTTTGTGTTGGTGCCATAGTGAAGGAGGAGAGCTGGGATATGAACTGAATTAAAAGCAGAACTTTTTATCTTCGCATCTCTCCTTGCCCCCATCTTCCAGTATGGTAGGTTGAAACTGTAGGAACGTGATGCTTGCCCTTCTGGAATTGACCTCATTTTCCAAGATGTGAGAAGGGTGCAGGTTCCTAGTAGGGTTGAGTAATGGGACAGGAACTGAGCGCCTTTATCCTTTTTCCACCCCATGTGCCATCTGCTTTCCTGCTGCTTGCTGCTGGCACTGCCAGTGCTCTGCCTTTCTAACCCAGGGAATAGCCAGGTGGGGTAGAGGATGGGAACCAATGTAGTGCCAATGTTACAGTATAGTATTCTAGACTGTGTAAGGTATAGCTTTTTAAAATAATAGTTTTCTTGAGTTTTTGAAGCATGGTCTTACTCTCTAGCCCAGGCTGGCCTGGAACTCATGTGTTTTCCAGGCTGGCCTCAAGCTTAGGACAATCCTTTTGTCTTGGCTCCCCAAATACTGGAACTGCAGGCACAAGCTTACATGTCTGGCTTAAAAATCAGAGTTCTTGGAAGATGGCTCAGTAGGTAAGAGTGTTTGCTCTGCAAGCATGAAGACTTGAGTTTAAAACCTCAGCACCCACATAAAAGCTGTACATGGCTATGCATACCTGTAACTCCAGCATTGGGGGTGGGCAAAGACAGGCTGATCTTGAGAGCTCATCCAGCCAGGTTAACCAAAATGGTGAGCTTCTGGACCCTGTCTCGAGGTCGTAAGGCAAGGCATGATAGAGTAAGACATCCAATAATAAAGGAAGGCACCCAACACCCTGCTTTGGCTTCTGCAATTGTGCACATGGGTGCATACACCCACACTCACATGCATGCGTCCCCCTAAACACACAGACTCACAGACACGACACACAGACACATACACACACGCTCCCCTAAATCTCCATTGTTCTTTACATTATTATTTTTGAGATGGTCTCTCACTGAACCTGGAACTCATTGATTTGGATAGTCTTGCTGGCCAATGAGTTCCAGGGATCCGTGTGTCTCCATCCCCTAGAGCTGGGATTACGGACATACAGCACCAAGTCCGACTTTTTATGTGGGTGCTGGGAATCTGAACTCAGATCCTATGCTTGTGAACAGGCACTTTGCCAGCTGAGCCATCTTCCCCAGACCCCTCAGAATCAAAGTTATAATGAACACACAGATGCCCTGGTTAGAGTTGCCATGCAGACTTGTCCTTTTATACTAGTGATCATCTGTGTGATGGCAGGAGCTTTCAGAGCTCCCAGCCAGAAAGGGACACTTCCTACTGAACACAGATCTCTGCTTGTGCAGTGCCCTCACACTTGTGTGGAATCTAATACCATCAAAGGTCCCCCAGCAGCTGTTGCTGTGGCGTCATTGTCTCTACTGCACTATTAGTAATGAGACTTGAGGAGAGCCTTCACAAATGTGACTGAGCATCAATTAAAAATTTAAATATTAGGGTGGTGCTGGGTGTAAATGAGTTAAGGGACATTGTCTTTATGAAAGCAAGTGCACAGACTGGGGATATGGTTCAGATGGAGAACACTTGCCTGGAATATGTAAGGCCCTGGGTTCTGTCCCTACTACTGCAAAATAATAAAATGCAAGTGTACACAGGAAGTTCATATAAAAGAAATCTGTATGATTTCTTGTGAGGAAGAGATTACCCTTAGCCAACACTTGCATAGTACACACACACCTGGTTGCATTTCATACCAAGGATTCTTTGGGAGCATGCAGGGTTTTCTCAGAATCTGCTCTGACTAGACTCTTTGGACTGGCTGTGATCTCCTCTCTGCCTGCTGTACCTCTCTTAGTGAAAGTACGGGTGCTCATTTAGCCTGTGGGCTTGTGTAGAGGGCATCCTTTCTGTGTCCTTTCATTCTTGCTTTGGCCTGCATTCAGGGATGGCTGTCTTCCCAAAAGTCTCCTGGGCCTGCTCTTCTCTTTACAGGAATGATTCCGCAGTTTGGTATACTGGGGAAAACATATCATGGGTTCCATTTCTCCCAAATATGAAGTCATGCATCCATGCACCAGAACCCTGCCTAGATCTGTGTCACAACTCTCACCTACTCTCTTCTCAGCTCTGTGCCTTGTGCCTTGCTTAGGCTAGAGCCAGCCCTTTTCCCTAGGCCTGGGGGTGGGATAGTAAAACTAGTTCAGAATGAGGAGGAGGCATGGCAGATCTGCCAAGGGGAAGGAAAACATTAGACTTTAACCTGCCCCCAGACGTTTACTTCATGAGACGCCTTTTTTCACTCCCTATTTATTAGGCACATATATAAGATTACATGAACACATGTATTTTTTCCTGAACTACATAGTGTATTTCCTAGTGGGGATATTCTCTACATGACCATATTATTGTACAGGTATTGACTTAAGCTAATTTAAATTGGTTTTGTACTTTAATCTGCAATCAGTGGTAAAATGCTTGCTGTTCAAGCATTAGGAGTTCAGATCCCCATGTAAAAGCTGGGCATGGCAGTGTGTGTGTGTGTGTGTGTGTGTGTGTGTTGTGTAACCCCTAATGCTAGGGAGATAGAGACAAGAGGATCCCTGGGGCTTACTGCCCAGCCGAGCCCAAACTGTGAGCTCCAGGCTTAGTGAGAAACCCTGCCTCAGAGAATGGTGGCATGCTGGCAAGATGGGTCAGTGGATAAAGGTGCTTATTGCCAAGCCTGACAACTTGAGTGATCCTTGGATCCCACATGGTAGAAGGAGAGAATTGATTTCCACAAGTCCTCTGATCTGCTCATGTATGTCATGCTGCTAGCCTGTGCCACTTGCATGTGTGTAGACACACACAAAATAAACAAATGTTTAAAATAGCCCTGGAAGTAGAAAGCAGTGGAGGAAGGTACCCGATGTCAATTCTTGTTTCACTATGTACACCTACATACACACTTGCACACACCCGTGCACTGAAATACACAGTACTAATCTACCACCAATATTCCAGTTTTGTTAGTTGACCCAATACAGCTGCCCCCCCCCCCCCAGTTCAGGGTCCAGTCTCGCTCTAGTCAGCTTTGATTTGTTGTTTAAATTGTTGAAAACCAGTGCATCTGTGGTAGCTAATTGGTGGCTTTGTTTTTATGTATTGTCCAGGTTTTCCCAGCAGAGAATGTACTGTCCTCTGTCTACAAAGATATTTCCTCTAATTGGTCCCCACAGAGATGGAATACTCTACCTCTGCTTTATCAGTTCTGCAGTGGGACCATTGGCGCTTTCTAGCTCAGCTGCCTGGCATTCTTCTCACTTCTAGCTCTGGGTCCTCAGCAGTAATCTGATCCCTTTTATTTGCGGAAGAGGCAGGGTATCTGACTTTGCACTAGTACTCAAGAAGTACTGGAGGAATGTTCTGCCATTTGTTGTCTAGTAGTTTTAGTCTAAAGCTGAAGAATATCCTTGAATGCCTAGAATTCTGTTTAGCTGCAGTCAGAGCATACTTTAATCAGATATTAAGGATCTACACAAAGATACTGTGTAGTTATGTCATTGTTCCCAAAAGGCAAATTATTCTGCTGTCGGCAAACAGGGAGCCCTTCTAAGGCAGATGAACCACTTAATTAGTTGTTCTATGTGTGTGTTCAGCATGTGGGGCACGTCTCTGCCCTAGCAAGGTGTCTCTGTAATTTTTTCCTGCAGCCTTTGTGCCTGTTTGATAGTCATTACTTCAGTGTCTTTTGGTATCCTGACACCCCTCTGTTCTACCTTGCCCTTATCACTTGCATGAATTACTATCTTGTTGCTGTAATCTTTTTTTTTTTAGAAATATTTTATTTATTATTTTTATTTTATGTGTATGTGTGTATTGCCTGTATGTAGGTAAGTGCACACGTGTCGTGCATTGCCCACGGAGGACAGAAGAGGCTGTTGGATTCCCCTGGAACTGGAGTTATGGATAGTTGTTAGCTGCCATGTGGGTGCTGGGATTGGAACCTGGGTCTTCTGCAAGAACAGCCAGTGTTCTTAACTGCTGAGCCATCTCTCCAACCCCTTTGTTGCTGTAATCTTATACCTGACAAAACCAGTTTAAGGAAGAGGAAGGGTTTACTTTGGCTCACTGTTTGAGGGTACAAATAGGGAAGTCATAGTGGCAGCTGGAGGGAGGCAGCTGGTCAGGTTGCATCTGCAGTCAGGAAGCAGAGAGCAATGAATGCTAATACTCAGCTTGCTTTCTGCTTTTGATGCAGTCTGAATCCCCAGCCCATGAAATGGTGCTCCTCACATCTAAGGTGGATTTCCCCACCCCAGTTAGCTTAATCTAGATAATCGTTCACATTACATGGTGATTCTAGAGTGTCAAATTGATAGCCCATATTAACCATCACACCCCTCTATGGCATAAGGTCAGCCACCACCTGGCTACTCCAGCTGGAGGCTTTGAGGCAGTCTTTCAGAGCCTCATTGGACATGTCTGCTCTTTTCATTGGCTTTCTTAGAGAGACATCCAATGAGATTTCTACTTCAACAAGATTTGTTCAGTTTGGGTTTTTAATAGGAAAGTACCTGCAGGTTCAGACTTCGGAAGAGGAGGAGGACTAAAGTGTGGTGCGGGGAGGGTGTTTGGAGGAAGTGTCTCTTGGGGCTGGGGCTTCCTTTCTGTGCTTCTTTGTTACTTTCTAGTTTGTTTGTTTGTTTGTTTGAGACAGGGTCTCCCTGTAGCCCCAGCTGGCCTGGAACTCACTACGTAGACCAGGCTGGCCCCAAACTCACAGAGATCCATCTGCCTCTGCCTCCAGAGTGCTGGGATTAAAGGTGTGCACCACCATGCCCAGCTCCATTTTCTAGGTTTTTTTTTTAAAACTGAGTTTCACTGCAGTGGCATTGATTACCTTAAGCTTCAGAGCTCATCTCACAGTTACTTGTGCAGGCATCCAAGCCAAAGACATTTTTCTTTTCTGTTTTCTTTGCCATGGTGAAAGGCGTAGGGAAGAAGGAGTGTTCTTTTGAGAGTTTAGACACCTGTGATAATCCTGTTAACTTTCAGAGAACATTTACATGAGATTGAATTTCTTTGCCAATAGCATCTATTGTAACACACCACATATGTTTTTGTATACTTTTGAACCTTGGTTGGCAGTTAGTGTAGAACCATTTTTCTCTGAAACCTCTTTTCCGTGCATTCACATAGAGTAATGACATTGCTCTAGTAAGGCCACACAGTGGCCTGTATTAGAATATTGTATTTGTAGTTGTCTCTGGGGTCTAGTTCCCATTTTGTAAGGTTTGATATCAAGGAAGCTGTGAACCTACAGGCTGGATGATGTCTGTGGCCCTCTTTCTAGTGAGAGATACAAGATGTAGCTCCTGGAGAATAAAGCAGAAAGTTTGATAAAAGTTTCTTTTAAAAAAGTCATTTCTTTTTTAATTTCAGTTTTGTACAAAGGTTGTGCCATAGAGAGGATTATTTATTTATTTATATGTGTGTGTGGTATACATGTAGAGGTGAGAGGACAACTTGCAGGAATCAGTTCTCTTCCTTCCCATCACGTGGGCTCTGGGAATCTGGCTCAGGTTACCTTTACCCACTGAGCCATCTTGCCAGCCCAGAGGGTTGTTTTAGAGGCCAATAAGTAAAACATGGGTTTAACCAGGGTTTGAGAAAACTATTATTTATGTGCCCTATCTTAGGGACAAAGGCCCATATTATCCACCATCAGAACTTTTGTTTTGACTAGCCGAAGGTAAATATGGTGTGCTAGAAACGGCCAGGGAGCCTGTACAAATCGAAGAAGGTGCCAAGCAAGAGTCAGCAGACTGATGACATGTGTTGGTGGGGGTGATAGAAAATATGAATAAGTCAAAGAAAATGCCAAATTCTGTGATCTTTTCCCTCTTTTCAAGTTTTCTTTCACAAGGTGATTTTGGGCTTCAGTCCTGTAATAAATGGGTCAGGAGCGCAGGTCTGAATGCTCCCCAGAAGCTACAGTAAACAGCAGGTGAGATGGAGACAGGCACAGCTGAGAGCTTATCAACTGTGCATTTGACTAGTATGTGCTTTTGACTAGTTCTGGAGCAGAGAACCTTGGTTGTTTCACCTCTCCAAGCTTATATTCTAAGGTAGCCATAGTCTTGTCCAAGGATTTTAATTTTAAGTGTGTGTGCCACTTGCTATTGAGGTGAGCCAAGTGAGTCTTGGGAGGCATAGGCAAATGAAGAAGCCATACTTGGTGTTGCTGCTTTGGCTACTCCAAACACAAACAGGCACTAGTACTTAGTAATTCAGGGATCTCTCACTGAGACTGCAGGTCTCGCTCCACATTGCAGTGAATATGTTGTGCTAGTAGATGAAAAACAGAATTTTTGAAAAATTTATGTGTATGACCTTTGCATTCATGTATGTATGTATACCATGTATGTGTCTGGTGCCCAGAGAAGCCAGAAGAGGGTATTGAAACTTCTGGAACTGGATTTACAGATGGTTGTGAGCCACAAAGTGGGTGCTGGGAACTGAACTCAGGTCCTTTGTAACAGCAGCAAGTGCTCTTAACTGCTCAGCCATCTCTCCAGTCCTGAAAAACATAATTTAAAACTGTCTAAATTTGAGCATGAAATTTAAAAAGAATCAAAGTATAGTATATATAGTTATAGACTCATAATGAATAGCCTTCATCTTTTATTTTTTTAATCCCATCACTCTGAGATTTAGGTCAGTCTGGTCTACATACCGAGTTCCAGGCCAACAGGGACATGGGGGGGGGATATTACTAGGATTCCAAAATAATCCCTCTTCCCCAAAGTAACCATTATTCTGACTATAACAGATTGAGTTTTGTTTTTTTTTTTTAAGTTAATGTACAATGAAGCCAGGAATGGTGGCACACACCTTTAATCCCAGAACTTGGGAGGCAGAGGCAGGTGGATCTCTGTGAATTTGAGGCCAGCCTGGTCTACATAGCAAGTTCCAGGACAGCTGGAGCTACAGGGAGACCCTGTCTCAAAAAGACCAAAAAAAAAAAAAAAAAGTTAGTGTAAAATGAATAATGAAAGGATGTATTTTGGCTTCTTTGATTTGACATGTTTGTGAGATTCTTCCCTATTGCCTCAATAAGACTCATTCATTTGTGTTGTCTTACAGTATTCTCCTTATAAATAAATAAACCATGATTTATTCATTTCATTGGTGATAGACATTTGGATTTTTTATTATGTGTATGAGTGTATTGCTTGCATGTGTATAAGTGCATCTGTGTTGTGCAGTGCCCTTGGAGGTCAGAAGAAGCTGGAACTGGAGTTACAGACAGTTGTTAGCTGTTATGTGGGTGCTGGGAATCGAACCCAGGTCCTCTGCAAGAGAGTTAGTACTCTAAACCTCTGAAGCATCTCTCAATCTCCCCCTTTTTTTTTGGCTTTTTGAGACAGGGTCTCCTTGTAGCCTGGAACTTGCTATGTAGACTAGGCTGACCTTGAAATCACAGAGATCCACTTGCTTCTGCCTCAGAGTGCTGGGATTAAAGGTGTGTGCCACCATGCCCAACTTCCCTTTTCTATTTTTATGTCTTACATACATGTTATTTTTTATTTATTTATTTTTATTTTATGTGTAGGAGTGCTTTGCCTGTGTGTATTTAAGTACAACTATGTTTGCAGTGTCCACAGAGGAAGAGGGTGTTAGATCCCCTGGAGCTGGAGTTGTAGACAGTCATTAGCTGTCACATGGGTGTTGAGAACCAAACCAAACCAAACCATACCAAACCAAACCTAACCTCTGCAAGAGCAGTGTTGCTCTTAACTGCTGAACCATCTCTCCAGCCCCTTAAATGTTATTTTTTGACAGTGATTTACTTTAGTAAATGCTATTTTTCTTAATGTCTCTAAATTTTCCTGTAGTCTTTATTTTTAAAAAATATTTTATTATTTTTATTTTATGTGTATGTATGTATTCCCTGCATGTAGGTAAGTGCACCTGTGTCATGCAGTGCCTGTGGAGGACAGAAGAGGCTGTTGGATCCCCTGGAACTGGAGTTATGGACAGTTGTTAACTGCCATGTGGGTGCTGGGATTCAAACCCAGGTCTTCTGCAAGAACAGTCAGTGTTCTTAACTGCTGAGCCATCTCTCCAGCCTCTCCTAGTCTTTAAATTTTAATTTTTTTCTATGCTCTAGCTTTCTTCTTACTTTTTATTTTTTTGCTTAGTTTATTTTTTGAGACAGTCGTACGTAGTCCAAGCTGGCTTCACTGATTTTTTTTTACTATTTTAAATTTTGTGGTGTCACGTGTGCTGGTGCTAGATTGCCTGGAGCTGAAATTAAAGGCAGTTATGAGCTGTCCAACATAGTACTGGGGACTGAACTTGGGTCTTTTGGAAGAACAGGATAAGATACTAACTGCTGAGCCATCTCTGCTGTCCTCAGGCTGGCTTCACACTCAACTGAGTAGCTGAGGGTAACCTTGAACTTCTGCCTAACCTCCCTGAGTACTGGGATTACAGATATGTACTACCATGTCGTGTGTGTGTGTGTGTGTGTGTGTGTGTGTGTGTGTGAGAGAGAGAGAGAGAGAGAGAGAGAGAGAGAGAGAGATCCAGAGATTTATGCATGTTAGGCAAATGCTCTACCAACTGAGCTATGTCCTAGGCCTTTACAGGGTCTCACTAGGTTGCCCAGATTAACCTTGAACTTCCATCCTCCTAGCTTAGCCTCCTGAGTAACTCAGATAATAATAAACCTGTAATACCAGGCCTTGGCTATAGCCTTTTAATTTTAATCAGCAACTCCCTCTCCCCCAACCCACAAATGAAGTGGTGTGCCAAACTTGATTTATGAAACAGGTCCAAGGCAGTCTTATTTCTATAAATTCATTTTAGAAGTTTGAACTAAGAATCAGTGAAAACAGTGAGAATGATCAACACACATGATTCAAACAAGTGAACATGTTAAAAGGATCGCAGTTTTTGCTTTACTTTCTAGTGCTTTTAGTGTGTGTGCATGGAGGCCACCCGGACAATCTTGGGTGTCCTTCCTCAGGCACCATCCATCTTGTTTTTTTAAAAAAATTATATATACACACATACACACACACACACACACACACACACACACACACACATATACACATATTGTGTGTGTGTATGGGTGTGTATGTTGCACATGGAAGTCAGAGGACAAGTTGTGATGGTCATTTCTCTTTTTCCACCATATGGATCATGGGAATGGAACTCAGGTCATCAGGCATGGCAGCAAGTGCCTTTACCTGCTGAGCCATCTCACTGGCCCCTCATCCCACATTGGTTTTTGAGACAGGATCTTTCACTGGCTTGTGTGTGTGTGTATGGGTGTGTATGTTGCACATGGAAGTCAGAGGACAAGTTGTGATGGTCATTTCTCTTTTTCCACCATATGGATCATGGGAATGGAACTCAGGTCATCAGGCATGGCAGCAAGTGCCTTTACCTGCTGAGCCATCTCACTGGCCCCTCATCCCACATTGGTTTTTGAGACAGGATCTTTCACTGGCTTGGAACTTGCCAAGTGGCAGGTTTGACTGGCCAGCAAACTCCAGGGGGTCTTTTTGGCTTTGCCTTCCCAGCACTAAGATTACAAGTATGTGCTACTGTGCCCGACTTTTTTATGTGGGCACTAGGAATTGAACTCAGGTCCTCATGCTTGCGCAGAAAGCTCTGAACTAACCCCCCAGCCCCCGCCCCCTTTTTTTAAAGACAGGATCTTGGTGTTGCCTATACTGTTTCCAAACTACTGGACTCAAAGGATCCTCCTGACTCTGGCTGTCAAATAACTAGGCATGCATCATTGCATCTGGCATATAGGTAGTTTTAATAGAACAGGTTGGCTTGCAAAGCTATAAAATTCAGAAGAGAAATTTTCTGAGACTCAAATGCTGATACTATTGTGCAAAAATTTGTGATTCAGCAGGTTAGAGTTTACTGAGGGTACTGAGTATGGGAGGCAGAGCCGCACCTGCACTGCCTTTACTTGGCCTGTGTTCTTGATGGTCTATTTGAAAGTGCTGGTTGATGTGAGTGGGCTTGTACAAGCCTGACTCCACTTCTGCAACTGGTATTTGTCTTTAGAAATGCTGACTGATTGAGGGAGATAGCCAGAGTTCCCCAGTTTCCACATAAGTAAATTATCAGTTGGAGGCCTCTGGTCTGATACAGTTCTACATAGAGTACATTTGAGTGTGGGCCTCATATTTTCTTTTTTAAAAATATTTTATTTATTATTTTTATTTTATGTGTGTGAGTGTATTGCCTGCGTGTATGTGAGTGCACCTGCAGTGCCGCAGAGGTCAGAAAAGGGCTTCGGATTCCCCTGGAACTGGAGTTAAGGATGGTTTGTAGCCACCATATGGGTGCTGGGAATCGAACCCGGGTCCTCTGCAAGAGCAGTCAGTGCTCTTAACCGCTGAGCCGTCTCTCCAGCCCTGGGCCTGATATTTTCAGGTGCAGTTCTTGTAGTCAGCTCTTGATCTGGGGCTAAAGGAGGAGATTTAGGGAGGGGAGGCGGGTAGGAAGAATGGACTTAACAAACAACTACAATCTCAGGAGTATTCTTGGTGTTTCTCTCTGGGTGGAGCAGTGCTAGTGAGGGTTCACACATAGTCTGTGGATGCCCACCTTTTTGCACACAGCCTGTGTGGGATGATTTTACTATTTGCTTGGTTTTTTTCTATTTTTTTGAGACAGCATGTAATCTAGGTTGGCCTGGAACTTGCCATCTTCCTGCTTCAACCTCCTGAATAGTGCTGGGACCATTGGCATGTGCTACCAGGTTTTGTGTGGAGTTCAGACACAAGCTCATTGCTGCAGCTGCTGCTCCTCTACTTCACGGAGTGAAATGGAAGTGGGTTTGGGGGCTTCAGGTGCAAGAGAGAACCCATCAGCACTCGGGGACTTGCTCTCACCTTGAGCATCGCTGAGAGTCTGTTCTTGTTATGGATGGTGGACTTTGAGTGCTTGCTCAGCCTTGTTCTCAGCTGTACATTGTATTAGTTTTCCTAGGAGGTGGGAAGCTGGCTGTATGCAGGACTACTGAAGTACCTTTGGAAACCCCAGGAATCCATCCATGCAGCTTGGAATTAACATCTGGCTGATTGTTCAGATATGGAGCATACAGATTGTATATGGAGGGTCTCTCAGCCTCTCTGAATCTGTTTGCTTTGCATATTCAAGTAGGGCCAAGGCTATTCATTTGCTTTCAGCATCTTCCTACAATTGCATTTTGAATTATTTATTTTCCTTTACATAAATAATTAAAAATTACATAGTATATATTTGTAGAAGATATTAAAATGTAGGTTTCAAGCCAGCTAGGAAATTCCCTTTTGTTTTTCTGATTTATACCATGTATTTGGAGAATGTTGAACCAAGATGTTTTGGGGAAGTAGATTACCCTTGCTGCTGAATGGGACCTGGCAGAAACTGAGGAGTATTGGAACTGAAGATGCAGTTTGTTGATATTTTCTCAAATCCCTCCGCCAGGCATCTGAAGAAGCTTCTCTCAGGGCATTGGAAAGTCTGATGACAGAATTTTTCCATGATTGTACAACCAATGAAAGAAAACGTGAGATAGGTAAGTGAAGTGTGGGGGAAGGAGGGTTTGGCAACCTGGGCTAGTCAAGCCTGCATGTGCTTGCTCAAATTCTTGGCTCTTTTCCTCTGCTTCTGCTGGTTGGTAGCCAGTGGGGTTTGTAAACCTAGCTAAAGCATAATAAGTGATTGGTTTTCTTCCTTTTTGGTTAAGTGGAAAACTCTGTTCCTAATCTTAACAGGGCTGTTGAATTTTATAAAAAGCCTGCAACCGTTAATTTAAAAAACAGCAACAACAACCCATGAATGTGTCAAAATAAACATGTGATGCAGAGCAGTCTGTTTTGAATCCCTTAACTGGTATGACTCAGGAGGCTTCTGACCTTTTCTTTCTTTTCTCCACTATTGTCTTTCCCATTCTTCAGTTTTCATGAATAAAGGCTGCCAACAGAGAGAACATGTAGATATAATCCCTTCTGGTCTCATGGGGCCTCAGCATGTTTAATTTTTATGTTCATGAACTCAGTATTATCTAAACATACTAGAAAGAAGATAGTTTATTCAAGTGCCACATTCTGCCTCAGGGACAGTTTACTATGCTGCTGGAGCAGTTTTTTCTCCTCTGAATCCTCACTTAACCCTGAACTTGAATGAAAGCTGCATTTTTTGAGTTCAGGCTCATGGGCTTTACTTGGGTTACTGCTCTGTACTAACCTTATTTGCCGCTTCCCCCTCCTTAGGTCTTTTTTTCTTGTGGCTCAGGACCCTAAAGGCCCATTTCTGTCTCTATTGACTTGTCTCATGTTAGCCTCTTACACCTTGTGGTTGAGTCTTAGTGCTATCCAAAGCCTGATTGGGGCTGAAATTTTTACCAGGTAGCCAGGAGACCTTTCTCTGCAGCCCATTTTTTCTAATCTTTAAGCATCACAGCATCTC
This sequence comes from Nannospalax galili, assembly GCF_000622305.1. Classification (NCBI taxonomy): domain Eukaryota; kingdom Metazoa; phylum Chordata; class Mammalia; order Rodentia; family Spalacidae; genus Nannospalax; species Nannospalax galili. Next base: position 205,151 of record NW_008329714.1, read on the forward strand.
CTGATACCTCATACTTCTTATCTCTTTTGATTGAAACATGGTGGTCTTTGGGGGCCTGCCTCCTACATACCTCTCTTTCCTAAGGGAATAGAGAAGTAGAGCACTTACAGTTGCTGAGCCCATGAGATGAGCAGGTGTCTGACTTAGAAGACCCACCCTACTTTCTTCTGGTTCTCTCATTACTTAGGTAAGCTGGTTCTCCTCCTGCCCCAGTGTGACCCCTTATTAATTTTATGCTAGCAGAGTACCTTATATTTACAGGGAAAATATCAGCTATAATTTTTACCAGAAAAGATGGAAGATTTCTTTCTTGGTCTACTGTATTCTCCAACTCTCCACTCTTAATTTCTTCAAACTGTTTTTTTTAATTGAAAATTTTTGTAGATTTCATAAAATACATCTTAGTCATATTTACTCCCCCTTCCCTATTTGTACTCCCCCACGTCCTGCCCACAGGGCTTCATGCATTTTGTCATATATGTTAAGGCCTATTGAGTCAAGTTTGTGTTCCCGCATGTTCCTCAGTGTGAGGTCATCTACTGGAGCCTGTTTAACCTGTTTAGCATCACTTCTTTAAGGTAGATCAACTCTCCCTCATCCAGCAGTGGCCAGTTACCAGTAGTTCCTCACCAAGTTGTGGCCTCCTGCTCATCTCCCCAGTTGTATGCTGTTTTTGTCTGTGTTTGCATGGGTTTTGTGCATGCTGTCATCATTACTGTAAGTTCACATGAGCAGAAGTCTTTGAGACTCCGTTTCCTTATGGTCACGCACCTCCTTTCCTGTCTCTTACAGTCTTTCCGTACTCTCTCCCACAATGGCCCCTGAGCCCTGGGTGGGTGAAGTTTAATATAGGTGTCCTCTCCAGGGACCCACACCACAGTCTCTTTCTCTATACTTTGGTCAGTTGTGGTCTTTTGTGTTTATCACCCTCTGTTGCATGAGGAAACATCACTGATGAGTTGAGAGATGCATTAGTATTCTCTCTAGCCCTTGTTCTACAGTGTTGTGTGAGCCTTAGGTGTAGAGGTTCCACTGTGGATGTGTCACTTAGGGTTGGACAGCTCACAAACACTTATTCTCTGTGTGTGACCAGTTATGGAACTCTGTAGTAGTTTCCATATGTTGCAAAAGAAATGCCTTTGAAAAGTGGTGATTGATATACTTGTCTGTAAACATAAGGATACATATTTAGCATATAGTAAGAAATTACATTTTCTAGGGATATGACAGACTTGGGTTTTCTCTAAGCCGTGTGTATTTGGCTATGTTTACAGTCTCACATATGAGTTCCCACCCATTGAGTGGGCTGGGCATCTTTCTTACAGACACTTATCCTATGCATTTGACCAGTTGTGTAACTCTGTAATAGTCTCCATCTGTTGCAAAAAGTAGCTGCTTTGATGATGGGTGACAGGTATACTTGTCTGTAAATATATAAGGATTTATATCTAGCATACAGTAAGAAATTACATTTGTCTAGGAATGTGGCAGATAAAGGATTTTCTCTAGGATCTATGATCTCTCCAGCCATGTGTATGTATTTGGCTGTTTACAGTACCACACATGAGTTCCCTTACGTGGAGCAGGCTTTAGGTCCAATTAGGTAGCTGTTGATTGCCCCCAATGTAAAAGTGCCACTACTGCACCAATATAGTTTTCTGTGCTGGTCATTGTTGTGCTTATTAGGCTTTAAAGCTGGGGCTGGACTATTGATTGATTTTTCTCCCTTAGCAACTTGCATAAGCTTTTTTTTTTTTTTTAAGATTATAATTTAAATGCTTTTAGCTTTGGCTTTACTCTTAATTTTTGATTTGCACATCAAATGCCTCTCTCTTTTGTATGCTCATGAATTGAGATGTATAACATTTATATTTGAATCAAACTTTTTTTTTTAACTTTAAAATTTTTTTGTTTTTAAATGTGTATGCGTGTATTGCCTGCATGTAGGTAAGGGCACCCGTGTTGTGCAATGGCCATGGAGGACAGAAGAGGCTGTCAGAGCCCCTGGAACTGGAGTTACTGACTGTTGTCAGCTGCCATGTGGGTGCTGGGATTTGAATCCAGGTCTTCTGTAAGACAAGTCAGTGTTCTTAACCACTGAGCCATCTCTCCAGTCCCTCTTTTATTTTTTATGGTGTGTGTATATGTGTGCATGTGTCTGTGTGTGATATGTGTGTGCATATAGGAGTGTGCAAACCCATGTGCATTCTGAGGCCAGAAGACATTGTGTGTCTTCCATTATTGCTCTGTCACTGAACCCAAAGATCTGTTTTGTCTTTCTGGACTTACCAGCCAGGTCCTAAGATATTCCTCTCTCCCCTCTGCCCTATTTTCAGAGTTCCAGACCAACACAGCCATGCCCAGCCTTTATGGGAGTGCTGGGGATTCAAACTCAGATCCTCATGCTTTGCTCTTACTCAGCACTATCAAACAAATAAACAACATGTTAGCTATCATGTGGGTGCTGGGATTCGAACCCGGGTCTTCTGCAGGAACAACCAGTGTTCTTAACAGCTGAGCCATCTCTCCAGCCCCCAAACTTTTGTTTTTAAAAGAGTTTCTTGTAGCTCCAGCTGGTCTGGAACTCACTATGTAGGCCAAGCTGACCTTGATCTCATAGAGATCCACCTGCTTCTGCCTCCTGAAAACTTCTAGTTTTAAATAACTGTATGCAGGATGAGGGTGTAGCTCAATGATAGAGCACTTGCCTAGCATGGGCTCCATCCTCAGCAACACAAAAACAACCCATCAAACAACAGATACTACACATGTCTAATTGAACTGCTGGCTAGGTGGTTTCTGAAGGCCTGGTCTGTACAGTTGATGGGTCTTTTTTCAGTTTTCTTTGTAGCTTTACTTGAGTGTGTGGACTAGAACTCCTTCTGCTTTTTTTTTTTTTGTCTTCCCTCTGTTGTCTTAGGAGAAATTACAGGCTTTTTCTAGAGAGGTAAGGAAAAAGAAGGAGCCCTTGTCTTAGAAGGGCCCCTGTACCTACCCTCCAGCAAAGGCCAATTATTGTACTCTAGAGAATGCTGAGTAGTAAGTGGCGACCCCCGAGACCAACTGGCATTTTGGCAGTGGAGGAATGGGAGCATCAGCTAGCAGTGGCTAGCTGGAATCAGGCTTGGGGATCAGCAGATTTGAGCTCAGTGTCATTTCCAGCCACAACTCACATTCTCTGGTTGCCCTGTACCCTTCTGGGTTACATAGAAGCTTTTCTTTAATTATCAGGACAAACCACCATGTTTTACAGATTTTTTTTTTTTTTTTTTTTTTTTTTTTTTTTTTTTGGTATTTTTGAGACAGGGTCTCCCTGTAGCCCCAGCTGTCCTGGAACTCACTATGTAGACCAGGCTAGCCTGGAACTCACAGAGATCCACCTGCTTCTGCCTCCTGAGTGCTGGGATTAAAGGTGTGCGCCACCATGCCCAGCTGGCCTTCATGTTTTTATGTAAACCTTTTTGGGTTAGGTTCTATGGCGAGTGTAGTAGTTCTAGGTGACTTATGAACAGTATGTCCAGATATGTGATGGTCAGCCAGCTAGGCAATTAATACTTGCTATCTTGTGGATTTTGACTGATGCTGCCAACAGCCTGAGGATGAAGAAAGCCATTTTTAACTGACTAGATATGTAGACCAGGGTTGTTCCTGGTAACTCTCAAGAATTTCTACTCTTCCTGGGTTTTTTTGGGGGTGGGGGTTGGGAGGGCAGGGTGGTGGTGATATTTTTGAAAGTACTCCCCTTAGATGAGGGGAGTTAGCCAACTTGAATTTTCTTGTGTTTTTTTTTCCTCTTTTCTTTTTATGAGGTTGGCTGTCAAAGATGCTGTTTGCATGTAGCTTAAGAACTTGAACAATGAAGGTTTCTGTGCTCTTTAGCAAAGTTACCAGCCATTAGATGGAGAGAACACTGTCTATATTGATGGTCACCTGAGTCAAGAATATAATCTGTTCAGCTGGGTTTTGTGATCAGTTTACATTATATGGAGAGGTTTGTTTTAAAAACGATGATGGCCTGGTCTTGTATTGATTTCATGTATTTTTTTATAATCTTGTTTTGTTGCTGTTTAACTTTTTCAGAGGAGCTTCTTAATAACTTTGCCCAGCAAGTAGGAGCTTGGAGATTCTGCTTATATTTTCTGTCCAGCACTAGGAATGACTATGTAATGATGTACAGTTTAACAGTTTTTGAGGTAAGTTGTTCGGTGATTTATCCTTCTGAGAAGTAGTTGACAGTCAAAGTGTGCGCCATTAGCATTAGACTTTCTCTTTAATGCCCAGAAACCTGGGAAGCTGTAATAACCTGGCTCACATGGCACTTCTGTCCAGTGGTCTACTGTCCAGGAACACCTTTCCATCCTTGATTCCAAAAGATTAGATGGGTGGTTGACTTTATGGAAGGAGACTTGTATTCATAATACCATCATCTACCAACTACAAGGCATTCGTTTATTTTAGCTTTCTTCCAGGCTTTGTGGACACTTTAAAGCATATAATCATAATGATATTACTCATGGGTTTTGTGCTGTGTTTGTTCCAGTTGCCTTTATGATATATTCTAATAAGTGGTGGTACATTATTCACCAAGCCATTTTTTTTTTTTTTTTTTTTTTTTTTTTTTTTTTTTTTTTTTTTTGTCTTTTTGAGACAGTATCACCCTACAGTCCCAGCTGGCCTAG
>NW_008329714.1:210196-239086 GCF_000622305.1 Nannospalax galili
TTGTGTTGTGTTTTTTCTTTTGCTTTTTTATATATTTTAAAAATTGGGTGTACATTTTTCCCCAAACCATTTTTTTTTTTTTTTTTTTTTTTTAAGATAGTGTTTTGACTGGGTACCCCAGGCTGGCCTCAGACTTATGACCCTCTAGTAAGGCTTGTTAGAGACAGTGGTGTAATAAGATTTTTGCACATAAAGTTTTTTGTTTGTTTGTTTTTATTTTGTTGCTGCTGTTGTTGTTTTTGAGACAAGGTCTCACTATGTAGCCCTGGCTGGCTGGTACTCTGAGATCTATCTGCCTGTGCCTCAGGAGCCTGGGTATGTGTCCCACGCCTTAACTCTACATAAAGCTCTTCTTATATCTTAAGTTATTCAGATGGTTTTAGGAATGCTGTGTCCCAAGATTTTAATATTTATAGTTTTCTTTTTGACAAATGCCCTAAACTGTGGTATGAAAACGAGATATTTTTGTATATATGTGATTAATTTAAAGGATGTATATTTGTTTTCAGAATCTGATCAATAAAATGTGGCTTGGGGTCCCATCTCAGGATAAGATGGAAATCCGCAGCTGTCTGCCTAAACTCCTTTTGGCTCACCATAAAACCTTACCTTACTTCATCCGGAACAAACTCTGCAAAGTTATTGTTGATATTGGACGCCAAGATTGGCCCATGTTCTACCATGACTTTTTTACTAACATTTTACAGGTAAGGAACCTGAGGAGACTATAAATTGTTTGTTTATAGAAGTGATTAATTCCTTGTCTTGAGACGTTTTCTCAGTGTTTTGGAACTGCAGTAGCAAGGTTATTGTAGACTAGATTATTGTAGTTGTTTACTTTATGTTCTTGAGGTGTTGTGCTTTTAGGTAGTAGAGGAAGAGGAAACCTAACTGCTTTTTTTAACTAGTTCAGAAAACCTTTGGAAGCCTGTTATGTACTGCCCTGAATGTTGGGGTGAAAGGAAGGAGGACATCAGTAGTTTAGAATTTAATGGGGAAATAGCCATGTAGACAACACCTAGGAGATTTGGTGCAGTGGAAATATGTGCCTTGTTGAGGTGTTACATGGGGTCAGTATTGTTGAGATGAGATGTGGGCAAGGGATGGATTTTTTTTTTTTTTTTTTTTTTTTAAGCTTTTAGAATCTTAAAGAAAATCCTCAGGGCAGGGGAGCTGCTAATTTTGGCAGCTGCCTTGATGTGAATGTGGGAAGAAGTAAAGAAAGCCATGAAGTCATTCAGGTTTAGAGCCTGAATGGGAGGTCAGCCACATGGCTGGGAGAAGGAAGCTTTAGAGAAAAGTGAAGAAATACAAGATGCTAGGGGCAGCCCAAAGCCTTAAAGAAAGCATGTTTTAGTAGGAAAGGCATGAAGAAGAAAAGGAGAAATTAGGCTTTCCTGAAGAGTTCAGGAAAGTGGACAGACTTACAGAGACCTACATGACTGTGGCTGGTCTGGAAGTTCTACAGAGGTCTGACCTAGTTCCAGGCAGGAAAAATTTTATCTCATTAACATAGCAGGTATTCTGCCCATCTGTTTAGCATAACTTAAGGTGAACCTGCCTTCCTAGGCGTGGTTGTATCACCAGGTAATTGACCAGTGACTAGAAAAAATGAGTCCTCCAACAGATAGACTAGACATTTTTATAGTCTGGACGAGTTAAATTTATGGGGCTTTTTGCTATTCTAACATTCCCTGCTCTGAAGAGGTAACTCTAAAATCTTTTGTATTTATTTATTTTTATTTTATGTGTATGAGTGTTATGCTTGCATGTAAGTAAATGCACCCGTGTTGTGCAATGCCCTTGGAGAACAGAAGAGGCTGTCGGATCCCCTGGAACTGGAGTTATGGACAGTTGTTAGCTGCCATGTGGGTGCTGGGATTCGAACCTGGGTCTTCTGTAAGAACAGTCAGTGTTCTTAACAGCTGAGCCATCTCTCCAGCCCCAACCCTAAAATCTTTTAGGGATTAGATAAAAGCTCCCAAATACTTTTGACATTTTTGGCCTTTGGAACAGAGTATGTTGCTAAGAGGCCCAAGGACATTTTGACTTTTGCTGGCTACTTTCCTTTGGGATCTTTTTACCCTAACTGCCTAGCCAATTTCTACCTCCTATTCTTATACCACCCTCTGAGAGGTTACCCAAATTGTTGATAGGGAATCAGGATGCAGACCGCTCTGGCTTTTCCATGCTGAACAGGGACATGGGGAGGCAATTGGTCTATCTAAAAGACTCCCAAATTGCATAACTCCTAACTATAGGAGGTTAGCTATAGGAGAAAAGAAATTCCTTGACTGGTGCCTAGGATATCTGAAGGAGAAGTAAAGGCAAGAGTAATTAGCATTACAAGTTCTAGACAGAGAACCAGAAAAAAAGTCAGAACAGGGCAAATTTCAAATGTCCAAATAAAAGTCCATTGGAATTTCTTGATGAGGGCCTCCAAAAGTATCCATCTACTGGGTTCCTCCTTGTTTTCCTTTTGGCTGCCAAGGCTGGACTTGAGAGTGATGGACTCAGGATTTGTTTCAGGTGCTTGGTAGCTGTTGGAGTGCTAGAATCAGTTCTTTTAAATGATCTATGACTGTGGCTGGTCCGGAAGTTCTACAGCAAGGGATGGATCTTGATGCCTGCTCATAGCTCTTTCTTTGGAACTGAAGAAAAGTTGTGTTTATTTTTTAATGTTATGCATAATTTTTTAATCGATTAATTTTTATTTTATGTGTATTAGTGTTTTGCATGTATATATGTTAAGTGTATGTGTAAATGCAGTGCTGGCATAGGCTAGAAGAAGGTGCTGGGTCCCCTGGAACTGGAGTTGCAGACGGTTGTGAGCTACCATGTGGGTCCTGGGAACTGAACCTGGTCCTCTGCAAGAGCAGTCAGTGCTCTTAAGCATGGAGCCAGCTCTCCAATTCCTTATGTTGTGGTTTTTGAGACAGAGTCTTACTGTATAGCTTAAAGACTAGCCTAAAACTTTTATAATGCTCTTGTGTAGGCCTCTTGAGTGCTAGGATTAGAGGTGTATGCCACCATAACTGGCTTAATAAAAAGTTTTGGAGAGAAGAATCATGGGTACACTTTCATGTTGGAATAATGAATCCAGCATGAGTCCATATTGCACAGGGGCAAGGAGAGTGGGAAGGAGGCTAGGAAAGCCACTGTTGGAGAAGTCACAGAGGACAGTGAGGCACTGAGTCAAGCTGAGACCTTGCCTGTTGGATGAAGGGAACATGCTGGGGGATAGGCCAGGAGGCTTTTGCCACCAACTGGATAGTAGGACAAGGAAAGGAGGCATCTAGAGTGTAGGTTAGGATCTTCCAAAGCAATGTAGTTTTCTAACATTTTATCTACTGTCCTGACAAACCATTTGAATGATGTGGCAATTTAAGCATTTAGCATCAGATTGCCTCTCAAAGTGCCACAGAAGTAGTTTATTTTATATAATGATCTATTATTGAGCCCTATATTGGAGATAAATGTATCTGTTAGCAAACTGTGTGTTGAGCATCAGTGGAGCAGCAATATGTGCTAAGCAAGTATGTGGTAGGATATAGCAATGAGCTGTCATACTTCCCCCTCGTTTTTAGGCATGATCCCAGACTTGGCTGCTGCCGTGCCTGTTACATGCTACACTGGGGTGTTGGGGTGCAAGGAGAACTTCCTACTTTGAGATTTAGTGGGGAAGGAGGCTTTGGCCTGTGACAGTACCCTGTTACTAGTAATCCTGAAGCCTGTGCATACTGTGCCATTCTTGTACACATATACTTATGGAAAAATTCAGTTTATAAATTAGGCACAACATAGATTATCAATAACAAGTAATAATAAAATGGAGAGTTGAAGCCAGGCGTGGTGGCGCATGCCTTTAGTCCTTTAGTCCCAGCACTTGGGAGGCAGAGGCAGGCAGGTGGATCTCTGTGAGTTCAAGGCCAGCCTGGTCTACATAGTGAGTTCAGGTCAGCTGGGACTACAGAGAGACCCTGTCTCAAAAAGACCAAAAAAAGAGGAGAGTTGATAACATTTTACAGTAAGAATTATATGAATATGTTTTCTTTATTCCAGGATATCTTACTGTACTTAACTTTTCTACTTCATGAAACACTTCCTGGCTTCTCTGTGGCATATCTTAATTACGAGCATCCCTGCTCCTGTGTTTTGGAGCTTTTAGTAAAATATTGGTTACCTGAACACAGCTCCTGCAGTACTGGGACCGTGATCTGACAACAAAGATGGCTGCTTGGTGACTAATAGTAGCACTTACAGCCTAGACACTGTGGACAAAAGGGTGATTTGTGCCTGGATAGATTAGCTCAGGCTGGCACAATTTAAAACTTAAGAGCTCTTATTTCTGGAATTTTCTCTTAAATAATTTTACCCCCATTGAATTATGAAACCTCAAAGTGAAACTACAGATAAAGGGAGACTTTCTATAACAAGTACCTGCCCACATGGGACTTATAATCTCAAGGCGGAAGTACCATGAACAATAAGAAAACAAGCAGAGAAAATACTCAGAAGAGGTTATTTATAAGTGATACAAAGAAAACTAATCCCAGAGTAAGGGAAAAGAGACTCTCAGTATTTTTTAGAAGGCATGCATAGGAATGGCTTTTCTGAGAGACAGGCATTTTAGCAGAAACCTGAGTGGAAGTGACAAAGTCAGTCATGTGGTGTCCAGGAGCACAGTGATTTGGACAGAGAGAATAGCAAGTGCAAACAAAGAACCCAAGGAGTGGTGAGACCCATGAGCAGGAGCAGTGGGTCCCCAGACCAGACTGTCCTGGCTGTCTCTGAGCTCTCTCTTGCCACGCTGTGGTCTATTAGTGATAGAGAGACCAAGAAGCATGTGTTAGCGGCATGGCCTGTGAGAAGCAACTAGGGACCAGGAGGCTGACTGCCACAGTCCTGACAGTGGTAGGTGAGAAGAGCTCTTTCCTTTCTGGTGGGACCAGTTCTGTTTGTGAAGAACAGTATTTTCTGTCAGCTCTTGGAGGCGCATTAACTCATGAAAGCATATTCTTTGTGAAATGAGAAGGTTGGACCAAACCATCTTCAGAATCCTTTCGAGTCACAGCACTTCTCACTTTCTTACTTGTCCATGTTAACCAGTTGGTGGCACATAAGCCCCGCCAAGGATAATTAGTGCTCAATTGCCTGGCATTCCTGATGGTGATAATAAAAGTCGGTCTTTTCTTCTGGTATTGATAAACAAGACCAAACCTGTTTTTGAATAAATTTTGTCATCAAATGGTCCTATGAGTAAATCATTAAAAATTTTTTGACTCATTTCTACCCTGCTTTTTTGTAGTTTGTAGTTTGTAAGGTACAATGGTGACAACCGGCTGGGGATTTGCAGTTTATGTTGCTTTTGTGACTGTCATACTCAGCCAGCTTACAGCTGTGCAAGTTGTTCATACCTTTCTAGGCCCCTGGAAAAGGAAGTATTGACTGACCTTCCTTCTCCCTAGCCCTGTGGTGTATGTACCAGCACATCCTTTATAGACTTGTTCTTTAGATTCCTGAAGTCTGCCAGGCCAAACCTTTGGTCACATTTTGCCTAAGGCCAGATAACAAAGGGCAGACAACCCTAGGAAGGGTGGCTGGTTCTGGTAAAAACAGTTGAACCTTCTCAAGTTCACTAGAAACCCAAACTTGACCTTCAACCTAAAGGTGCTTTCTGTCTGCTAAAATCAATTGCAGAAATTACCTGTGTAAGCACTCAGGAGGGGGAGGCACTAGATCTCTGTGAGATTGATGCCAGCCTGGTCTACATAGCAAGTTCCAGGCTAGCTAGGGCTACAGAGAGACCCTTTCTCAAAAAAAGACCCAGCAAACAAACAAACAAACAGAAAACCCAAACTGAAACACAAAATGTTTAAAATATTTTATTATTTTTTATTTTATTTATATGAGTGTATGTAAGTGCACCCGTGTTGTGCAGTGCCTGAGGAGGTCAGAAGAGGGTGTTGGATCCACTGGAACTAGAGTTACAGATGGTTGTGAACCACCATTGGGTGCTGGGAACTGAACCCAAGTCCTCTACAAGAGCAGCCAGTGCTCTAACCACTGAGCAAGCTCTCCAGCCCCCCTCAAATGTTTAATAAATAAAAATTAGACCTAGTTGCTATTCTACGTCAATACAACCCATTTAGCTAAAGAAGAAGCAAAAGAGGCTGGAGAGAAGGATCAGTAAGCTCTTGAAACCGTAGCTATGGAGACAGCTGAGCAGTCTCCAGGATAGTGCCTATTTTTTAGGGAAATATGGTAAAGAGCATGCACACACATAGTACCAGTACTGTACAGGGATGATGGTGTGTATAGGCTATTCCTTTCAGTTTTTTCTCATGTCTTAGAACCAAGGTTTATTCACAGTGATGGCCATGAAAACAACAAAGGCCATCAGGCAAAATGTTAATCTCCACTTGGTTTTTGAGGACTTTTTAAGAAGGCTGGGCAAGTCCTGGTTCAGCAGTGGTGGAATCAGTATTATATCTCGTGGCCAGAGAGCCTTCTCAGCCAAGACAAAAGCTCTACTTATGCTTGCTTGGACTGCCTGCCTCCAGTGAGGTAGAAATTCTCCAAGGTGGCATTGGGAGTTGCCTTTAGCCGAGATTCCTTTTCAGTATTGAGGATGGTAACTGGCATATGTGTAGCCACATAAAGCTCCAATGAATCTCGAATGAGAAAGAACGAGGCCAGGGGTAGTGTGATATAGAGGTCTGAGGCTTTGGCACTGACATACCCATCTTGATCTTCTAGATCAGTCCAGGTTAATTTCACACCAGAAGTAGGTAATCCGAGGTTTGGAGTATCTCAGTGGTACTGAATTGGTGGGTAAACTTTGTCCCTGAATGAAGTGGATGGGCCAAGTCCTGTCCTTCTTGTTCTGTCAACCTTCCAGCTCCCTCCTTACTTCCTACTCTTCTTGTAGCCAGTGGACCCTACTGATCTGAGTCTAAACCCAGCCAGGAGAGAAAGCAAGAGTAACTATCTTTATTGAGCTTAAGGTCTTGAGTTTGATCTCTAATACCATAAACAAACACACACATCTGTCAGGAAGACAGATCTCCCTCCCTTACTCCCTCAGATGGAACCTAGGGCCATGCACGTAGACAGACCCTCTGGATAGGCAAACCCTCTACCATGAGCTCCATCTCCAATCTCCCTTCTCACTCCCCCTACCCCTCCGAAACAGGGCCTTGCTGTGTAGCTCAGGCTGCCCTCAAACTCATGATCTTATTGGCCTTGCCTCTCAAATCCTCAGATCACAGGTGTGCGCTACCCTGCTTGGCAGTGGCTTTCTCTTTTTTTCACCTGACTTCTTGCCTGACTTTCCTTCCTCTAAATGAAAAAAAGGATATTAAATGTGCATCTTCCATAGTGTAGGACACCTCATCCCCTTGAAGAACACAGAAGCATTTCAAGGCTAAAGGAAAGTGAATATTGGGGCTGAGAAAATGGTTCAGTGGTTAAGAGTGCTTACTGTGCTTGCAGAGGACCCAGATTCAGTTCCTAGCACCTACATCAGGTGGCTTACAACTGCATGTAATTCTAATTCCATAGGATCTGGCTTCCTCTTTTGTATCCGAGGGCACCTACGTTCATGTAGTACACATAAACTAATGCAGACACATGTGCACACACATTATTAAATCAATCAGTCAATCAGTCCTGAAAGTGAACATTGTCAATGGAGTACTTGGTAGTATAGGTTATTCTCAGCTGGAAGATATGAGTAAGTGCTTAGTTGAAAATAGAGACACAAGAGAAAAAGGAGAGAGCAATGAAAGGGGGGAAAAGGAAGGGAAACTTTGAGAATAGAGTTTATAATCTAGAAGTCTCCACATGGAAAGAGAAGCTTATAGAGAGCCAATTCTACTTTATTATTACCAAGAAACAGGTCAAAGTCGGCTTTTTTCTTCCTCTTCTAGCACTATTTGAATGTGTTAGGAATAGGTGAGTTTTGTGCAAAATGGAGAATGTTCTTTAAGTTTTAGCATTCAAGATAGCAGAATTTTATAGAGAGCTCCCCCACTCCCCTTTAGTTGTGGTGTTGTTTGCTTTTTGAGACAGGATCTCACTGTATAGAGCTGGCTAGCCTCATCAAACTTAGATCTCCTGTCTTGGTGATAGGCGTCTTCACCTGCTGAGCCATCTTGCTGGCCTTGCCCTTAAACTCTTGATTTGTCTGACTCCTGACTGCTGGAACTGTGTCTGGAGCACACCCAGGCTTTGCCACTTGTTTAATTTTAAACATTCCTGAAGCATGCCAAGCTCAGAAATGTAAGAACTATCAAATTGACTTAACTTATGTCCTTGACAGTGGGGCATTAGAAAATGCATTGTCTGGTGATCATCCTAGAGTAGATTTCTACACCCCTGCATGTATGTATGTATATATGCCTATATGTACTCCCACTCTACCTCAGCTGTATGGAATAGCCTATTGTTCCTTGTTTTACCCCATGTTACAACACTGAATACTATAGGCAGTTGTAGCACAGTGGTAAGTTTTTATATGACTTAACTATATCTAAACATGCAGAAACTACAGTAAATATACCAGGTGATAGGAATTTTTCAGGTCTTGTGTAATCTTATGTGATCCCCCCAGGGTATGTGTGTCTGTCCTTGACAGACTTGTTATTCAGTATAAGCCTCTGTCACATGGTTATTTATTAGGCAAAGTAATCAAAACTCTTGTAGGGATTCTGGGCTTGTGTAAAAGTTGTCAATAAGGTTCATGCTGCTGGAATTTTGTCCCTAAAATGAGAATATAATTTGAATGATTAGTAAAGCAAAGCTACATAAAAGATCATCTGAGTTATTTTTCTAGAGAGTTGCTTGATGTAGCCTGTCCGTGTAAGGTTAAACATCTCACAGGTATAATGTTACTGAGTCCTCCTTGTACCTCATTAGCCCCACACTGCTCAGAACTTGGTTTTTCCTGTCAGTTGATCCAGTCCCCTGTGACGACTCCCCTTGGGCTGATCATGTTGAAAACAACTTCAGAAGAGCTAGCCTGTCCTCGTGAGGACCTCAGTGTGGCTCGGAAGGAGGAGTTGAGGAAGCTGTTGCTGGACCAGGTGCAGACAGTGCTTGGGCTCCTGACAGGTGAGTGCTTGATGCCCAGAGACAGAGGTCTTCTCCAGATGTGCAGACCTGGGTCTCCTAGATATTGCTGGTTGATTGTAAAAATGGAAAGAACTCAGTGCTGGCTTTCCAGCACCTGAGCCCAGTCTAGCAAATGGTAGGACCTTCGACAAGATTTGTACCTTAATCTTCTAGTAGTCTTTCCATAATTGTCTTCACTATATGACTAATGGAGTGTATTTATAGTCCAGGTCGTAGGAATGTGATTCACATGCTGATAATTGTAATATAAGTAGGTGGGTGGCAAACTATTTAAAATAATCTGAGTTTGAAATTAGGGTAAGGAGGAGTAGCAAGATGTAAAAATTTCCTATCCTTTGAAAGGAGATGAGATGAGATGCCACATTGGCATCTGGGCCCTAGTTTGTAGCTGTGTGTGGCCTTTCATCCTTCCGTCTGAGCCCTTTGATGGTGTATAGAGGGAAACAGGTGAGGAAGCCCATCATACAGTGAGGCAGGAAGTTGGCAAGAAGATTCCTGGGACAGGGCCTTCCTCCTGCTGCTGGAAGTATGTGTGTCCCTAGATCCTGGAGGAAGCTGCTTAAGGAGTGCAAAGGCACATTTTCATCTTCTGTTTTCTCTTCTTGGATATCCAGGAGGTTTTCCTTTTGTATGTCTATTTTAGTGGTTGACATCTTGTGGATACTTAAAATTGGTTGGAAGAATAATTGACGAAAATAAAAGAATTGAGATCTAAGTCACCTGCTATAAAATATCCACTTTAAAATGCAGCTATTCAATGACTTTTAGTGTTTCCACAAGTTATCCAGCCATCACCTCTAATTCCAGAACATTTTTGTCACCCCAGAAAGCAACCTTGTACCCACAAGAAGTCATTCTCCATTTTCCTTTCCCTTAGTACCTAGCAACCATTAGTCTTTTTTTTTAAAGCTACTTTTATTTTATTGATTTTTTTTGTATTTCATGCAGAACATCCCAAACAATCTTTCTTTTTTAATTTTTTATTTTTTTAACAATCTTAATCATCTTTATACTGCTATCCCAAATGACACCCTCCTATAACCCCCCCGTCCCCCACTGGAGCCCACATACTCTGTCATCCCTGTTACTGCCCACTGTGTTGTCAGTGCCCCCAGCCGTTCCCCAGTGCAAGTCCCATCTGCTGAGTCTACTCAGCCTATCTAGAGTCCCTTGTTTTAGAAAAATCATCTCTTCCTCATCTAGCAGCAATCAGTTGCCAACATTCCTTTAGATAAGATTGGGGTCTGCTGTTCATTTTCCCAGTTCTATGCTGGGTTACTGTCTGCCTGAGTTTTTGTGGGACTTGTGTATGCTGACATCTATGCCATAGAATCACATGAGCAGGTTCCCAGGAGCTTGTAGTCATGCTCATCCTCTCTGGCTCTTATAATCTCTCTGATCCCTCTTCCGCAATGGTCTCTGAGCCTTGGGTGGATAAAGTTTAATAAAGGGGTCCTGTCGAACGATCATTGTTTAGCAGACTCTTGAACTCTACACTTTGGCCATTTGTGACCTTTTGTGTTCCTGGCCCTCCGCTGCATGAGGAGCTTCATTACTGAGAACTGATTCCTTAGTGTCCTCTTCTTTATCCCAGTTGTATGTTCCGTGAGCCTTAGGTGTAGAGGTTGTATTGTAGATAGGCCTGGGAAATTCATAGACAATGTCCATGTGTGACCAGTTGTGGTACTTGATAACAGTCTCCAACTGGTGCAAAATGAGCTTCTTTGATGAGCAGTGACTGGGATATTTGTCTGTAAATAAAAGGATACATATTTTGCACATTAGTCTAGCAATATGAGAGTTTGGGGGTTTTCTCTAAGATCTGTAACCATTCTGGCCATGTATATTACGTTCTTACAGTACCATACTTGAGTTTCCTCCCTTTGAGTGGGCTTTTAGTCAAATTAGGTAGCTGTTGATTGTCCCCAAGACAAAAGTGCCACCACTGCACCAATGGAGTATGCTGTGCTGGCTGTTGATGGTGATTTGGTCTTGAAGCTGGTTCTGGATCATCCATTGATGTTTTCCCTTGGCACTTTCATAGCGTTCTTCAAAGCTCTGAGAGCTCGCCTTCAGAGGAAGTGGCTTCCAGGTCAGTTGCAGCTCTATTTTTCTAAATCCTATGTCCAACATATGTTCTGTCTTTAGCAGTAGGGTCTTGCCTTCACATTCTGGGAGGCCATCAAGGGCTGTGGTAATAGCCTGAGTAATTTTGGGAGTCTCTTGCACCACCCTGGCCAATAACTCAAAGAAAGGTATCTCCTGTTTGTCACTGTTTCTTGTTATGTAGCCTTTAGCTATACGCATGGACTCTTAAAAGAAATAATACTGATCACTTTAATCTTTGGTTATACTTTTCTTTTGGTGTTTAAGACCATACAGTTGGCCCAAATAAACCAATTTATTTTTACTCTTAAGGTCGTTTGAGGATCTGTTCCTCAGGGGTCACATGGGCTTGGGAGGAACTCCTGGCTCCTTTCTTTCACCAGTTCCATCTATGTGAAGATAAGTCAAAGGTCCTGCTCGACTGGCTGGCTTCACTTGGAAGCATGGAGGAAGTGCTTCCTCTGTATTGACCCTCCTCTTTGTAGACTGGACATTAGTTCAAGTTCATCTGGTGGGGTCGCCATGGCCTCCCTGAACAAGAGGACAGGTGACTCAGCACAGTTACAGCACATTTTTAATCTTTTTGTCTATATGCATTTGTCTATCTTGGATTTTCTAATAAAGTGTAATCATCATGTGACCTTTTATGTGTGACTTCTGTCATTTAACATTTTTTTAAGATTTATTCATGCGGTAACAATATTTTGAGGCAAGCATTAAAATTAGTTATGTTTACATATATTTTAAATTTTTTGAGACTTTTCTATATGAGTATTGTATTTGCATTATTTCACTCCTCCCAGTTCCCCTCCAACTCCTCCCATGTCCCCTCTCCACTCCCTTATAACTTTTTGCCCTCTTCTTTCATTATTATTACATATACACACAAACATAAGTATTCATATATACATATATAAAATGCACTGAGTCCATTTAGTATTACTTGTGTATACATGTGTTTAGGGTTGCTCACTTGGGATTAGATAACCTTTTGGGGAGCACGTCCTTAGAGAAAACTGATTCTCCTTTCTTCAGCAGTCATTGATTACCTATAGCTCTTTATTTTGAAGTAGGACCCTGTAACATTTCCCCCTTCTACCTTGGCATGTCAGCTGTTTTTTCATTATGCAGATCTTGTTAGGCTACCATACTATGGAGATTGCATGGGTGTAGCTTCTCTATCATGTGTAGAATGCATTAACTAGCATCAGGTATCTTGTCTCTCTGGCTCTTAGATTCTTTCTGCCCCCTCTTCTGTGATGTTCCTGAGCCTTAGGTGTAGAGGTTGCATTGTAGATGTGTCACTTCGGGCTGGACACCCACAGTCACTTATTCTCTACATTTTGACCAGTTGTGGAACTTTGTAACAGTCTCTATCTGTTGCAAAAAGAAGCTTCTTTGATGAGCAGTGAGAGGTATACTTGTTTGTAAATATAAGGATACATATCTAGTATACAGTAGTATGTTACATTGGTCAGGGAAAGTGGCAGTAGCACATTCTTCTCTAGTTTAGTGTCTGTGATCTCTCCAACCATGTGTATTTATGTTTACAGTCTCACTCATGAGTTCTATCCCATTGAATAGGCTTTATGTCCAATAAGACAGCTGTTGATTACTCCCAAGGTAACAGATAATTTGTTGGGCCAGACATTGTTGTGGTTCATAGACTTTATGGCTGGATAGGACCCTCAGTTTTTTTTGTTTTTTTTTTGTTTTTTTTGTTTTTTGTTTTTTGTTTTTTTCTCTTCTCCTTTGTCAGCTTGCATAGTCCTTTCTGGTACTATGAGATCTAGTCTTTGAGGAGGCGGCTTCCAGTTCAATTCCAGCTCAATTGCTCCAAGCCCTGTGTCCATAGTATCTCAAGTCCTCAGCAATAGGGTCTTACCATCAGGGTAAGGGGGAAAACCATGGGCTGTTGCAATAGCCTATTTTATTTTAGGAGTCTTTTGGGCCACCCTGATTCCTGCCTGGCTCTGCGATTTATTTTTGTTGTTGTTGTTATACAGCCTTCAGTTACTCACATGCACTCTCATACATATTGTTTTTTTTTTTTTTTGGTCTTTTTGTTGGTTGTTTTATAGCAGGGTCTCTAGTCACAGCCCACCTGGAAGTCACAGTGTGAACCAGAGTAGCCTTGATCTCGTAGAGATCCACCTGCCTCTGCCTCCCGAGGGCTGGGATTAAAGGTGCCCGCCACCACGCCTGGCATATGTGTATTTTTTAATAGGCTTATGAAATAATACATTTCCTTTTGATTTTTCACACTACCTAAGTATTATTTGTCTCCCTTTCCTCTCTCTGGGGAGAGTATTTTTTTGAGCTTCTGTGATCATCTCGTATGCCATGCTCTGTTGGGATACATAAAAGGTTAAAGACAGCCCTGTCCTATAGTAATTTGCACCATAGTGGGAGAGAAGCAAGTAAACGTGTTTTTTTTAAACAATATCTAAATATTTAGCAATATTTTAAGTTATAATAGGTGTGTCATGTGGGGATAAAACTAAGCATCTAGAAAGAGCACTTGGAGCATATGCAGCTGAGTGGAATTCTGAGGGACAAATAAGTAGCAGTTAGGGAAGGGAAGGTTGAGATTTGGACGAGGAGGGCAGGGTAGAGGTGGAGAAGAACAGGGATAATGTATATTGAAGGTTCAGCATTGAGGAAGACTGGATCAGGTGGGGTCAGGGGGTGTATAGATGGCCAAGTGCTAAGATTGTGGGTGGTGCTGTCGAGGGTCAGCAGTAGGGGCGTTGTGTGTGTGTGTGTGTGTGTGTGTGTGTGTGTGTGTGTGTGTGTGTGTGTGTGTATTGAGTTTGGTATATTCAAGTGGTATGGCCCAGGAAGCAGTCGCCTGTGCAGGTCTGTGAATGGATTCCTTGCCTGGTTTCTGAGTCCCTGTCGTATGACAGTAGAGCTGGAGTGTATAGTCATAATGAGTTTTGGGCTCAACAGACATTTTGGAACATTTGGCTGGAGCCACAGCAGTAGTTACTCCCACAGAGAGAGTGAAAGGAAAGGAAGGTCAGTGAGGGAATCAGGGGGAAGATGAGGATTTAAGCTACTGTGGGCTGAGAGTGGCAGTAAGGATGAAGAGGTAGCATGAGAACCAGAGGAAAGCTGGGAAGAATGACATGACACATCAGAGGAGAGTTTGGGCAGTTGCCTAGGACACTGGAGTGGCCAAGGATGAGGGAAGAATCAACTGTGAGTAGACATAGCAACCATGTGACCTTTCCAAAGAGCAAGACTGGAGGAAACAGCAAGGAGAAGCCATGTGGCAGGGTGCAGGTAAAGCAGTAGAGAGTCTGCAAAAGATAGCTGGTGAGCTATGGACATGGCTCAGTAGTTAAAGCATTTGCTGTGCAAGGCAGAGGTTTGGAGTTTAGATAACCAGAACCCACATAAAAGCTTGGTGAGTGTGGCAGCTTGCCTGTAACTCCAACCTCAGCTCTCTGGAACAACCTTGCCATTAAGACTAGTCATGGGGTTGGAGAGATGGCTCAGGAGTTAAGAGCACTGGCTGCTCTTGCAGAAGACCCAGGTGGCTAACAACCATCTATGACTTCAGTTCCAGGGAATCACACACCCTCTTCTGACCTCCTCGGACACTGCATGACATAGGTGCACCTACCTACATGAAGCATTGCACTCATACATGTAAAATAAAAAACAATAAGATATTTTTGAGATTGGTCATGTAGGCCCTGTCTCAAAAGAGTAAGAATGAAGAACAATCGAGGCGGAAGATTCCCAAAAGCAACCTTGCGCATCCACAGGCATGTGCATACATGTATGTGAACAGACAGATACAACACATATAACACAACACGTACCCATGCAAACAGACCCTCCCCCACACACAGGGTAGCCAGAAGTAGAATAGAGAGACACAGCCAGTAGCTTGAGGGAGACATGCAGTGAGAAAGGGATGTGTAAATACTGATGTTTGATTAGTGATAGCAATAAATTATTTTTATGTCTCTCACATTGTTTTTCCTTTCTTGGTAGGTATCTTGGAGACTGTCTGGGACAAACACAGTGTTACTGCTGCCACCCCGCCACCATCCCCGACTTCAGGAGAAAGTGGTATGGTCTTCTGCCACCTTTGGCATTCCTGGCTAATGCAGTTAGGGTCTCCTCAGGGAGTAGCAGCAGCTCACTTGCCCAGGACGCTTGCCCAGGATGCAGATGTTGACTCTTTTCTACTCTGTTTTTGCCTTCCTGCGTGTGCTTTCTGAGGAGTTAGTGTTCTCCTGAACACTTGTACTTTCTAATACAATATTTGAACAACGTTTTGTTTCTTGCTTGTCTGTCAGGAAGATGACATCTTTGATCTTGTGCTGTCCATCTGTTCCTGTCAATTTATTTATTAAAAAATTGTTTTTACATTTATTTTTGTGCATATACATGTGTATGTGTGCATGTATCTGGGTGCACATGCACCATAGTGTATGTGTGGTCAAAGGACAACTTGCAGAAGTTGCATCTTTCCTTCTACCATGCAGGTGCTGGGGATCAAACTCAGGTTGTCAGGCTTGGAGCAAGTGTCTTTATCTGCTGAGCCATCTCACCATCACCTCCCCCTTACTCCTCCTCCTTTCTCTTTCTCATTCCCCAGCTGTTCTGCATGCGCTGAGGTTGTGATGAGCTGGGAGCTTGAGAAAGTTTTGTCCTCCTCCAGCAGAAGGTGGCAGCACCCTGAAGGAGAGGACGGAGAGAGGGAGCAATGTCTTCCCCATTGACTG
The DNA here is from genome assembly GCF_000622305.1 of Nannospalax galili. NCBI lineage: Eukaryota > Metazoa > Chordata > Mammalia > Rodentia > Spalacidae > Nannospalax > Nannospalax galili. The sequence continues at coordinate 226,183 of NW_008329714.1, forward strand.
GGGCGAAAGTCATATTGCTGGGGCAAATTGGGAATCAGTGTGCAGAAGTTAGCATTGAGTATACATCATTAGTGTAAATAATCAAGAATGCTAAGAGTAATTCAACAAAGACTGTTTAGTTCCTAAATGTTTATATTTACACTAGATGATCTCAGATGCATTTCTTTCCTGCGACAGCTGATGTGACTGAAATATTTCTGCATCTTTAAAAAATGTTTTTAATTTTTATGACTGTTATGCCTACATGAATGTAAGCTCACCTCTGACATGCAGTGCCTGCCGAGGTCAGAAGAGAGCTTTGGATCCCCTGGAACTAAAGTTACATACAGGTTGTTAGCTGCTATGTGGGTACTGGGATTTGAACCCAGGTCTTCTGCAAGAAGAACCAGTTCTCTTAACCACTGAGTGATTGATCTCTCTAGCCCCCACATATATTTTTTTTTTTAAACCTCAAGGAAGTGGACTTGAAATCAAACATCTCTAAGGCCAGGCTGTTTATGTAGCGTGTTAGTATGTGGAACTTGAACTTCTTGCAGAATTACTATAGAATTGAAAACACATCGTGAATTTTGGTTGCGATTGCTCATAGAATACTAATCCCAAATTCTGCTTATTGTGTATACTTGGGCTAAAAACTGTTAGTCTATCAGACTACTTAGATTTAAAACTTACAAACTGAATTCTAGTGTGTGTGTGTGTGTGTGTGTGAAAAATTTGTAAATAATACAGATGTTTGCCTTTATGATTGGACAAACATATCTTAATATTCTGAAGTTTGCTTGTTCTTTAAGATTGTCTTTCACTTAAGTGTGGTTTGCAAAGATTAGTTCTTTGGAGTTAGGTTTTTTGTGTGTCATAGAATGCTAGCTTAGGATCCATGTAAGGTAGCATGGGTGACTCTTCAGACCATCTGTTTTCTGAGGTCATTTGTTCCAGCTGCTTCTCTCAGGTACGTTCTCAGCTAACTTCATTTGTTTTTTGATAGGCTTTATTTTCCTCTGGACCAGGTTGGGGAATATGAAAACATACAAATCACAGTCTGTGTTTCCCTCTTTGTTATGTTGCCTAAGTTTTGTGAGATTGGGTGAAAGACCCTGACATTGCTCTTTAACAAAACCTAAACTTGTGGTGTCACTTCATGAGTAGTGCCTCCGAAACATTATTAAAGTGTTTTTGAAGCCTTGAATTTCAGTATTCAGAAAAAAGTAAACAAATTGAGGCTTTGACATGGGAGGGGAACCTTGGGAATTAAGTATGTTTTAAACTGTTGTACTTGAACACTAAGAATTGTGTGTTCACCTGCTAACAATTTTTAAATGATAACTTAAAGTGAAGTCTTTGGGTCTTGCTCCGTTATTTGGGTAGTATGATGCTTGATCAGCACTCAGGCTGCTGCTTTTGTACACTTAAAGATATAGTAGAGGAAAACTTTCTTGACTTCTCTCCCCCCCTTCCCTCCCCTCTCCTGTGACAGGGTCTCACTATGTAGATCAGGCTGGTCTCAAATTCACAGAATTCTACCTGCCTTTGCCTCGCAAGTACTAGGATTAAAGATGTGCAGTTTCACGCCTGGCTCATAAACTCAGTTTTGTAGAGGAAATTCATTCTCTGAAAGCTTAGGGTTAGTGACTAACCCTGTTTACTACAACCCATCATCAGTCTCTGCTGAGTGCCCCAGCCCAGCCAAATCCCATGCATCTTGCTTTCTGCTGGCCTCAGGAAGCTTCGTAGGCTCATGGTTTTTTGTCCACATTATTTTCTCTCAGAAGTTTCCTGTCCATTTTCAAAGAAAAGACTGGTTCTTTGAATAGCTGTAATGGTCTGGTGTAGGGAAAGGTTTGAAGGGAGCGTGGTTTATTTGTCAGTGTAGTTCCTCAAATTGTTGCTTTTTCTTCTAACCCTGCCACAGTGGTGACCACTCGCTTCACTAGACGGACTGCTATGAGCCTTTGCAAGCAAGGAAACTGAGGCTTTTAAGGCTACTTGCCAGAGATTTCACAGCCAGTGAATAGTGGAGCAGACAAGAACCTGCAGTTCCTAGTCTGGACAGTCTGTGTGCTGGTCTGCCTTCAAGCTTTGGGTCCTAGGCTTGCCCCTTAGGCCTGGTCACTTAGCTTGTGACCTTCGGCCAATTATTTTGTCTTCAGCTGTAACAGAATAGCCATCTCTAAGGAAAGGAAGGAATTTTATATTTGTTATTTATTTTTTAAAGAACATGAATTCAGGGGCTTGAGAAATGATGATTCAGCGGTTAAGAGCACTGTTCTTGCAGAGGACCTAGGTTAGATTCCTAGCACCCACATAGCGGCTAATAACTGCCTGTAATTCCAGTTCCAGAAATCCAACACCCTCCCCTGACCTCCATGGGCACTGCACGATATGGGTTCACTTACATACATTCAGGCAATACATTCATACACAAAAAATTAAAAACATGAGTTCATATATAATCTGTTAAGATATTTTAATGAAAGTCAGCTGTTTTCCAAAGCAAAAATGGAAAGTTAGTGGACCAAAGGCAGGATTGTTTTGCACTGTTAAAGTCTCTTTAAATCTGAAGTTCTGTATTCTCTCTGGTGTGGTATCATATGTGGTGTGGCCTCTGGAAAGTTGTTGCTTATAAGTGAGAAAAGATACTTCTCAGTGTTTTTAAAAACGAGTTTTGAAGGTCTGAGGCTCTGACTCAACATAGAATGCTTGTCTAGCATAGGTGAGGCCCTAGGTTCATTGCCCAACACTGGGGGGTGGGGTGGGGGTGCAGAGTGTTTATGGAGCCTGAGAGGTCTTGTGGACCCTCAGGGGTTCCTCGACCAGACTTAAAGAGAATGGTTGTGTTTTTGTTTTTTTTAAAAAAATTTTATTATTTTTTTAAATGTGTATGGGTGTATTGCCTGCATGTATATAAGTACACTCGTGCCATGGAGGTCAGAAGAGGGAGTTGGATTCCTCTGGAACTGGAATTATGGACGGTTGTCAGCTGCCATGTAGGTGCTATTAAACCTGGGTTCTCTGCAAGAGCAACCAGTGCTTGTAACCACTGAGTCAGTTTTCCAGCCTGCCACACCTGAGGTTTTGTAGCCACAGTGTAGGTAGTGAACTTAATCCTTGTGTGCAGATCATAGCATTTGAGTTACATTGGTATATGCATGGTCCTTCTCATTCTGTGTATGTGTATGTGAGGGGGTGGAGGGAGAGAAGGAGGAAGGGGGAGGGGGGGAGAGAGGGAGAGGGAGAGGAAATGAATATGTATGTCATGGCACATGAGTGGAGGTTAGAGGAAGTTTTTAGGAGGTAGTTTTACCTTCCACCTTGTCTCTGCTGCTGTGCCGTGTGTTCCAGGCTAGCTGACGCTGTATCTCCTGAGCATTGAATTCAGGTCATCAGTTTGGAGGCAGAGGTTTACCTGCTGAGACATCCTGCTATTCCCCCTCTTCATCTTTTTTTAATTTCACTTTTAAAAAATTATGTGTTTATCAATGTTTTGCCTGCATTTAAATGTATCGTGTTGTGCAGTGCCCATGGAGGCCAGAAGACGGTTTTGAATCCCCTGGAACTGAAGTTACAGGTGGTTGTTAGCCACCATGTGGGTGTGGGAAACGAACCTAGGTCTCTTAACCACTGAGCCATCTCTCTAGTCCTTATTCTCTTTAAAACCTAGCTTTCTATTTCCTTCTTTCCCATAATCCACAGTCATTTTAGTATATATAATGTATAGCCTTTTTGGTAACTTGTTCTTGTGAAAACTTGCTGATTGGTGTCCATGTATTTTAATATGTAGATGCTATGGTAATATTGTATTCTATTTTTTTCAATACTTCCTTTTCCTGTCTCTCATGCTGGATTGTGCCTGCTCCCTGCATGATGCAGGATATATCCTCAGTCTTGCCTGTCTTGCCCCTTCACTGAGGAGCCCAGATCACCTTTAGCTGCCCCCATGTAATAGCCTCTGTCTGCCCCCTCATAGAACTGTGTGAAGGTTGCTTTGGAACAAGCTGAAGGGAATGGTCAGGGGACAGAAGGCATCGTCACAGATTCCAGAGTGCCAGCTGCTGCAGCAGAGCAACTGCTCTCAGGCCTGGGCTGCCTGAGTGTTCCTGTGTGCCTCCCTTGGAGCACTTGGCATTCTTCAACAGTCTGGATTTTTCTTGGTCACTTGTTAGTTGGTGTTTCCTAATTACTAATGAATTTGGTGTTTGTTAATATGCTGGTTGCCCTTTTACATTTCTTCCTACCCAGTACCTGTCTATATCTGGTTGAAGTACAGCAATTTTATGTTTTCAATTTTAGTCCTTTTTGGTGTTAGAAATAGTGGCTAATGCCAGGCGTGGTGGCGAATGCCTTTAATCCCAGCAGAGGATTAAAGGAGGCAGAGGCAGAGGCAGGCGGATCTCTGAGTTCAAGGCCAGCGCGGTCTACATAGTGAGTTCCAGGACAGCTGGGGCTACAGGGAAACCCTGTCTCAAAGAGAGCCCCCCCCCCAAAAAAAAGAAATAGTGGCTAACTTCTTTTTAGTCCACTGTGCTTCTGGTCATATTCTTTTCATGTTTTTCATTGGTGAGAAATTATTTGGTGACTTGTTGTTAAACTCAGTATTTTTTTTGTCAAGGTATGTGTTTTGATTGTTTTACTCTTTCCCTTTATCCTCTCTCTCTTTTTTTTTCTATAAACTTTAAAGGTTTGTCTTTGGTTTAATTCTTTAACTCATCTGGACTGTGATTTGGTGTTAGGTATTACCTGTCACTGGTGTTTAATATAGAGCATATTGATTTTTGGATTTTGACTTTTATAGTGGCTAAACTATTTTGGGAGGAAGAATTCCTTGCAGTGTTTTCAGAAAGAGGTTTGATACTGGGTATCATAAAAAGCATTTTTTAAATTTCCAGGTGATTTACTGAGTAACCTGTTGCAGAGTCCAAATTCGGCCAAACTCCTGAATCAGCCCATCCCCATCCTGGATGTGGAGAGTGAGTATGTTTGTTCCCTGGCCTTGGAGTGCCTGGCGCATCTCTTCAGTTGGATTCCTCTGTCTGCCAGCATCACCCCATCCCTCCTCACCACCATCTTCCACTTTGCCCGATTTGGCTGTGACACCCGGGCCAGAAAGATGGCATCTGTGAATGGCAGTAGCCAGAACTGTGTTTTGGGTCAGGAGCGTGGCCGACTTGGGGTCTTGGCCATGTCCTGCATCAATGAACTCATGTCCAAGAACTGTGTGCCTATGGAATTTGAGGAGTACTTACTGCGGATGTTCCAGCAGACCTTCTACCTCCTGCAAAAAATCACCAAGGACAACAATGCCCACACGGTGAAGAGCAGGCTAGAGGAGCTCGATGAGAGGTAATGAGAACAGGTGGGAGTCACACCCGGAGAAGGGGCCTGGTTGCTTGTCCCACCATGCTGTGTGGTGCCTGTAACCCCCTTTGGTTTCAGAGTATGGGGCTCCCAGTAAGGATGGAAAGGTAGGTGTGCCCCAGAAAGGTCAGGCTGGATTAGAAGGGTTTGGGTGGTTATGGGAAGTGAACTGAGTGTGAAAAGTGCTAGTGGATCGCGTAGGCCTGTTGTCTCTTTTCCTTGTTCATCCACCTCCTGTCCTCCTGTCCTCCTGTCCATGCTCTGTCCCTCTTCCTCACTGTCTGCCTACAGGTCTCAGGTGTGCAGGAAGTGAGAGTGCGGCTCCTGCGTAGGCAAGAACAGAAGCGGTCTGCAGAGGTACAGGGCTCCATCCATTCTCACTTGGTGCTACTTGTTGGTTTTCACTGTTGGATTTTTCCCAAGTGGACATCTTGCAGATATAGGAATGCTGTTAGTATTGTGACTTTGACATAAATGATAGCTGTTCATCAAAAGATAGGCGAGAGGTTCGTGGGTAGTTCGGTAGCACATATTTGAATTGCTTTGTTATTGTCGTTTAGACCTAAAATTCCCCAGGCTCATTTTTCTTGAAGTATTTTAAAAGATGGCCTCAGCATAGCAGTCAGAGGCAAGGTTTCATTATTTCTTTTGCAGATAATGTCAGTCTAACTTTTAGGGGTTTTTTTGTTTTGTTTTGTTTTTTAATGGTCCCGATTGGTGGGACCCAGGGCCTTGTGCATGCTAGGCAAGCATTCTACCTGGCCACACCCTCAGCTCAGCATCTTACAGCCTTGATAAACATGATGCTACTGCTCTATAAAGATGAGAGCAACTTGAAGCTTGCATTGTGAACAATTCACAAACATCAAAGCCGATAAAGTATGTTGAATTAGTAAATATGAACTTGATGGTGGTAAAAGCTGTTAACACTTTAATCAATTTCCAACTTGATTTTAGTGATAGAGTTTAACTGTTTCCTTTTCCTTAGAATAAGTAGCAGCCTATAAAGTCAGCTACCTAAAGTCAAGATCGTTTTACTGCTCTTTAAAGTAGGTGGTTTTATGTTTTTCTGAAGTTCAAAATTTGAATGTAAAGTTATTTTGGTTTGGTTCATTGTAAACAAGCTTTGTTTGACATTTGCTTTGTATAATTACAAATATACTCAGTCCAACAGGATTTCTTTTAATTAAAATTTCTTATATTTTAAATTATATTTTGTGGGTGGGGGCACATGCCATGGTATGTGTTGAGATCAGAGAAGAACTTGCAGAAGTTGGCTCTCTCTTTCCATCATGTCGGCGGCGGCGGGGGCGGGGGGGGGTTGTCCATGAATTCAAACTTTTCAGGTTTGGTGGCAAGTGCCTTATCTTCTGAGCAATCTCGCTAGCCCCTGGTGGATTTTCCCCTCCATTATTTAGTATTAACTTCTTATGTGAACTATATGAATTTAAATGCTTCACAGTTCACACAATTTCATATTTTTTCTAGCTTTAAGAATGCCTGTCAAGCTGAGCATGGTGGTACACGTCTCTGGTCCTAGCACATGGGAGGCAGAAGTAGGTGGAGCTCTGTGCGACTGAGGCCAGCCTGGTCTGCTAGCAAGTTCCAGGCCAGCTCTGGCTACAGGGAGACTGTGTCTCATAAAGACCATAAAAAGAGAGATAGGGAAAGATTGTCTTGTCTTCATATGTTAATAAAAAAATATATAACTGCTTATTCCAGCTGGCTGTTGTGACTTCCTTGCTGCACAGTGTAGTCTCGGGCACAGTCAACATGGATTATCTGTAGATTGTGCTCTGTGTAACCTTTGTGCTCTTGGTTTTGTATTTTGATCTTACGCTTCCTGGTTTCCTGTGAAAGCTGAGAGGTACCTGGAAGCAGAAAGGTGACAGACACAAGTGTGTGCTTGCGTCTTGGCTCTTGGTTCCTGACCAGTTCTAAACCCTCAGTTCTTGTTGAATTGTTTAGGAGCTGCTTAACCAGGTCCTTTGCTTCTTTCATCCGCTGCCCTTTTCCACCTTATTCTCTTGATTAGTGCCTGTACCGGAAAGGTGAGCAAGGGAAGAAAATGAAGTGAAATCAAATCTCTAGCTTCAGCTGTTGAATACCCTTGTTTGTTTTTGTTTGGGTGGTTCATTTTTTGAGATAATGTCTTACTCTGTGCCCCTGGTTGACCTGGAATTCACTGTAACCCATGCTGGTCTTGAACTTGTGGCAGTTCTCTTGCCTGCTGAGTGGTAGGATTAACATCTTGAACCACTACACCCAGTTTGCATTTTTTAAAAATTGGGTTGAAAATTAAAACAAACTTGAAATTGCTAGGTATGTTGTTCCTGATGGGTCTTTGTTCTTTTATGGGTAACAAGTGCATCTTCCTTTAGATCTCTAAGCTGACTAGCTGATACCTCTGAGAATCCATATAGAAAAGAGAGGCAGTACATACAAAGAAATGAGTAATGCTTGGAGGCTGCAGAGAGAAGGCACTTTGTCCTTTCTCTCTCAAAACAACTGATTTTAATTCAGGCTTGGTGGCACACATCTGTAATCCCAGCACTGGGGAGGAAGAGGCAGGAGGAGGACTAGGTAGGAGGACCAAAAGTTTGAGACCAGCCTGGTCAGCATAGTAAGTTCCAAGCCACCCAGAGCTGCATGATTAAGACCTGCCTCAAAAAAACAAAACCCAGCTGCTTTTGTTTGTTTATAAGTATCTGGCTTCAAGATCCATAGAGACAAATTAAACTCTTTTTAAAAGCCACCAAAAATGTCCACATGTATGAACCAGCCATAGAGAGGTCAGACAGGCAGGTTGGCCTAAGGGAGCAGGTCCCAGGAATAGCAGAGGACGTTGGATTTCTGGGTCTGTTTTGTTCTTCTGAAGGGTGGTTGTCTTGTCCACTTTTGTTATTTCATATATCTGCTTCTTGCAGTTAGTATTTCAGAGTTGCTTTTCGATATTACTTAAAATTTGGCTAAGGCCTAATGTCTAGCTGTTTTGTTCTCCAAAAATGTGATTTATGAAGGCATGGCCATCTCATTTTCTAATCACCTTTTGGTATTGGGTGTTTAAAGTACCAGTTTCTGAGATGTGAGAGTGATGATGATTATGTGTTTAATAAGAGAAATCTCTTATCCTTGTAGCTGTGACTCACTCTTCTGTGAAATGGTTTTGTGAATAGCAGTAACTGGGGAACCACTGTGCAGTGCACAGAAAGATCATGGATTGAGAGTGGATGACAGTCCCCTCTGCCATGAGATGGCTGAGTGACCTTAGTGGGTCACTTTCCCTCTTTGAGCCTCTTCTGTAAAATGGAAGCATTAGACTAAATTGCCCTCTGAGGATTGTCTAGCTCTTATAGCCTTCCTCTTTTTATATTTGAAAGTCATTTTTAGAGTAGAGTAGATGTGCTGTCCTTCATCAGTGGTGGGAGTCAGAGGGAAGCAGCAGACATTGGATTGTGTATTATTTCTTGCCTGGTGCATTTCACCTTCATATCAGCCTTCTAGCAAAAGACCCTGCCTTTCAGATTTTCCAGATTGAAATGACACAGTAATCTCCCCATTGCCTTTTTTTTTTTTTAAAAAAAAGCAGTAATTCCTTTCCTTTAATCAGGGCTTAACAATAATGAGTTAGTTAGAACATAGCACATGTGGCTTATAATAAGCGTTGGCAGGTAGTATCTGAGGATTAAAGTTGCTTTTCTGCTGTGTTTCAGGTGATAATGGAATGAAGGGTTGCCTGTCTCGTAGGTAATTGTTGTAGGCCTTTGAGTTTTTAACTGAAAATGTATATTTGTATAGTTTTTTACTGAGAGAAATTATGATTGAATTTGAGCTCTCTTCTAAGGAGGGGGCTGTGTTTCTTGTGTCAACTTTATCTTCTTGCCTCACGCAGCTACATTGAGAAGTTTACTGACTTTCTGCGGCTCTTTGTGAGTGTTCACCTGAGAAGAATCGAGTCTTACTCCCAGTTCCCTGTGGTGGAGTTTCTGACTCTTCTGTTCAAGTATACGTTTCATCAGGTAAAGCCCCCAAGCTCACCTTCCCTTCCTGAAAAGAGGGCTTCCTTCTTATTTTCAGGAGAAACCTTTATTTTTCCAAGTGTCGACATGGTCCTTGCTGAAGGAAGATTAATAGTCAATCTTTGTAACAACCCTGTGAGGTAGATATCATCACATAATCTCCATTTTACAGATGAGAGACCAGGCTCAGGGAGGAAGGTACTCAGGGTCGTAGAATTACATATGGATCCAGGAGGGGAATCCACAGTCTCCCTCTTTACCACTGTCGGAGCTAGAGAAGCAGGGCACAGGAGGGCTGAAGGCAGGGCCTTTCTGCCTGATCAGCTGTGACCAAAACTTCCTAGTAGGAGGTCATGAAGCACTCAAGAGCTCAGTTTTGGTGGTATACAATTTTCTTCCACTGAGCAAATATTTTTTGAGTTTCTTTTACATTTTGGGAGCTAGATATAACCTTCACATACAAATGCATGTCTTCATTGAACTTACCTAGTTTCCTGCTGCTTTATAAACACACAGGGTTTTAGAAAGCTTTGGTAAGGTGTAATTTTACATACCATGGAATTCATTCATTGTAATTGAATTGCTCAGTGAGTTGAGTATTGGACAGCTGTCATCACAATCTGTTTAATATTTGTATCCCTTTACTTGTTTGTGTATATTTTTAAAATCAGGTTTTTTTATTAAAATACGGTACACATACAAAAGTACGTAAACCATACAGGCACAGTTTGATGGATTTTCCCCAAATGAACACACTCATGGAGCTACTACTTATATTAAGAAATAGAACATGTGTATATCAAGAAGTATGTTCAAGTATGGTACATAACCTGTAATCCCAGCCCTGGGGAAGTTGAAACATGAGGATCACCATAAGTTCAAAGCCATCTGGGCTACATAGCAAGACTCTATCAAATAATACAAAAAGCTGGACATGGAGGAACACACTGGTAATCCCAGCACTTGGAAGGTTAAGCGTAGGAGGATAAAGAGTTCAGGTCAACCTAGGCTATACCACACCCTATCTACAAATAAGAGAAATGATTCTCTCAAACCAGCAGAATGGATTTTCATTTACTGGACTACAATGAACATGAATAAAGTACTGCCACACAACACAGGTGCAGCTCATACAGTAGTGCCAAGCACACGCTGTTGTATGCATTCATTCAGAGAAGCTCTGGGACAGGCAAAAGTAACCTGTTTTGTTAAGGTCAAGACTGTGGTTACTTCTAGGGAGACGGTAGGGAAGTGATTTGGAGAAAGAAGGGGATTTCTGGAGTGCTAGTAGTCTTCTGATGGTTTATTGTAGGAAAGATAAAACAAAGAAAGGGTGGCATGGTGTTGCATAGATATTTCCTGGGGACATGTGAACAAATGTCTAGTCACTCCAGATAAATCACCAGTGATGGACCAAATATGATTCTGCCAAAGTTCAGTTTGGTGAACTTATGCATTTAGGCCTTGTTTACCTGCATGAGCGTGAGTGATCCCCCAGCAGCTGCATCACTGCAAAGTTCTACCTCATCATGCATAGTGATCTCATGGAAGCAGCATCATGGAGTCCCCTTTCAGTTAACCTGCTCCCTGTCTACTCTAGCATCTCTCGAGATCACTTGCGGCTGGGGAATGGCAAGAGGTGGTTAAAGGCTAGATTAGACGTCAGAGTCTTGTAAACGTCTCCTTCCACTAGAGAAATAACAGCTTCATCAACATAGTCCTGGCTAGCCATATGCTTTTCTGCTCTTAGTAGACATGGCTACCAGACCAAGTTAATCTCTAAGATGGCATCTTATGCCAGGAGTTCAAAAACACACACAACACATGTACTCAGAACCAGAGCCTGGGTGGAGTGGAATTCTTGAAATATTTAAGAATACAGAATTGAGTGGTCCAAGAGCCTCAGGTTCTCATGTGTTCACTAACTGTGCTCGTACTTCGTCATAGCTCTTTTTTAGTGACTTGGGAAAAGGTGTTTGTTTGTTTTCTTAGACTGCAGCTTTGAGCATACTCAGTAATTATGCCTTTTGTTAAAGTTCATGGCCATTTGAGTACTATAAAACACTTTCAAAGGAGCGGCAAGACAACGTCTGTGTGAGTGTCTTTAGCTGCTTCTCCTTTGCTGTTCCTCTTCCTGCAGTTCTCTTTGACCTGGGCCCTGCTTCAGTCCCACAGCTGCTTCTCACAATTGCTTTGCCTCTACCATGACTCTCTTTGACTTCTGTGTCCCTTGGGGTATCTGTAGGAGCCTGAGATTTCTGTCTTCCAGCAGCTTCCCACTGTATCCTCACCAGCTCCCTCTCAGGTTTGCTTGTTTCATTTTATCCCTTCCCCTGAGGCAATGCCTGAGGTGGCCTTGCAGGGAGGGCTCTCCAAATGGAAGCTGATCAACAATCTAGTTCTTACTCTGTTCCTTGGTTGTCCTGTTGCCTTTACTTTGGAGTCTTGGCTTTCTAAACTGTAAAATGCGAAGAAACAAATGTTTTTTTTTCCAAGGCTAATACAAGAGCACGGCAAGTGAAAACGAATCACTCAAACCTTTTGGAATGCACAGGGATATATTAGTCAACAGAAACCTGGCAGGATTTAGAATCTGAAAAATAAATCCTAATACAGGCACTTTTTAGAAGAATGGGTCTGGGAGGGTTCTGAAAATTTGGGTGACTCCAAAAGTTGTGTCACCCTGTCCTCTTTGTGACCTTACTAACAGTTTCCACAGCTGTGTCAAAGGCCAGCCTGTAGGCAGTGCACAGGCCTCAGATCTGTATCCTTCAAATACAGATGAGGTTTGGTAGTGCTTGCAGCTACACAGTGGTAGATGTACCTGTGTCCAGCCACAGCTGTATATCTTCATGTACTCGAGGTTGATGTGCACAGTTAGCTGCAAAGCCATAAGGCTTGGTTTTTAATTTTTTAATGTTTTACAGAAAAGATTGCCTTGTGCATCTGACAGTCATGTTCTTTTTGTAGGTATTTTAGACCAAGAAAAGACAACAGTGCCTTGAGGGAAGCTCAGAAACTCAATGCCACGACAAGACTCCGGGTGGATGGGCAGTGCTAGTGGCCTGTCTGCTAACTAGCTGTGTTATTTCCTTATGGCTTATTAATAACTTTACTTGGTGCCTGGACACCCTGGGTCAGGGTAGGGTCATAGGAGGATGTTTTGTTTTCTGAGGTTGGGTCTGTTGGGTCTGAAGAGGTTCCAGGGTTCCTCTTTGGGTTCTGAGGTTGGAATCTGCTTGGTTGTTTTTTGTTTTTGTGGTCCTGGGGATAGAACCCAAGGTTTTGTATAGGCTTAGATATACTTGACAAGAACTCCACCACTGAGCTGAATCCCTAGAGGGTTACTTTAATTTTAAAATATTTATATATTTAAGACAGAAGGACCTCACGTTGTAGCTGATCTCGAAATTGAGGTATTCTCTGCACCTCAGCTTCCAAATACTGAGATTACAAGAATGAGCCACGATGCCTGGCTTCCTAGCAGATTTTGTGTGTGTGTGTGTGTGTGTGTGTGTGTGTGTGTGTGTGTG
>NW_008329714.1:239113-249162 GCF_000622305.1 Nannospalax galili
AGGGGGTTGGTTTTTGTTGTCGTTTTGGATTTTTGAGACAAGGTCTCCCTGTAGCTCCAGCTGACTGCAGACAGAGATCTGCCTCTGCCTTTCTGCCTCTCTTCCTCTACCCCTGTCTCTGCTGTTGGGATTAAAGGTGTGTACCACCAGGCCTGGCTGCCTAGCAGATTTTTAAAATTGTGGATTTCAGCCTGGCTACCTAATACTTGTGTTCTTATTTTTAGTTTGTTTGTTTGTTTATTTATTTATTTATTTATTTATTTATTTATTAATCATTTGTTATTCCTGAATACAATTTATTTTTTATTTTTAATTTTTGGTCTTTTTGAGACAGGGTCTCCTTGTAGCCCCAGCTGGCCTGGAACTTACTATGTAGATCAGACTGGGTTTGAACTCACAGAAATCATCCACCTGCCTCTGTCTGGGACTAAAGGTGTGCACCACAACGCCAGGCCTGGAAAGATTTCTTATATGTCTTTGTAAACTTTGGGTTTCCTTGTGGATCAGGAATAGAAGAACCTGATCCCCAAAGCTCTAACATATTCTTTTAACTTTTTTTTTTTTAATTATTTATTTGTATGTGTAAGTATATGATGTATTTATATGAGTGTATGAGCACACATGGCACAGCATGTGTGGAGATCAGAGAACAGCTTTTGGGAGTCAGTTCTCTCCTTCCACCATGGAATCTGAAGATCTTAGATCATGAAGTTTGAACAGCAAGCACTTTTACCCTTTGAACCATCTCGCCTGGCCTTATTCTTTCTTTTGTTTCTTTTGTGGATGCTGAGGATGGAGCTTAGGGCCTCACACATGCTAGGCAAGGGCTTCTTCACTAAATTCCATCCCCAACCCTCTTCCTCCTCTTCCTGTTCCTCCTCCTCCTCCCCCTCTTCCCCCCTTTTTTGAGATAAGGGTTTTACATATTTCAGCCTGGCCTTGAACTTGCTGTGGATTAGAGGATGACCTTGAACTCCCAATCTTCTTGCCTCTATCTCCAGAGTGCTGGGATTACAGGAATATGCCTAGTTAGGTGGTGCTAGGGATCAAACTCAGGGCCTTGGGCATGGAAGGAAAGTACTCTGCTAACTGAAGCCCAACATACACAGACACACAGACACACAGACACAGGCACACAGACAAACACACACACACACACACACCCTTCATGGAAGGAAAGTGCTCTGCTAACTGAAACCACCCCCCACACCCTTCTTGCCCAGTCCTTTTTCATTTAAAAAATTTTATTTTATGTATATGAGTTTATTGTCTGCATGAATTTAAGTGTACCCATGTTGTGCAGTGCCCTCAGAGGTAAGAGGGGGGTGTTTGATCCCCCCGGAACTGGAGTCATGGATGGTTGTTAACTCACAATATGGGTGCTGGGAACCAAACCTGGGTCCTCTGCAAGAGCAGCCAGTGCTCTTAACCGCTGAGCCCTTAGTTTTGATTCTGTTATTAGAGTCTATAGGTTATCCAGGTTGGCTTTGAACTTACGCTATAGCCCAGGCATGCCTTGAACTTGAGATCCTTTCACCATCTCAGCCTCCCAGTTAGGGATTCTAGGCTTGCTGCATCAGGCCTGGCAGTGATGGTATTATTTCTTGACATATTGGTTCCTCGCCTCCAAAGATGAGGCATGGTGGGGTAGGTAGTCACTATGAGAACCAAAAGTCTCTTGTAGGTGGCCAGAATTTGAGTGTGTCTATCAGAGATTGGAGGAGGCACACAAAATTAAACCTGAATGTGTCAAGGAAGAACTAGATGGTGGAAAGTATGGTGCCTGGTTTTTGCATGAAACTGAATCTCAAGGCTCTTAAGAAATTTGCCAAGCATAACGCTCCAGATACTATGGCCCAACAAACATTTGCTTTTTTCTTATGATTTGTCTCTGTCAATACCTAGTTTGAGGCTGCTATTAGCCTGTTGGACACTTCTAATTTTCCAGATTGCATACTACCCTGAGGGTGATACTTAACAGTTTCTTTTCAGTCCTCTGTGTAAAAAGCCCTGCCAGTTACTTTCCTTACATTCAAATGTGTAAACTAGTTGCCTCTGAAGCCACTTTGACTTTGGTTTTTTCAATGATTTATAATGGAAAGACTGGGCTGTGGTCACAGGAGCCTGCTCTTAACCCTGGCCTTCAACACTTCACCTCTGAAACACAGTCTTTCTTTAAAGTAGATAGGAAGTAGGGATTTATAAGGGCTTTTTCTACACTGGCTCAACATTCAAGATAGGTTATAATTGGCACATTTAAGGCCTATATGTTTTCCTCATGAAGTGTCCAATGGTACTCAGGTTTAGTTAGGTATATGTGTTTCTAAGCAACATCTGCATTAAGTAATTTTAATGTCTGGATTTCTTTTGTACCATAGCCTACGCATGAAGGTTACTTCTCTTGTTTGGATATCTGGACACTGTTTCTGGACTATCTGACAAGTAAAATTAAAAGTCGTCTGGGAGACAAGGAAGCAGTTCTCAACAGGTAAACTTCAAAAACTGATAGAGACAGTCACTTTTGCTAATTATTCTTGTGGCCTGAAGGGGCAGCCATGCAGCTGTACCTATTCTGTAAAACCAAATCAAGGAAGCTGCTCAGGCAATGTTGGCCCTTGAGCATTCTCTTCTTTGAAGAATGCCCCCCAATGAAAAAAGTAATTGCATTTTTAGTTTTTTAGGTATAATAATTTCTTTTGTGGTTGTGTTTTAAGGCCCTGCTTTTAGGTATACAAACAATTTATTGGCTGAAGTAGGAGAACATCTGGGATTTGCTTTAAAATAACCTTCTGGGAGTTTAGAAGTGGTTTGGTGTATAAAAAAGAACCAGGGTTGGCCTCATATTGATAATTGGTATGGAAGTTGATTGGTAGGAACTTGGGGTTCATTATGTTCTTAAACTTTTAAGTTGTGAAATTTCCTAAATTAGTAAATACTGGTCATAAAACATGTTTATTTTTGCTTTTAAAAATATTTTATTTTTATTTGTTATGTGTATGAGTATATTGCCTGCATGTATGTAAGTGCACCCATGTCATGGAATGCCCACAGAGGCCAGAAGAGGGCATCAGATCCCCTGGAACTGGAGTTATCAATGATTGTTAACTGCCATGTGGGTGCTGGGACCCAAATCTGGCTGCAAAAGCAGCCAGTACTCTTAACTGCTGAGTCATCTTTCCAGCCCCATGAGTTCATTTTTTACTTTTTCATGCATTATTAATTATATATTTTACAAGTACCACATATATGTATACTATATATTATATATAAAATGTATATAATATATATATTATATATATAAAATACAAAAAATTTTCCCAGAGTCTGTTAGTGAAAATACATATCAAGAAGCATTCCTAAAATCAGTAGTCACATTTTTAAAAATAAATTTTTAAATTGAAATTTTGTGTATTTCATACAGAGCATCTTAATCATCTTTATACCCCTGACCTCATTGGCCCCTCCCATTGCCCACCCTCCCCCAGAGTTCATACATTCTGTCATTTGTATTAAGGCCTATTGTGTCAAGTTGGTGTCCCTAGACATCCCTCAGTGCAAGTTCATCCACTGAGGTCTAGTCAGCCTATAGTCCTTCTCTTTAAGAAGATTGGCTCTTCCTCACCCAGCTGCCAATAATTCTTCAACTAAGATTGGGGCCTTCTTCCCATTTCCACAGTTCTGTGCTGTTTTTGTCTGCTTGAGCCATGTGTTCATTTTTAAAACTAGAAGAAAAGCTAGACATTATGGTGCACACCTGTAGTCCTAACACTAAGGAGGCTGAGGCAGAAGGATCACAAGTTAGGAACCCTGTACTTCAGAGATAAATACCAGATCAACTACTTTTTCTTTGCTGTGACAAAATACCTGACAAAGCAACTGCAGGAAGGAAGGATTTATCTTAGCCTCCTGGTGGAAGACATGGTCCACCCTGGTGGGGAAGGCATGAGAAGACACAAGGCAACTGGTCACTTTATATCCAGAGTCAGGAAGCAGAGGGAGATGAATGCTAGTACTCAGCTTTCTTTCTCTTTCATTCAGTCTGGGACCCCAGCCCATCGAGTAGTGCTGCCCACAGCCCATAATTAGGGTGCGCTTCCCACTTCCATTAACCCTGTCTAGAAATTCCTTCACATACATGCCCAGAGATTTATCTCCTACATAATTCTAGATCCTGTCGAGTTGATGGCATTAACCATCACAATTACTTTAATACTTGTTATATTTTTTAAACACGGAAAATGAAGGAAGGTTCTTTAAGTCTTATTTTTTGATTATAGGCAGAAAACATACTTCCTGTCCAATATAATGCTAGTGTGTCACTGGGAAGAGGAGTAGGGGAATTTTGGGAGTTCAGCATGCTAACAAAATAATGGAACACACATGGAAAAAGTTGAGTGGCTGATTTTCTTAGCAGAAATCTACCTATGATAGTCTCAGTATGTGGCTATATTCTAGTACACTGAAAAGGTAGGATTATCTCACTTTGTTTTACTCTGCCATATTAGGCTTTTGTGCTATCCCTGACTCTTGCATTGCTAGTATACTCACGGTTGATGATAGACAGTTGCAAAGGAGGTGATCAGCTCTATGTACCTTTTCTGCTTACTCAAGGGAGAACCCGCAGGCTATACTTGGTTTGGCTATGGCTTTTGTATCACTGCACAATATTAATAAAGGCAGTTTCAGATTGTGTGGTCACCATTACATGGCATCAAGAAGCCCTAGGCTTGAAAGCTAGTTTTGTAGTTTGTATATTCACCTCTGGAAGCTTTGTTACCTTATTCGTAAAATGAGCATGATAATGATAGTTGGTTGTTGAGACATTAAATGAACCAGCATTTAGAATGGTTGGCAAACAGCACCAGTGACTAGTGGTTATGCTAGCCTGCCTTTGTACTGTGGTAGTATCCCTGATTTAAAAAACAAAACTTAAAAAGGAAAGATTTGTTTTGTCTCACCATTTTAGTCCACGGTCACTTGGTTCTGTTGTTTCTGGATAGAAGATAACGGTTGGGATCATGTGGAACAAACCTGCTCACATCATGGTGGCCAGGAAGTGTAGGGGAAGGGATGATGACTGATAGGAGAGGCAGAGGCCAGGGACAAGTTGTACCCTTCCAGGTCATGCCTCCAAGTGCCCTACTTCCTCTAGCTAGGCCCCTATCTCTCAATAGCCCATCCAGCTATGAACTGTAATCTATACCTGCTGTTGGGAGCTAGTGCCCTCAGAGCCAATGAACTCTCAAGACCCCACCTCTGAACATTGCTCCAGTTGGGGCCACGCCTTCAGTATCTGAGACTTTGCAGGATACTTCAAACCATAGTAGTAATGGAGGTAATAAATACCTGTCCCCAGAATTTTGCCAAATGGAAGGAGGTAGATATTTCTAGAAAGCCCTTCTGGGCAGAGAGGTTAGACTGGGTCTCTACAACCTTTCCATTACTGAGGTTTTGTGGGTTTTTAACTTTTAAAACAGAATCCTGACACTCCAAGTTTAAAATATTTTATTATTTTTATTTTATGGGTATGAGTGTGTTGCCTGAATGTATGTAAGTGTACCTGTGTCGTGCAATGCCCACAGAGGTCAGAAAAAGGTGTTGGATTTCCTTGGAACTGGAGTTAGCCTCCATGTGGGTACTGGGAATTGAATCCGGGTCCTCTGCAAGAGTAGCCAGTGCTTTTAACCACTGAGCCATCTCTCTAGCCCCAACACTACAAGTTTAAACATCAGTTCTTTAGTTTACAAGTATCTTAATTACAGAGTAGTTTCTGACTTGCTATGATGTTGGATCAAATCTGGTTATGGCTAGAAAGTATAGTTGTACATCAAAAACCTTATTGCATAATAGTAGATCCTGTTTTGGGTGAGGTTGCCAACTCTGAGTGTGTTTTTGAGTAAGATTCTTCAAAGAAAAGCTACTTCTATCAGAATGTCTTTCTTGTATGATGTACAGGCATGTCCTTTACTCTGGGATTGTACCTCACTCTTGTGTTTAGTGATAGATGTTCCTTTTGGCTCACAGTTCTGTTGAGAATGAATTGAAAAACTGATGAACATGAAAAAGCTGTTAAAGCACAGTGCAAACAGGAGGTGTGAAGGATATAGTTCCACTGAAATCACACTAGCACATTGCTAGTATTACTTGTGCAAGTTATCACATTTGCACTAATAAACTAGAACAGTGGGATAGAGTTCAAATACCTATTCTTCTTCAAGATAGGGTTCCTTAGGTGCTAGACTGGTTACATTTCCTCTTACATGATGCACATTCTAATGAGAGTTAGGATTTTAGAAGTCATGCTTATAAAACACCAGACACAGTATTGAAATGTGTCCTAAACACAGTGGTGGTGATGAAAACAAGTAAAGAAAGATATTACTGCCATTTGACTATGATAGTGACTATGGGCACACTTAAAGGCCTTTACCCACCTGCCATCTGATAGTACAGTTGTTGAGGGTTCTGGCTGACTCCTTTAAACACTCGGAAATTTTCTCATTGCTAATTTTGATTTTCCCAAATAAAGTTTTATTTTTCATGACTTCCTTTTATTAAGATTTATTTTTTTATTTTTATTTATGTAAATGTATGCCATGTGTATGTGAGTTCCTGTGGAGACCAGAACAGGGAGCTGTACTTATGGGTGGTTGTATACTGCCCAACCTGGGTGCTGGGAACTGAACTCAGGTCCTTTACAAGAGCAGGGAACCCTCTTAACTACTGAGCCATCTCTGTAGCCCCATGACTTATTTTTTAAAGCATCTAACAAGGTTGAAAACTGAAATCCTCAAAGCTTGCCTGGTTTATGGTATTAGGTAGTACTCATCACCTAGTAACTCCTTGTCTTGTTTAACACTTAATGGTTGAAGTTGACTACAAAGAAGATTGCCATCAGATAGTTCACTCTGGCGTACAAAGAAAACATTTCAGCTTTGGCTTATGTATGTCTCTACAAGGGTATTCATGGAAGCTTCTAAATGGAAGTTTCAAAGGTTTGGAATTCATGTTCCAACCACTATATCAGAGATGTGCTGTTTCTAGGAGCAGCAGATAAAGAACATGAGCTACTGGTGATTACTGCATCTATTTTAACTGAGAACATTTACATGTAATCACGTGTTTTCAGTAGGAAAGATAACACAGGCATGCTTTTTTTTTTTTGGTCTTTTTGAGACAGGGTCTCCCTGTAGCCCCAGCTGGCCTGGAACTCACTATGTAGACCAGGCTGGCCTTGAACACACAGAGATCCACCTGCCTCTGCCTCCCAAGTGCTGGGACTAAAGGCATGCGCCACCACTCCCGGCTAGGCATGCTTTTGGAATCACATTTGGGACTTAAGCAAGAATTTCAGAACTTACTGATCTTACAGGAAGTAGTTAGAAATGTTTTCTTGGTGTCTCAAATGGGAACCATAGGTGTGGTTAAGTCACAGAGGCAGCACTCAGTTCCTGTCCCTTGTGGTTTCAAGGTTTTGCATCATTCATCACAACAAAGTGGTAGGCATTGCAGGCTACAAACCTCGAAGCACATATGTACTTGGATTTATTTGTGGTCCTACGAACTCTGCATATTCCTTGCTCAGTGAGAATGCTTAAATTTTGGGCTGAGGGCTGGCAGGACTTTAGTCCAGTGTTAGGATAAATGTCTGTAGCGTTCCCTACTTAGCAGAACTGTGGATGGAGTTGACTGTCCTGATCACCATTAGAGGTGATAGTGTAAAGAGTCTGACTCTTAGCCTCCTTTACTCACAACTGTGGAGAAGATCAACCAAGCCCAGTGTATGTGAAGCACCATGGCTGGCTCAATAAATAAGTATCTACTTGCTTCTTGTGCTTGTCAGCATAGAGAGCGTCACCTGTGTAGAAATTTATTTTTACAGGAACATGAAGAAACCTAAGTATGTGAAGCAACCTAAAGTCATTGAGTCATGTCCTATGAATCCTTTTGTCATAAGAGTACCGGCAAGTGCTAGCCACAGATCAGCACAGGGAATCTGAGTGACATTAGGTTGGACTGTTTTAAAATGTGAGTTATTTTGCTTAATAGAGGAAGTGGTACTGTTTTTTGTATTTTTGTGGGATTTTTTGGTCTTTTTGAGGCAGGGTCTCCCTATATCCCCAGCTGACCTGGAACTTGCTATGTAGACCAGACTGGCCTTGAACTCACAGAGATTAATCTGCCTCTGCCTCCCAAGTGCTGGGATTAAAGGTGTATACCACCAGGGTAAAGTGCTACTATTTTTACATGACATTTGATACAACTAATAAGTAATGTTAGCAAGGTAGAGCACAGAGTTCCAGTAGCCATTTAGTTCCTACTAGGAGAAATTTATGCCCCAGACTGCACCAGAGAATGATTATTTCATAGGGGAAAATAGCCAGGATTGTGTATGGTTCCTTGTAGTTATCTGCCATGGAACTCAAGTTTATTTTCTGTGCGCTTACTCATTTATTTGCTAATTTTGCTTATTCATATTTATTGGGTACCTATTCTGTAGTTGCTTTGATACAGTTTAGCTCTTGGAGTTTGTGGAATCTAATAGGGTTTTTGTCCATTGTGCATATACTTAATTAATGCTATAAATTTCCCTCTAAACACTGCTTCATCTTTATCAGATTCTAATATGTACCATATCACTTGATTTAAAATGTTTTCCAGTTTCTTTTTAAATATCTGTTGTTTAATTTCCAAATATTTGGACCTTACCACATATAGATTCCTTATTGTTCCCTTTTTAAAAGATTTATTTTTATTTTGTGTGTGTGTGTGTGTGTGTGTGTGTGTGTGTGTAAGTGTATCTGAGTGTGGGTTTGTGCATATGCATGTGCTAGCTTCTGAGGCTAGAAGAGGGCATCAGATCCCCCGGGCAGTTTCAAGTGGCCTGACATGGGTGCTGGGAACCAAACTTGGGTCCTCTGGAAGACCAAGAAGATCAACAAGTGCTCTCAACTGCTAAGCCATCTCTCCAGCCCTTACCCTCCCTTCTTTACATTGCGATTGCCTGTTTATAACCAAATGCTTTGAAAAGTCCATGAGACCATGTTCTAATTTTTGCTTTCATTGGTTACTGATTTTCTAGAGTGTTAGAACAGAGAAATAACCTGTTATATTTACTCAGATATTTGCCAGTTCTCTTGCTGTTCCTTCATTTTTGAAGTTGGAAGTTTTTTTCTCCTGTCATTTGTCTTGGTACCATAACAGAGTAACACAGGCTGAGCAGCTTTGACAGCAGAAGTTTGTTTTCTTAGCTTTCTAGAGGGTAGAGTCTGACGCAGTTCTGGTTGAGAGCTCTCTTGGCTTGCACATGAATACTTCTCACTGTGTGCATGTGGCCTTTTGTACATGCGTGGAGAGCGTTCTCTCATGTCTCTCCTCTTATGAGGGTGGCAATGCTACTGTGTTAAAAACTACTTAAACTAGGGACTGGAGAGATGGCTCAGTGGTTAAGAACACTGACTGTTCTTGCAGAAGACCCACGTTCAAATCCCAGCACCCACATGGCAGCTAACAACTGTCCATAACTCCAGTTCCAAGGGATCTGAAGGCCTCTTCTGTCCTCCACAGGCATTGCATGACACGAGTGCACTTACCTACAGTTAAAAACTACTTAAACTAGGGACTGGAGAGATGGCTCAGTGGTTAAGAACACTGACTGTTCTTGCAGAAGACCCACGTTCAAATCCCAGCACCCACATGGCAGCTAACAACTGTCCATAACTCCAGTTCCAAGGGATCTGAAGGCCTCTTCTGTCCTCCACAGGCATTGCATGACACGAGTGCACTTACCTACATGCAGGCAATACACAAATACACATTAAAAATAAAAACAAGGGGCTGGAGAGATGGCTCAGCAGTTAAGAACACTCGTTATTCTTGCAGAAGACCGGGGTTCGAATCCCAGCACCCATGTGGCAGGTAACAACAAGTCCAGTCCCAGGGGATCTGACAGCCTCCTCTGGCCTCTGTGGCATTGCATGACACAGGTGCACTCACATACATGTAGGCAATACACTCATACACATAAAAATAATTAAATTTAAAAAATT
>NW_008329714.1:251346-327685 GCF_000622305.1 Nannospalax galili
CACAAAAGAAGGCAATAATCTTCTTTATAAATAATTATATTAAATATAATGGATTAAATTCTGTTGTTAAAAAGCAGAGACTGGCAGAATGGATTTTTAAAATCCATGGTACACTACCTATAATTGTCCATAAAAGACTCACTTTGGATTCAGGTAAGGATAGGTTGAAAGTGAAAGGATGGAAAATTCTATGCAAATAAGAGCCAAAAGAGAACTGGTAGCAGTCTTAACTATATAAGAATCAGTCCATCAAATGTGTGGTGTTTGGAGCACATCTAGTAAGTAAAATACCCTGATCCTGTTTCTCTCTCATACACCCTCACCAACCTAGAAACAAAACATTAGGGAATTTAGATGTGTCCTGGTCCTCCAAGGGACTACCACTCCACAGTGCAAGAGGTCTGGTCAATATCCTAAGCTGAAAGCTTTCCTCTGATGTTGCATCTTTCTCTCCTACCCAGGTACGAAGACGCCTTGGTCCTTTTGCTCACAGAAGTGTTAAATCGAATCCAGTTCAGATACAACCAGGCCCAGCTGGAGGAGTTGGATGATGAAACTCTGGATGATGATGTAAGAGGCAGAATGGAATTGACTCTTGAGTGCTGACAGGGGAAATGACTAATAAAATCAGCACTGTCCTGTTGTGATAGGCATCAGAGTTGGAGCCTGCAGCCCTGTTCTGAAGATGTCTTACATCAGAGTAAATCCTATGGTCTGAATTGTCCATTTGAAATTGTTTTTATCTCCTGCTTACCTATCTCATCTCATTGACTATGAAAAATGCTTTACAGGCATTTTATCTCTGTGGACTAGAAATATAAGAAGACAAACCAGATGTACAGTGAGAAATGGTTTAATAAGAACCCTGTACCCCTGACCGCCACTCTCTATGCTGAATAACAATACCTAGCTGGATACTGGTTGGAATAAAGAAGATTTAAATGATAAGGCTAGAATGAAAGTCTAAATTTATGTTGTAAGCTGTTACTAAAAAAAAAAACAAAAAAAACCCACGAACAAACATACAAAAACATTGAATATATTGGTGCTGGTCTGCCTAACAGAAGGAAAGTACCATTATGGGCACACTCTAGTGTTCTTTCTCCCTTTTTATTTCAGAATCAAATCATTCACTTTTATTACTTACATACTTCATAGAAAAAGGGAATGTAAATGGGTTAGAGCTGTATGAAAAACAAATCTGGGCTGGCACAGGCCACTCTATTTACACGTGGAAGCAGCACTGTCCCCCACATCAGGCACAGCAGGTGCACTTGTCAGATGCCCCTTTGCAGGCAGCCCTGGGCACACATGGAGCAGCCAACAGGGCAGCAGGAGCAACAGCTCTTCTTGCAGGAGTTATAACACTCAGTGTTCGCGGCTGCAGGAGCTGCTGAAGGTGCTGGTGCATGTGCAGGAGCTGCCAATGGAGAAGGAACAATTGGGGTCCACGGTGAGGTCTGGTGAGGCTGGAGCTGCAGAGCGAGTAGCAAAGAGGCAGACTGCTGGAAGGAGTGGTTGTGTTCTTTCTGCTAACTACCAGCCACTTCAAAAATTTCAAGTAATACCTATCATTCTTGAATTTGGAATGACTGGTGGCATGATCAAGACAATGAGGGTAGTCATTTTTAGGTTAGAAGAAAAAGGACACCATACTTTAAACTAGATGCCTGGATTTGAGTCTTGGCAACCTTGGGCACAGAGGAGATGGAGTTTGAGTTTTTCTCAGCCTTGATTCTTTCATCTCCCCAATGGGAATGGACTGTCCGTACTGACTTGTGTTGATAATTGCTAGGGAGGTAGTAGGTACTTGGTAAGCTAGAGTTTGACTTACTAAGGCATATTAACCTTTAGCTTCATTAAGAATCCCATAATGGTATTTTCCTTTAACAGCTTGTTAAAACATCCTGATTTTGGAAATCTGAGGTAGAGCTACAGAGTTTGCATTGTTGGAAGGACCTGGGGACATTGGTGCTGCCTGTGTGTGGCAGGACCACAGCTTGAATGGCCCTAACTTATAGTCAGGTGTGTGTAGAGAGCTTTAGTTAAGAGTAACCAGTCCCTGGTAGATGGGATGGTACAAAAGCCACTCAAACTTTTCACATGTAGCTCTCTGAACTCTGCATTCCTGTGACTCCAGGAGGAAAAGTGGGTTATTCTATGAGGATCATTAGCTTTCCAAAGAACTGGCTTGTTAGGAAATGAACTAGTTGTATTAAAAAATAACTAGCTTAAGCTGGGCGTGGTGGTGCTCGCCTTTAGTTCTAACCCTTGGGAGATAGAGGCAGATAGCACTCTATGAGATGGAGGCCAGCCTGGTCTATGTAGTGAGTTCTAGGTCAGCTGGCCTATAGGGAGACCCTGTCTCACAAAAACAAACCGAAAAACTAGATTGACCTTTTCAAAAGTTTCAAATAATCTAGTTTCATCATTCCCTATTTCTTCAAAATTTAATATCTGAGAATAGACTTCAGGCAAAGGGAGACTAGCAATGAAGAGGACAGCGATCTGATCTGCCTGTCGGGAGAGCTGATGGCATTGTTTCCTCCACAGCAGCAGACAGAGTGGCAGCGGTACTTACGCCAGAGCCTGGAGGTAGTGGCCAAAGTGATGGAGCTCCTTCCTACACATGCCTTCTCAACTCTGGTAACACTCCACATGAAGGGGAAAGAAGTCTAATTGGTTCCTTGTTCATATAATATGGTTTTTGTACTTGTCTATTTGTCTGTTTCTTCTCCATCTCCCCATATCTTTTATTCATTTATTTTGTATCTGTATCTGTGTGTGTGTGTGTGTGTATGTGTGTTCATATATATGTATACAAATGTGCAGGTATGTGTGTTTGTGTAGGTGAACTTCATGTGTTGTTCCTCAGGTGCCTTTTTTTTTTTTTTTTTTTTAATGAGGTGGTCTCACAATGGCCTGGAGTTCACCAAATAAGCTAGGCTGCCTGGACAGCAAGTCCTGGGGATCCTCTTGTCTCTACCTTCCCAGTGCCGGCATTACAGTGTTGATCACCATATCTGCTTCTTAAAAAATGTGGGTTCTGGAGATTGAATGAAGGTCCTCTTTTTGCAGAGCAAGTGGTCTGCCATGTGAACTCTCTCTCCAGCCCGTATTTATTTATTTACTTATTTATTTGTTTGTTTGTTTATACAGAGAATAATAATTACTATAAACCAGCTCTCAAATTTACTGCTAACATTTTCACAAGCTATTTTATGCCGACTTTTGGAAGTGCTGTTTAGTCTTGGATATAGTCTGAATTTTACAGATGCTTAGTGCTTTCATTAGTAACCCTTCAGCAGCCAGGCCATGCAGAAGTGTCACTTTGCTAAAAAGCTAGCCTATGTCAAACTGTTGACAGATTGCTAACTCCCTCTGTTTGTGTGCTGGAATCTTTTATTCATAAGGATGACTTCATTCACTGAATGGTGTTGGTTATTTGAAGTAATTGCATTGACTCTGTCTCTTCCTCAAAGGCAAGATAAGTTATTGGGGTCAACTTTTGCACATATAACTACAAGCCAGGTGCATGGTGTTCTCTCAGCAAATTTAAGTCTTGATATAAATCAGTGGTGAGTGTAGCGGTTTGGGAAAGAAAGATACAGCCCCAGTTATCTCTGGTCTGCTAAATCAACAAGATGAAACTGACTCCTACATATTTGGGTCTGCTTTTCTGCTTTGCCATGTGCATTAATATGGCATACCCGATACTTCTGTCAAGGTCAGGATTCCCTTAGACTTGAAGGGAGACCTAGTCCTTAAGCTGAAGTTGCAGGTCATTTAGGTCTTGATGTCCCGTTCTGGGGCTGTATTAGCCACATCCCAGTATCCTTTGCTACTTGTTTTTTAAATCAATCAAACTGATAGAGTGTTTTCTTTGTTATTCTGGTATTAGTAAGTGGTTTAAATTAGTAGGAATTGAGAGAAGGCACTACAAGGAAGCTGCTTCATAACTGCACGTAAAGGTTTCAGAAAAAACATTTCAGATCCTTTCCTTTTCCTCATAGGTATCTAATGTTTCAGTGTTAAAAATACTATCAAAACATGCATTTATGATTTTTGTTTTAAACTTTGTCTCTTTATTTTCAGTTCCCAGTTCTTCAGGACAATTTAGAAGTTTATTTGGGATTACAGCAGTTCGTAGTTACTTCGGGGTCAGGTAAATTGGTCTTTTTCTCAAACTTAGCATTTCAGTAAAAATAATTAGACTGCTCTTTAACTGTTGCCGCCTGTGCTGTAACGTACTTTGATTAGTACAGCCGCTCTTCCTCACATCTCCCCCACCTGTAAACAGAAGTTTTTAAAAAATTTATGATACAAAGACATTATGGGGAAAGTCAGTAAAAGATGAGGTTATAACACTGCATTTCAAAGAAATGTTTGGAAAGGAAGCTAATTGAGGCAAAGAGGGCTTACTAAAATCTAGACTGTTTCTTTACATCCCTTAAAATAGCGAGTGTGCTGTCAGGAAGATGGCCTTGGACTTTTGCTAGGGGAGTGTCCTCCTCTGGCTTGTGGAATGAAGCCAGAGGAACAGCTCCGGCAAGCTGGTCTTGCTGGTAGTGTCATTCATTCCATAGCTCTCCTACTGTGAGCTGCCTACAGGAGACTTTGCCCAAAACTAGCCACAAGGCTTCTGACTGCCAGTTATAGGCCTCCCTGCTTGGAGTAGATGGTTAGCACTTGTTACTCTGCTAATAATATTAATAGCCTGTTTGAAGAACTTCATTATACTCCAGGTGCTGTTTCCTGTGTTTCGTTCCGTCCACTGTCCTGTGAGGTATAAGTATAGTTGCTAGTTACCCTTATTTTACAGATGAGTACATTGATTATCAGAGGTGTTAATTTACCCCAGATCACATAGGTGGTTTGTGCTAGTGGCAAGATAATATAATGGTGAGTGATGAAAAGTTGCCATAAACTGACATTCTTTTACCGAGATAGGGTTTTACTCTATAGCCCTGACTGACCTGAATGTAGACCAGGTTGGCCTTGAATTCACAGAGTTCTACCTGCCTCTGTCTCCTGAGTGTTGGAACTAAAGGCATGAGCCACCAGCCTCACATTCTTTTTTGCCAAATGAAAATGAAGTCACTTAAAGTCCTTGCACTGTCGTTCCCCCCCCCCCCCCCCCCCCCCCATACCTGCCTCTCTCCTGAGTGTTGGAACTAAAGGCATGAGCCACCAGCCTCACATTCTTTTTTGCCAAATGAAAATGAAGTCACTTAAAGAGTTTGCACTGTCGTTCCCCCCCCCCCCCCCCCCCCCCCCCCCCCTCCCCCCCCTCCCTCCCCGGCATGCCTCTGCTCTGTAGACAGGGTGAGAACAGCTCATACAAACTTTGAAAAGGCACTTTGCAAAATAAAAATGCATATCATCACTAATGAAAACCATCTGATAAACAAACACTAGATGTTTCCAGAATTGAGGACCATTGTGGTTACAAATGTACTCTACACCCTATGAATATTATTCTTGATCTGGTTTTTTTTTTTAAATCCAGGTGTCCTGCCCCGCATTGGTCCCTAATCTTTCTCAGTTTTGTAGTTGACTGGGATGGCCTGAAATTCACTATGTAGACCAGGCTGACTTTGAACTCATAGAGACCCATCTGCCTCTCTGTCTTCTGAGTGCTGGGGCTAAAGGTGTGTGCCATCATGCCCGACTGTAATTGACTTTTTGTCTTTGGTTGACTGTCTACATGAGTCTTTAGTCTTTTTCTGAGACTACTGATAACTCAGCTTCCCATTTTAGAAGGATAATCTATTTCTATCTGCCCTAGTCGAAGCCCATTTACTGACTGTTTCACAGAGCATTTGGTTCCTCTAGATCATATACAAATCTCATTCTTAGCACTGATCCTTCATGCATTCTCTAGTGGCAAAACCTCTCAGGCAGAGCAATACTTATTTCCTGTTTTAAAATGAGCTTTCTTACCCATGATGAAGCATTCCCCTGCGCCTTAGTGGCTCAGAAGCCACGTTTCCAATGCAAGGGCTATTTAAAAAATTCTGAAGCTGTGAGCACAGCTTGTTTTCTGGTTCCTATGGCTGTGTCTCCCCCTCCCTGAAAATAACCTCCCTGATATATTGGTCAGTCTTTTGCCTCTCAACCAAAACCATGTTTTCTTTCCCTCTGGTGACCTATCCCCTGGTGAGGGACCAGGGATGTAACTAGGAGGATGATAGGCACACCTTCTCTGTAGTTGTAGCTAGGCTCTGGAGCTCAAGAGCCACTGATCTCCCAACACTCCAGTGAGGTGTCCAGAAGAAGGCTACTGGGTAGGTAGGTGATTGAGGAGAGCACCTCCAGCCCAAGCAAGATGTTAAGCCCTCCGCCTCAACTCTCAGCCCCCAGAACAAACAGAACCAAGAGTAATTTTGGTCATGGGAGAGAGAATACTGCCTGTGTGGACCATTGAATGAGATAGCCCTAATTTCTCAGTTGATGGAGGTACTGATCACTGGTGAAGGAGACATGCCAGGGTGAGGTATTTGTTTGTTTGAGATAAGGTCTTCCTGTAGCTCCTGCTGGCCTGAACTCACTGTGTACACCAGGATTAAAGATGTGTGCCACCATACCCAGCTATTGGTGTGTGTGTGGGTTTTCTTTGTTTGTTTTCTGTTTTTGTCTTTTTGAAGCAGGGTCTCCCTGCTTCCAGCTGTCCTGGAACTCACTATGTAGACCAGGCTGGCCTTGAATTCACAGAGATCCGCCTGCCTCTGCCTCCCAAGTGCTGGAACTGCAGGTGTGGGCCACCATGCCTGGCTGTTGTTTTTTTTTTTAAGGCAGCAGGTAATGCTTCCTGTATAGGCTTAAAATATTTAAGGAACTAGTTCTTATATATTCCTAAGTGGACTTAATTTAGGAAGAGTATGCCCATAGGCATTAGAACGACCACTTAACTCTGAACTAGTGGCCATGCAGGCTGTTGGGCACAGCCCCTCACAAAGGGTTTCATATTTCATAGTAAAGAGGCAGACTTAGAGGTGGTGGAAGAATACCAGGAGAAGAAGGTGTGGTAGTAATAGATGCTGAAGACCCAGAGTGACTGAGGAAGTTTACAGATTTGAAAGGTGTTAAGGTAGCGAAGGTGGGGTCTTAACTATCGCTGCCCTGCCTGCTCTCACCTGTGTATAACAGGCACTTTTTCAGACTGCACTTTCCCCAACCCGAGAGTCCTCACTGCCTTCTGGCTTTTTTGGTTTCTATGAAGAGGGGTCAGTAAGACAAGGAGTGGCTAAATTTATGATATTTTTGTCCTTTATCTTAGCATAGCATTTATTAGATTTGATTATATGAAAAGAAAGAAAATTTTAGGCTTTAGAAAATCACTAGGTCTTTGATATTCATAATAATTGCAAAACTGAATAACGTCCTATAAGTTATAGGAGTACTTTCTTTTTTGTGTGTGAGTACTTTCTTTTTTGCGACAGGGTCTCCTTGTAGCTTCAGCTGACCTGAACTCCCTATGTAGACCAGGCTGACCTCAAACTCATGGAGATCCTCCTCTCTGCCTCCCAAGTCCTAGAATTAAAGGTGTACGCCACCACGCCTGGCCTAGGCATATATTTTTTTAAAATGCATTCTGACTTTATCCTTAAAATAGTGAATTAAGTGACAGCCTTTCCTATTTAAGGTTAAAGAGACAGGTTTTGGGGGGTTGATAAGATGGCAGGGACTGTCTTCTCTACCTGAGTACTGTGCCCTTTTTTTCCTCACTGTGCTGGTCTCAAACTTGGAATGGAATGTGGAGTACACCCCAGTTCATTTTTAGCAAGGCAAATCTGTCAACCTGGGGAGATTTTATTAAGTATGGAATGACAAAACTTGCTTAGAGTACTAGCTCTGCCCTGGAAATAGGACCACTGGGTGAGTTACTGACTGGAGCTACCTGAGTGTGCTTCCCTGTGTGTAGAGTTGGTGATGTCAAAACCTTACCAGGATGAAAAGGAATTAGATCAGGGCTCTTCAGTATTAGCACAACCTAGGCTTTCTGTCCCTGCCCTTGGTTGCTGTGGCATCCATGGGTAGAGCTGTAGGTGGGGGCTAAGCCCAGATGCCCTGCTCTGTACTGGGCAGCAGCTTACTAGTTGCATTGTTGGAGCCTTGGTTCACCCCATGTAACTTGTCTGGGGACTGGCTGTTGTCAATTATAACTGAAGCATGTTCTTCCAATGGAAAACTGAGAGGTGTTGTGTTCCAGGGCATAGGCTGAACATCACAGCAGAGAATGACTGCCGGCGCTTACACTGCTCCCTGAGAGACCTAAGTTCCCTGCTGCAGGCTGTGGGCCGCTTAGCTGAGTACTTCATCGGGGATGTGTTTGCTGCACGGTTCAACGATGCTCTCACAGTCGTGGAGAGGTAGGCTGGCTGTGCCGTGGCACTCCTTCAGATTTTGGCTTTCCTTCTCCTGGAGGGCAATGTGTCCCCTCTGCCACGTATGAGGAGAGAGGGCCCTACTGATAAGGTGATGGGAGGACAGTGTCACTTCCCAGGTAGGTAGCAGATGCCAGAGGTTAAGAGGCTTGTCCAGTCTGTTAGGGTCCTTAGAAAGCTGGTCATTCTCTAGGACTGGCCAGAACTTGTATCTCCGGAGAAAAATGTGCCTTCTGGGGAATATTTCTTTCTTTTTTAAATTTTTTAATTTATTATTTTATTTTTATGTGTATGAGTGTATTGCCTGAATGTAAGTGCATCCAGTCATGCAGTGCCCATGGAGGACAGAAGAAGGTGTCAGATCCCCTGGAACTGGAGTTATGAACAGTTGTTAGCTGCCATATGGGTGCTGGGAATCAAACCCGAGTCCTCTGCAAGAGCAGTTAGTGCTCTTAACCACTGAGCCATCTCTCCAGCCCCAGAATATTTCCTTTTACTACCTAGTCTTTTCCCAAATATTTGGACACTGAAAGTCAGGTGTAAGCTTTGGGAGATTCAGGTTCAAGGTAAGGGTTGGATTCATAGCTGAGTAGGCTTAGGTAGAGCCTGAAGCCCAGACCCCAACGCTTTCATTCATGTGGCAGTCTCATCAGCAGTAACACACAGGGAAGCAACTCCAAGCCCTGAATTATATGCACATATTGTGTGTGTGTATGTGTGTGTGTGTGTGTGTGTGTGTGTGTGTGTGTAGTTGTTGTTTTAAGACGGGGTTTCTCTGTAGCCCCAGCTGACTTGGAGCTCTCATGTAGATCAGGTTGGCCTCTATCTCACAGATGTCTACCTGCCTCTGCCTCCCAAGTTAAAGGTGTGTGCTACCTCCTGGCTCAATGGCTCAACTTATGCCGGACTTTAAAAACTGCTACACTGTCACTTAAAACTACAGATAACCAAGAGTTTTAAATCCCTTAACAACCAAGTTAAAATGAATAATAAAACAGTAGGAAGATTTCACAAGTTCTTTTTACTCTTTATCTCATTTCATTTTATACTTTGAGAAGTATTACCATTTTGCCCTTGAGTAGATGTGGTTCATAGCTAGTGGATGCTCTGATCAGTTTGTACATTATGAGAGGGAACCTGTGGATTTTAAGCACTTTAGGAACGCAAATGCCAGGCTCTCTGCAAACTGTAGCATTTCTACTAGTGCCTGTTTTTCTTCTAGGCCCATTTTCACTGATGTTCAGCAGGGGTAGGATGCAGCCTTCTGCCTCAAATTAGATATCCAGTATTTGAATTTGGTGCACTAAGCCATTTAGATATGTGTGCCAGTCAGCTTAGCCTTGGCCATAAGGCCTTATGTGCACAGATCTGTCTGCATGACTTAGGTTTGCAAGCTCAACACTTAGCAGGGCTTGTTTTGTCTGCATTTAGACCAGAGTGTGACAGGAGACTCTTCCTTATGGCCTCATGATCTGACTAGCCAGTGTGATTAGCAGTGTTCTCTTACAGGTCACATGGAACAAATCTGGTGTTATGTCTGCTAAACACATACATTAAGTGATGTGTTTAGAAGTCTACTTTTAGTGTAGATCATGATTTAAAGAGTTAAATACAACAACACCGGAAGATGGCTTAGCGATTTAATAAATACTACTTGCTGTGCAAGCATGAGGACCTGATTTTTGGTAACCCCAGTGCTGTGAGGGGCAAAGAAGAGGATGGCTGGGATTTGTTGGCCACCAGTCTAGTTCCAGGTTCAGTGAGAGACCCTTTCTCAAGTGAATAAGGCAAAGAGTGATAGAGCAGGGCACCCCATATCCTCCTCTGGCTTCCATGCATGTATAGAGGCACATACCCACATATGTGTGGATCGCATACACATAGGATTTAAACACTAGATGCATGCATGGTCACCGATAGCTACTGTTTTGGTTTCTGGTTATAACAGCTCTTCCTAGGACTTTAGGTTAAGAACTTAGCTCTTTACTCTTGCTTCCTTGACTCAGTGGAAGTGCCTGCACGTTGCTTTCCAACCCTGAACCATTTATGGTTTTCCTTTCGGAATAAAGTCCTGCATTCTGCACTGTCAGAGAGGAACATTTTCCCAGAGTACAGCATTACATCAGTTCTGGGCACTTTTCAGAGCTGCTAATTTTCAGACCACGGAGCCTGCTTGTGGGCCAGAACCAGGCAGCCACATCTATAGCCAGATCCCCCAGTTGATGGATTCGCTTCCAGGTTTCTGTGCGGAGTAGGCCTGGGCGGCTTGGCAGCATTCCTCTTCCTGAGGAAGGAGTCCTTTCCTACTTCATAATGGCACTGGTTGCTGTTTTTAATTCTCACTTGTACACATTGAGCTCTTGAACAACAAATGCGCTCACCCCGCTTCAGAAAAATTGGCCTGGGCCAGGCATGGTGGCACATGCCTTTAATCCCAGCGCTCTGGAGGCAGAGGCAGGTGGAGCTCTGTGAGTTCCAGGCCAGCCTCCAGCCTGGTCTATAGAGTGAGTTCCAGGCCAGCTGGGGCTGCAGGGAGACCCTGTCTCAAAAAGACCAAAAAAATTTGGCCTGAGACTTATGAAACACCTCATTTTATTCTAGAAACATTTGTACCTCTCATATCTTTAAACATTTTGTCATAAAGATTTTCAAATTAAAGCTTAGAGAATTGCATAAACAAAGTGTGTGTGTGTGTGTGTGTGTGTGTGTGTGTGTGTGTTCACTACCCTAGATTCTACAGTATACATTTTACTGTTTTCTTTATTATATATCAATCCATCTGAAACATTGAAGTTATTCTAAATAAAAGCCAAATTGGTTTTGTCATTATGTGAATCTTTACATAAATTTTCAAAAGAGCCAGCTTTTTTTTTCCTCTTTTCT
Organism: Nannospalax galili; assembly: GCF_000622305.1. NCBI lineage: Eukaryota > Metazoa > Chordata > Mammalia > Rodentia > Spalacidae > Nannospalax > Nannospalax galili. The sequence goes on from NW_008329714.1 coordinate 262,617, forward strand.
TAATGTATATTTTTTTTTATTTAGAGAGAGAGAGAATTTGTGTGTATGGGGGGGATGCATGTGGAGGTCAGAGGACAACTTGGAGGAGTCGGTTCTATGAGTCTCAGGGATCAAACTCAGGTGGTCAGGATTGGTGATCAAGCACCTTTACCCACTGAGCCATCTTACCCAGCCCCAGGCTCACTTCCTTAAAACTTTCTTTTTTTCTTTTCATTTCTAAAAGCAGTGTATAGAGCCAAGCATGATAGTAGTGCATACCTGTAATTTTTAGCACTTTAGGTGGCAGAAGCAGGAGGATCAGAAATTTGAGACCAACCTGGGTGCATAGTGAGACACTGCAAAAAGAAAAACACGTGTACCCACATACACAGAAAGCATTGTGTATTTTGGGGGGGTATTTTATTATTTTTATTTTATGTGTATGGGTGTAGTGCCTGCATGTAGGTAAGTGCACCCATGTCATGCAGTGCCTGCAGAAGACAGAAGAGGCCGTCGGATCCCCTGGAACTGGAGTTACGGACAATTGTTAGCTGCCATGTGGGTGCTGGTATTCGAACCTGGCTCTTCTGCAAGAACAGTCAGTGTTCTAACTGCTGAGCCATCTGTCCAGCCCCCACATTATGTATTCTTTATGGATGATACAGGAATACAGAAAATCAGAGAGGAAATAATAATCTGTAATCTACCCAGTTTGTCCTACCCCTAAAGCAGACAGGACCAACATTATGTTCTGGTGAAGAGTCTCCCAGTCTTTCTTCTATTAATAGATATTTTATTTCATTTCATTTGTTTTGTGTGAATGTTTACACGTGTGGGCGTGCACATGCCTATATGTGCCTGTAGAAGGCAGAAGACAGCTTGTGGGGGGTCAGTCTTTTCCTTCCACCAAGTAGTCAGGTGTGGCAGCAATCAGCTTTACCCACTGAACCATCTTGGCAGCCTTTGTTTTCAGACTCTTTGATGATAGAAATAATGCTTGAGTAAATGTCTTTGTGTATAACTCTTTTAAAATTACATTTATGTATTGTGTGTGCACCTGGAGCCTTAGTACATGTATGGAGATGAGAGGACAACTTTTGGGAGTCAGTTCTCTCCTTCCACCATGTGAGTTAAGGGATCCATCTCAGATCATCAGGCTTGGCAGCAAGTGCCTTTACCCACTGAGCCATCTCACTGGCCCCATATATAGCTGTAATTATTTTCTTAGAATGAAAATAATGCCCATCTCTAATTATTTTCTTAGAATGAATTATAGATCTGTTGATAATTCTTTTGTGGGGGGGTTCTTTGGTGCATTGTTTCTTTACCTGCTTTGGTCCTTGTGCTGAGTAGCCTTTATCTCTGTTCCTTTGCCAATAGGTTGGTCAAAGTTACTCTGTATGGGTCTCAGATAAAACTGTACAACATTGAAACTGCTGTGCCATCGGTGTTGAAACCTGACCTCATTGATGTGTAAGTAGGCTGTGGTACTGTTGTACCTTCACAGAAAGATGTTGGTCCCTACCTCCAAGTAAACTGAATAGGGGAAACAGGAGCAGTGGTACCTGCCACCAATACAGGGAAAATTCTTGAACTCTGAACCTAGAAAGATGAGATTGTTGACTTGTGTGACTGGGTGGGGGCTAGGGGGAGGAGTGGCATTGGTTGGTCTAAAGAAGGCAGGGAGGAGGCTTTATAGGTCAGGCACTGTAGGAAAGAACAGTGTGGGCTGTTCATTTAGGGAGCTGGTAAGTATTGTTGTGGGAGAGGAGGCCAGGAAGCACATGGGAATGGCCTTAGAAACACCTTAGAGAGGTAAGTCTCACCCTGCACATGGACTCTTCACTGACACAGCAGAGGATAGGAAAAATCAACTGTTTCAAACTCAAAAGATGCTTCTGACATGAGAGTGGGGCAGGGAGAAATGGGACTATCCTCTGATTCACTCTAGTTCTGGCACTGCCTGGAGGTAGCATCAGCTTCCAGAGGTTAAGGGCTAAATCCCCAGGAGTCTCCCTCTGCATGCCCCTTTCCTATGCCAACTGCTGCCCCAAACTGTGCTTCCTGTGCTTTGACAAATGTCTGGAAGTCAGACACTGTCTGGAGGAGACTTGCACAGTCTCTTCCTCAGGTTTGATTAGTTTGCTATTGTGGGTTACAGAACTCAGCAAGACACTGCACTTATTCAGTGCACGTATTCCCCAGCCCCCCAATGGATTAGTAGACCTTAGGGACCTTCAGTCCTTCTACCCTCTCCAGAGGCCAAGGGTATGACTGAAAGCCCCATGTTCTGAATACATGGCTGGTTCCCCTGATAGCTAGACCCCTAACCCCTGGCAGTCTAGGGACTTCCCAAAGATTGCCTTGGTTAACATATGCTCAGGGGCTTGGAAAGGTTGTTGGAAGTAATAAAAGGCATCCACTGTTCTGAAGCTACTCGAGGAACTGAGGGCAGTAGACCAAATATTTTAAAACCAAAGTTAACCTTATTTTGGGAGGACATTATAAAGATTGTGGGAGCTATATGCCAGGAACTGGATAATAGCAAAATATATGTCTGTGATGTAACTGTAGTTCTGAGTTTGGTGGGCTAGCACAGGGCCCATAAAAAAGAACCTTAGATTACTTTGAAACTTGAAGCAAGACATCAGAGCAAGTATGTAGGTGGGAATTCCATGGGAGAGTGACATGGAAGGGATTGAGGGCTGTGCACTGGAAACAAGACCTTATCCTAGGTTGCACTGCCCTGAAGTCTTTCTGTGGAATAGAGCAGAGACTTACAGACCATGACCTGTGCCACTGCCCATCCTGTTCCCATTCCCGTGTGTCCCCAGAAATTGTCAAGAGGACAAAATTATAACAGTTGAGAAATCTTAATTGCCTTTTTTCTATTTTGGAATTAGGCAGCACTTAATATCTTAATATGATAGAACAGATTGATTTGATTGATAGAGATTGATTTCATAGATAGAGATTGATGAAAGCAGAAACAAAACAGAAAAGGAACATCGGTTATTCTAAGTAACTTTCCCCATAAAGTAGTTCAGAAGTAGTTCAGGGGGCTAGGGTTGGGAGTGGGACAGAACGATAGAAAAATAAACCATGGTTAACATCAGGTTATTTCAGGTCACTTTTTATTTGAAGAGTAAGGACAAGGGAATTCACTTGTCATGTCGTTGAAATGCCCCTGTATGGAAAATTTGACTATGATCTCTGATTTTGTATTTTGGGCATCCAGCAGGTAAATAATATCGCTTTAGCTTGGTGATGGGAGCTTTTTAGCTGGGTCTGTTGACTAGAACATAGTCAAGAACAGTGCCCTCCTGTGATTTGTGTTTAGCACATTTTGCAACACAGCCATGCCTACTCATTTACATACCATACCACAGCCAGAGTTAACTAGCTATGAGAGTGTGGGGCCTAAAATACATAGAGTTTTTTCCCCCCATATACTTTGATTTTTATAGAAATGCTTATTTTTTCAGCTACAATTTGAATAAATGAAGGAAAGAGACTCTTATTTACTATGGATTTGTATTTAAAAATATATCGCTCTCCTTTTTGAGAATTAGAGAAAGCTGTGAGGCAGCTCCCCAGGAAGGTACCAATTTGGCTTATGAGTAGGACAGCTTGTACAGGATTTTAAGAGGCTTGAGTGCCCCTCCTTTCAGCCTTGTGGCATTCTAAATGTGTGTACTGTTGGTTGGAATCCTTAGATTCAGTGACTGGTAACTGGCCTTGATGTCTTTCCTCCTTAGTTTTGGTACTTGGAACTTAAGTAAAGGGTGAAATGATCAGGGCATTCTGAATATAAAATAGAAACCAACTGCCTACTAAGAGTTTCTAGATTTCTTGCCTAGGCTGCTTCTTTTTCTTTCTTAACTTATTTGAAAATGTTACAGAATGTAGTTACAGGTTTTGAAAACTTATAGAATATGATTTAAAAGAAAAAACTTTGTAGACTAAAATGTCCCTGTACCCTTAACTTACAGTCACACTGACTTTTGATTCTTAGGCTTTCTTTCTCTGTTCATGCGTGCTTACATACTTGGTTTCTGCTGAGCCACTTGAAAATAAATTGTAGATAACATGTTACTTCATCCAGAAATCTCCTAGGAATGAGGCCATTCTTCTATAATACAATATTACATTGTCAACTCTTAAAAAGGTTTAATGAGTTGGGTGTGGTAGTATATGGCCTTTAGTCCCAGCACTCTGGAGTCAGAAGCAGGCAGATCTTTGTGAGATCTCTGCCAATCTGGTCTACGTAGCGAGTTCCAGGCCAACTGGGGCTACAGGGAAACTTTGTCTCAAAAAAAATAAAAGAAGGAAAAAGATTTAATGAATACACTAATATATGGTCCATATTTAGATTTTTCCCACTTGTCCCAGGAAAACTCTCTCTCTCACTCACTTTGGATCCAAGGTTTAATTATGACCCAACATTTAATTTATCTCCTATAATCTAGAACAGTGCCCCCCCCCCCGCAGTTGTGTGTGATATGTGGGTGGGGGTGTATCAAGAAGAAAGATACTTTTAGAGATCTGGACCTCAAATTTACTCTTTAAAGAATGTCGTGCAGTCTAAATTTGGCACGTTTTTCTCTACTCTTTAACTGTAGGTTAAGCTTTTGTAGCACGAATGCCACATCTTTGTCGTGTATTTCCTCTTGCATCATGTTAGGAGGGTCTTGGATCATTGTTGATGAGAAGTTTGATTGTGAAGTGCTATTTGTCTGTATCTTAGCTTTGTCTATGGGAATTTCTAGAGTCATGGTACTCTAGTAAGTGCCCCCATACCTAGGTATGCTGTCTAACATACTTTGTCTACTAACAGGAAACAGTTCCTTGGAGAGGTGTACTAATTTTGGGGCAGGGTGATCCTGGAGTGTTGTGGAGCCAGTAAATGAGGAAGTGGTTCCTGACTGTGTCTGGAACATTTGAGAACACAGGGACCAACTTGAAATGGGTTTTCTCAGTTAGACCTGACAGTTTGATCAGCAGTAAAGAATGACAGTAGAGGATGTCCTCTGATACACAGACAGACACACGTACGTGCACATATACACACACTCATTCACTTATGTATTTTACACAAAAGATGAGGAAAGAGAAAGCCATTTTTATAAAAGAATACCAGTAAATGTATATAAAGGAAAAATAGAATTAGAAAAATCACCAGTTTGCATGTAGCAATGTAACGGTGGAAGGTATCTTGATGGTGCCCAAACCATGAGGAACTGTGTACTTAGATCATCTGAGAATATCAACTCACATTATTAGTAATGATTACAGAAAGATAGAAGTTACATGTAGTTACATTACATGGTCTAGCATCTTGAAGCTCTTAGATTACTGCCTTGTCTTCATAAGATTTATTATTCCTCATCTTTGAATGTGAACTTTTAGGGGTTTGTATATTTTGGGTTTGAGGGGTGGTGGTGGGATTGGTTGGTTGGTGAGTTTGGGTTTGGGTTTTTTGAGACAGAGTTCCACTGTGTAGTCCATTCTGACTTTGATCTTTCAGTGACCTTCCTGCCTAGCCTCCTCAGTACTGGGATTACAAAGATGTGCCACTATGCTTGGATTAAGTGAGAACTTTTTTGATGTGTAGTTTTAATATATAATGCAAAAGTCAAATACCTGAACACTCAAGCCAGGTGGATAATGCAAGGGAAACAAGCTTTAGAATCTTTTGTCAAAGCTGTAAAGTAATACTTGTCTAGACCTTGGCTTACAGCTATAAGTGCTAAATTTTGACTACTTTTTAAAATCAGCACATTATCCTTTATCATCTTCTCTGGTAAACTTGGTTCTCACAAAAAATTAAGATCCGATAGATATTTGATAACTACCATGTGTGTTCTAAACAGTGGTAGCCATATGCAGACCAGAAGTTAGGTCCTGTGTGAGCAGGGAATTGATATCCATGCTGTTACCATGTCCTGGAACGACCAGCACATTGGATGGAATTTTTGTCTGTCCCCTGTAAAAACAAGTTTGATGCTAGTATGTTTACCTGGCCCTTTTAGATCATACCTTCTTTCCTTTCCACAGACATGCCCAGTCACTTGCTGCTCTCCAGGCCTATTCCCACTGGTTGGCACAGTATTGCAGTGAAGCCCATCGGCAGAACACACAGCAGTTTGTGACACTCATCTCCACCACCATGGATGCCATCACACCTCTCATCAGCACCAAGGTCTTGAGACAGAAAATGCTGTACCTTCTTCTTAACTCTTTTCTCTCAATAATCCTGTTCACCATAAAACCTAAATGTTGTACAACATTCGACTCCTAATTTTTACCACCATGACACAACTCTGTTGTTTCATGTTCCTTAAAAAAAAATAATATATATATATATATTGTATTTGTGTGTGTGTGTGTGTGAGGGCCAAGCAGGGGCACTGGACCCTCACCTGAGTATCCAGCCACTTTCCCCAGCCAACTAGTCCAGCCTTGGACAGAAGAAAAATGAGGAAGAATCCAATAGAGGGATGTTTTTAGAAGCCCTTGTCAGGAAATTCCAATGGACTCTCATTCATGTATGCATGCATGTTTGCCACAGCTTGCTGGAGGTCAAAGGACAGCTTGTGGGAGTTGACTCTCTCTTTCCACCATGTGGATCCCTGGGATCAAACTTAGGTTGCCAGGTTTGCAGTGATAAGCAAGTGCCTTTATCTGCTGAGCTGTCTCATTGGTCCTTATGTTACTTTTTAGTTAGAGTCCACATATGTTCAGGTAGGAATTTGGGTTTTGCTCATGGTAAAAATATCTGTTCTTGGGGCTGGAGAGATGGCTCAGCAGTTAAGAGCACTGATTGCTCTTGCAGAGTACCCGGGTTCAATTCCCAGCACCTACGTGGCGGCTTTGAACTGTCCTTAAGTCCAGTTCCAGGGGAATCCCAAGCCCTCTTCTTACCTCCGCGGCATTGCACGACACGGGTGCACCACATACATGCAGGCAATACACTCACACACATAAAATAAATAAAATATTAAAAAAATAATCTGTTCAAGTTATTGACTAAAGTGTTTTGTTGTTCTTTGATCTCATCCTTTGAAACACATTCCTTTCAGGGTGAGCACTGTTGGAGCTGGTTGTTTATTTTTCTAGACATATTTCTGTGTTTTTACAGAAGTTTGTAGATAGAGATACTGCTGTTTATGCCTCATGTGCCTTATTTTCTTTAAATGCATGGAACAACTTGGAGGTTTTCATATTCCCCAGTGCGGTTCTTTTATGAATGTGTCTTGATTTTTCTTACTGGTTGAAGGCACTACTTTTATGTCCACTTTTCTACACACATGCTAGGTGACCTGTGGTAGGGGTTCTCAGAAGTGGAATTGCAGAGTAAAGGTCATATCCATGTAAAATTTGACAGATTCTACTAAGTTCTCATCCAAGAAGACTGGTAACTTATGTTCGAGACTATTCAGGTGGGGTTTCTTAGTGCATGTTTTAGTACATAGAGTCCTTTCTGACAAGAGCAGCACTAGCACTGCCTTCCATAAATTTGTGTTGTGTTTATGATTGTAATTTATAAAAGAGTTATGTCCCATAATTTACCTAACTGTTGCTATACTTTAGGCTGTGTTCATTGGGGGAAAAATAGGGCTGGGGATGTAGCTCAGTTAGTGGAATGCTTGCCTAGCATGTATGAAGCCCTGGGTTCAACCTCTAGTACTGCATTAAAATCTGGTTGATGGTACACGCTTGTAATTCCAGCACTCATTCATAAAATATGTAACATACGTACATTCAGCAATATAGCATTGTCCTGTGATTCTGTGGGGTAAGGGGAAGATTATAGTGTTTTTAAAGTTTAGAAACAGGGTTGGAGAGATGACTCAGCAGTTAAGAGAGATGACTCAGTAGTTAAGAGCACTGGCTGCCCTTACAGAGGACCTGGGTTCAGTTCCCAGCACCCACATGGCAGCTAACAACTGTCTATAACTCCAGTTCCTGGGGCTCCAACGCCCTCTTCTGACCTCCGCAGGCGTTGCACAACATGGGTGCACCTACACACATGCAGTCAATGCACTCATATACATAAAATAAAAAAGTTTAGAAAGTTTGCGATTCTAGGAAATTACCACTATATCTCCTTTCTAAATAATTATGTAGGCCTTGACACTTTGGTGTGTAGATTCATCACAGTCTTCAAGTATTTGGTCCTAACTGTAAAAGCTTTCTTAGGACTTGGGTTGTGGCTCATGAGTGTGTGTTTAGAACGCACAGGCCTGAGTTCAGTTCCTAACCCTTCTTCAAGAACTTTTCTTTGGCTGATTTGAAAGTGATAGTGCTCTTGGAACCAAGATTTTGTTAGGCATTTGCAGTGAAAGAAATAGGATATTGGTAGTTGAAATGCAGAAAGGAAAGGCAGAGAGAGACCTTGGCTTGGTAGGAGCCGGAGTAGTGAGGCGAAGACTCTCACTGTGTTTGAAAGGAAGGCTTTGGCAGCATGCCAGTGAGGGCACTCTGTGCTAAAATAGCTTCTGAGGAGTCCCTAAGATGGATGAGCTGAATTCAAAGGTCCCAGAGCCTAGAAAGAAGGAACAGTAAGAAGTTGATGCTGGCCTGAGGGTAGGGGAGCCATGGATGTCACAAAGAAGACAGTAGACTTACTGGGAGTCGTCATAGGAAACACCGTAGAGTCAAAGCCTTGATGGGTGGTAATAGGCAGCCGTGAGCCAGGTTTACTGCAGCTGCCTCAGGAAAGTCCAATACCAGTCAAGCAGAGGACGTAGAGAACCATTTTGCATGTCTTCTCTTTCCAGGTCCAAGACAAGTTGCTGCTGTCTGCGTGCCACCTGCTGGTCTCACTAGCCACCACTGTGCGGCCTGTTTTTTTGATTAGCATCCCTGCAGTACAGAAGGTGTTCAACAGAATCACTGATGCCTCTGCTCAGCGCCTAGTGGATAAAGTAAGACAAACCTCTTCCTAGCATCCCCAGAGCTGTGTAGTGTAGATCTAGGGAAGCTGAGGCAGGACAGCATGGCTCTGCTTTTACACTGCCATCCAATGGGATTTTGCCCTCTGTGATTCAGGGGCAGGGTGAACACCAGCAAGGCTTTTTGAATCTGGTTCTTTGGGGTTACTGCTTTTTCTTTTTTCTTGCCTGAGTGTCTAAAGGTACATCATGGCCCCACCTGGGCAGGATATAAGAAAGGTGCTAGGGCCTGAGGCAAGGTGTTCAGGATACCAATGCTGTATTGAACTTGGCTATCAGCTTTCAGTTGTTCTTTGACTACTGATGGACGCCTTTGGGTCTCTTCTAGGCGCAGGTATTGGTTTGCCGTGCGCTCTCTAACACCTTGCTGCTTCCGTGGCCAAACCTCCCTGAGAGTGAGCAGCAATGGCCCCTGCGCTCTATCAACCACACCAGCCTCATCTCTGCACTCTCTCGGGACTACCGCAACCTGAAACCCAGCGCTGCTGCCCCACAGAGAAAGGTGCCCCTAGATGACAGTAAGTAGCGCCTAGACAAGGTGGTATCATTCTCCTTGTGTGGACATTTGTGCCTGAGGTGTACAAGGTGACTTCATTTGTCCATAATGACATGGCTGGTCAACAGAAAAAAGCAGGTTCAGACAGTGGAACCCTTCTTCCCTAAGGAATGAATTCATTTGGCACCTCGGCTAGCATGTTTCCTGAGTGCAGTCCTCCCCTCTGTTAGTAGAAATGGAGAGGATGTTGGAGACATGAAGAAAACATCTATGGAAGACACTGTGGGTGACTTCATCCATGAACTCTGGGTGATCATGTACCTGTACCAGTACAAAGCACCTGTACAAAGCAGCTTCCCCTGCACTGAGAAAATCCACTTAAGAACTGTCTCATGAGATTGGCTTTAATCCTTTCCAAATACAAATATTTCAGAGGTTTTGAAAGAGCTGGTATCTTCACAAATAACACTTGAGGTATGATTATTTATATTAGAAGGAAAAAAAAACACAGCAATAGAACTCTAATTCATATATAAAAATCAACTATCTTAGAAAAATGTTCCTGAAATAACAAATACTAAAATATTTTAAAATTTGTTTTCATTGAACTTCTGTGTATTTCATACAGAACATCTCAATCTTATTTTGTTTTTTAATATTATTTTTATTTTATGTGTAAAGTGTATTGCCTTCATGTGTGTAAAGTGTACCCATGTTGTGCAGTGCCCTCGGAAGTCAGAAGAAGGCATCGGGTTCCACCAGAACTGGAGTTACAGATGGTTGTTAGCCACCATGTGGGTGTTGGGGATCAAACCCAGGTCCTCTGCAAGAGCAGTCAGTGCTCTTAACTGCTGAACCATCTCTCCAGCCCTAGGAACATCTCAATCTTAATCATCTTTATACCCCTGTCCCCACCAGTACTCGCCCCCTTGCCCCCTACCCCCCTTGGAACCTGTATACTCTGTCATCCGTGTTAAGGCCCAGTGTGTCGTCAGTGTCCCCAGACGTTCTCCAGTGCAAGTCCATCCACTGAGGTCTAGCCAGCCTATCTGGAGTCCCTTGTTTTAGGAAGATCAGCTCTTCCTCACCTACCAGTAATCAGTTGTCAGTATTTCTTCAGCTAAAATTAGGCTCTGCTGTTCATTTTCCCAGTTCTGTGCTGGGTTTTTGTCTACCTGAGTTTGCATGGGACTTGTGTATGCTGACATCATTGCCATAGAATCATATGAGCAAAGTTCCAGGAGCTTGTAGGACTCTGTTTCCATATGGTCATAGACCTCCTCCCTGGCTCCTAGAATCTTTCCACCCCCTCTTCCGAGATGGTCCCTGAGCCCTGGGTGGATGAAGTTTAATATAGAAGTTCTGTCCAAGGATCAGCATTCTGCAGACTCTTAATCTCTATCCTTTGGCCATTTGTGACCTTTTGCGGCCCTCTGTTGTATGAGGGAGCTTCATTAATGAGAACTGAAAGATTCATTAGTGTCCTCTTCTTTATCCTTGTTCTTTGTTCCCTGAGCCTTAGGGAGTAGTGACTGGAATATTTTTCTGTAAATATAAGGTTACATAATTTGTACATAGTAAGAAATTACATTAGGGATGTGACAGTCTTGGGGTTTTCTCTAAGATCTATGACCACTCCAGCCATGTATATTTGGTTATGTTCACAGTACCACACTTGAGTTTCCTCCCATTGAGTGGGCTTTAAGTCCAATTAGGTAGCTGTTGATTGCCCCCAAGATAAAAGTCCCACTGCTGCACTTTTGTCATATGCTGTGCCGGCCATTGATGTGGGTATTTGGTCTTGAAGCTGGTGTTGGACTGTTGGGGAACTCTGCTGCTAGGGTTGTATTCCTCCATGTCTGGATAGCTCTAAGGGGCTCAGCACTATATGGAAGGACTCCCCTTCTCAGCAGGGGGCCTCCTGCTCTCTGCCTGACTTACCTGGAAAGTGCCAAGTACAAATGCCTGACCTTATTTGGAACATGACCTTTGGCGTAGTTACCTGGAGTAAAAACTACCCCCAGGTTTTTTCTATATGATAATTAAGCATTGCCCGGTATCGGATGATAGGAAACTACTGCCACATGTAAATAAAGCATACTGTGAGCACCTATCAGCTGAAGCATTGGCTACTGCCTCCACACTATATTTTCCCTAACCCCCACTGAATAAATGGAGATGTTTCACTGCGTCTGGAGCTGTTTGTATCACTGAACCTGCCTCCCCGGAAGGGCTTTCTTCCATGAGTGCTCACTGACCGTCCTGACCCCATTCGTCGCTTCTGCTCCCTTTGTCCTCGTGGAACGGTGGCCAACAACCCACGAGGAGAGGGAGTGACCCCACAGCTGGTGCCCAATGTGGGGCATGGCGCAGCAGGTGGCGCTGGCGGTGGTGAAGGGGGAGGGGGATTTATCTGGGAATGTTTGGGAGTTTTTGAAGTCTGGGTTTTAACATCCGGGTTTGTTAAATCAGTCCATGAGGATTTGTAGGGGGGAAGAGGGGGTAAAGGTTATTTTTATTGATGGGTGGTTTTTGCCTGACTTGGTCAATTTTTATTTTGGGGGCTATTGAATGTGTTACTGGGAAATCTTCAGGATTTTTTTATTTATTTTTTGGGCTGTCGAATCTGCTGTTGGGCAATCTTTAGGGTCTTTTTCATTGTTTTTTAGGGCTATTGAATCTACTGTTGGGCAATCTTTAGGGTCTTTTCATTGTTTGAACCCTCCCCTTTATTATCCCCTGCTGCTAGTAAATTCTCCTCAGCCTTAGGTGGGTTTCCTAAGCATCGTTGAATGGCTGCTATTATGGGGAGGAAGGAAAGGGGCAAATGGTGCCTTTCCTGGATTTCCTTTTTACGAGCCAGATAGGCAACATTGGTCCAGACCTCTGGGTCAGAAATGTCTGCCGACAGGATCCAGGGTGCAAATTAAAATACTTCATTCCAAAATTTTGAGCCTTCCTTTTGGGAAATCTTAAGTCTTCTTGATTTAAGTAGGGCTCTAAGGGAGCGAATTTGGGGTTTTTTTTGGCGTGATGCTGAATTACCCATTATAGAAAAGAAAGAAAGTGTTGTCAGTGGTGTTCAACGTTCCCGAGGCAGCCTGCCACGGAGGATTGAGATGCTTTGACAAGCACAAGCCTAGCCACTTATTTAAGGGACTGGCAACCGTCCTTGTGGCTTTTAACTGGTTGCTGCATTACCAGATTTTTATGATAGTTGTAAAGGTTACTGCCTACACCCAGTTGGGCTGTCGGGGTCCGGAAAGAGGGCAGGGGGCCTTCAGCCAGTATCGGGGAGTTGCCCTGACCAAGAGGCTTCAGTTGCCTGAAAACCGTATCCAGACCCTCGCGAAGGCAATAACCGAGATAAAGCAAAGAGAGAGAGAGAGATGGGGTGGTCCTCTGATGAGCCCCTTTCCCAGGAAAAGGTTTACGGAAAAAAAATGGCTTTTTAAAAATCTTTTTGTTTGTATGGCACAAGCCACCTTAAATTCTTTAAGTGCTCCTTAGAGGCTAGTTATTTAAATTCTTACCTAACTAGTTTAGCTTGGGCTTGAGCACCCCGGGGACAAGATAACAAAACAGATTAGAGAAGTTTGTTATTTTAGAAGTTGACTTTAAAGCTTGTATAAAAGTCCATTAGAACTTGGGGATTTTGTTTCTAGGGGTGTTGTTCAAGATAGAAAAGGAAAAGGGGGGCGGTGAAACGCTGATTCCTAGGGGAACATGCCTGGGATCAAACGTCAGGTGATTCCACGTAGGCCACAGCACAAGCCTGCCCGCAAATTTAAGAGATCCGGCGACCGCTCTAAGAGCAATTAACTGGTCATTGCGTTACCGGGTTTTTGCATTAGAAAGATGTATAGATATGGGGTCTTGTCTATACCCGTGCGGGCAGTCGGGGTCCATTAAGAGGGCTAAGATCCTTTGGCTAACATCAGGGGGTAGCCCTGATCAGAAAGCCTCAATTGCTCCTTCGTCTTTAACGGTCCCACGTAAAGACTTGGACCGAAAATAAGAGGAGGAAAAAGAGGAGAGCCTGCCGATCCTCAAGGGTGGGATGGCTTAAAGGCAAAGCTGCCACTACCCTCCTGGTGAGAGGGTGTACTCACAAACTGCGCATTCCAGGAGCTTTCAACCCACCGAACAATTAGGTTGGTTTAGTAACCCCTTGTTTTCATGGCTCCTACCCTTTGTTAGCCCCCTGATCATGCTGTGTGTCATTTTGATGCTTGCTCCCTGTTTCATACAATTTCTTCGCCGATAAATTACTACCATTGCTAAAATTACTACCAAGCAGGTCATGGTCAATTATCAAACTTTGGATTCCCCCGAGATAGATGAGTTGGCTCTTAAGGCTTATGATGACACTTCTCCATTTGGGAAACCTTGCTGCTAGGGTTGTAGTTCTCCATGTCCGGATAGCTCTAAGTGGCTCTGCACCATATGGAAGGATTCCCCTTCTCAGCAGGGGGCCTCCTGCTCTCTTCCTGACTTACCTGGAAAGTGCTGCCAAGCACGGATGTCTGACCTTATTTGGAACATGACCTTTGGCATAGTTACCTGGAGTGAAAACTATCCCCAGGTTTTTTCCATATGATAATTAAGCATTGCCCAGTAGTCGGATGATAGGAGACTGCTGCCACCTGTAAATAAAGCATACTGTGAGCACCTATCAGCTGAAGCATTGGCTACTGCCTCCACACTATATTTTCTCTAACCCCCACTGAATAAACGGAGCTGTTTCACTGAGTCTGGAGCTGTTTGTATCACTGAACCTGCCTCCCCGGAAGGGCTTTCTTCCATCAGTGCTCACTGGCCGTACTGACCCCGTTCGTTGCATCTGCTCCCTTTGTCCTTGTGGAACGGTGGCCAACGACCCACGAGGAGAGGGAGAGACCCCACGTTGGACCATCGATTCATATTTTCCCTCAGCACCCTCGTAGTGCTCTCCAAAGCTATGAGAACTAGCCTTCATGGGAAGTGGCTTCCAGGTCAGTTCCAGGTCCATTGCTCCAAATCCTGTGTCTGAAGTATGTTCTTTCCTCAGCAGTAGGATCTTACCTTCAAGTTCCAGGAGTCAATCAAAGGCTGTGGCAATAGCTGGTGTAATTTTGAGAGTCTTTTCAACCACCCTGGCTAACAACTCAGAGGAAGGTTTCTACTGTCTGGCAGTGTTTCTTGTTATGTAGCCTTTAGTTATGCACCTGGACTCATATAGAGATATGTGTAATTTTTTAAAACTAGCTAGTCATTATTTATCTCTCCTCTCCTCTCTCTCTCTCTCTCTCTCTCTCTCTCTCTCTCTCACCCTTCCACTATTGTTGCCCTGTTTAAAGTGTCCCCATTTTCCCCATTTCTCCCTTGATAATACCATTTCCTATGGTCCCGCTTCTTTTGAGCTCCTTCTTTCCCTTTATCCCTGCCCAAGGTTCCTTGTGTAACCCTCCCTCCCCGCTCCCATTTAAATAACCCTACTTTTATCCATTTCTCCCTTAGTAATACCTGTCTCCTACTGTTCTTCTTTCTCAGGTTTTTTCTTTCTCTTTAGCAAATGCCAAAATTTTTTTTGTGTGTGTAATATGACACTTTTTATCATTTTTTAAAATTTTTAATAACTATGTGATAGAAGAAGCATTTCATTACAGCTTTAACATATTCAGTAACACACTCCAGAGGAAGAGTACATCTCTTTCACAAGTGGCTGCAAGTTTCTAGGTTCACAGTTGAATTAATACAGTTATACAATATTGAACTCAGTATAAGCCCTGTAAGACATAAAATTGAATGAGTTTTTCACCTTTAAAAAACATCTCCATTTCATTTTAGAATATATTGTTCTTTGCGGAAAGACTCATTGTTTCTGCTACTAACACTGAGATGTTGGCGCATGCATCTCTAATCTGTATGTATCTAATTATTACTAGTCATAATCGGTTGCACTTGGATCCTTGGTGCCTGTATATGTCTATAAAGTCATCGGGTAGATTTCAATGGTAATGTTTATCACTTCTACTAATTAATATGACATAACTTTCCATGCTTCCTCCTCAAATATAATACATATTTTAAATTTTGTTGACGTGTGTGTGTGTGTGTGTGTGTGTATCACACATAACATGCCAAACCGTGTTATTCAACTATATGCCCACTTCCCAGATGGCACCCTCCCTCCTCCCACTAGAGCCCTTATACTCTGTCATCCCTGCTACTGTCCACTGGGTTGTTGGTGCCCCCAGCCGTTCCCACTACATGTCCATCTGGTGAATCTAGTCAGTCTGTCTAAAGGTCTTTGTTTTAGGAAGGTCAGCTGTTCATCATCTAGCAGCAATCAGTTGTCAATGTTCTTTAGATAAGATTGGGATCTGCTGTTCTTTTTCCCAGTTCTATGCTGGGTTACTGTCTGGGAGACACTTGGGCCGCCCTGGCCAACAACTCAAAAGAAGGTATCTTCTATCTGGCATTGTTGCTTGTTATGTAGCCTATAGCTATACATATGGACTCTTAAAAATTATATTGGCCCCTTTAATCTTTGGTTATATTTTCCTTTTGGATATTTAAGACCATATAGTTGGCCTAAATAAATCTATTTATTTTTACGTTTTTACATTTGACATTTATTTTTACAATGACATCGTAAAGTCATTTGAGGATCTGTTTCTCAGGGGTCACATGGGCTTGGGAAGAGCTCCTGGGTCCTTTCTTTTACCAGTTCCATCTTCTGAAACTTTCTACTCAGCACCCCAAGGAACCTTCTCCAAAATCGACCATATACTGGGGCACAAAACGAACCTCAACAAATACAAAAAGATTGAAATAATTCCATGCATTCTATCAGACCACAATGCAATAAAGCTTACAGTCAACACTGGAAGAAGCCCTAATCACCACATGAACACATGGAAATTAAACAGTACACTCCTAAATGGTGAATGGGTCAAAAGAGAAATTAAGAAGAAAAAAAAATATACCTGGAACTAAATGAAAAGGACAATACAACACAACAAAACCTCTGCCACACACTGAAAGCAATCCTTAGAGGGAAGTTTATAGCTCTAACTGCCTACATCAAAAAATTATAAAGAACACAAATAAATGACTTAACATTGCAACTCAAGACACTTGAAAAGCAACAACAAACGAAACCCAAACCCAGCAGACAAGAAGAAATAACAAAAATCAGGGCAGAAATTAATGAACTCTAAACAAAGAAAATACAAAGAATCAATGAATCCAAGAGCTGGTTCTTTGAAAAGATTGACAGACCGCTAGCCCTCTTAACCAAAAGAAAGAAAGCAACTCCAAATCAACAAAATCAGAGAAGAAAGGGGAAACATCACAACAGACACCAGAAAGATACAGAACATTATAAGGGAATACTTTAAAAACGTATATGCTACTAAGTTGAAAATATAAAAGAAATGGACAGAAATGTAAAGGCATGGGAACCACCAAAATATTTTTAAATTACATCTTCACAATAAGAATAATGAAGCACTATTAGATGGTGCCACTGAATATCAGCAGAAATGCTTTGTGACATTTCACAAATAGTAATAAATACTCAGTGTTTGTTTGAGATAGCGTCTCACTGAATATCCCAGGCTGACCTGGAACTCAAGTAGCCCAGGCTAGATTAGAACTTGTGATCCTCCTGCCTCTGCCTCTCAAGTGCTGGTATTACAGATGTGCTTCTACCACTTTTGGTGTGTGTGGGGGGGCAATTTCTCTGGAAGTTGTCAAGTTGGCTAGGCTAGCTGGCCAGTGCACCATAGGGATCTGCCTGTCTTTACCTCCCCATCTCTGGGATTACAAATGTGTGCCACCGTACCTGGTTTTTTAAACATGGGTTCTGAGGGTGGAACACAGGATCTCATTTTACCAGCTGAACAATCTCTCCAGCCCCCTAAGCAGTCTTTTTTAAAAATTAGAGTATTTATTTTGGTTTGTTTCGGGGGTGGGGGGTTGTACTCCACATTGTGTGCATAATTGCGTATTTGTAGAGGCCAGAGGGGGACGTCCGTCTTTCTCTACCTTACTCCTTTGAAGCATGGTCTCTTTCTGAACCCTGAGCTCACATTTTTTTTCAGCTGGCCTGGGAGCCAATAAGTTCCAATGATCCTCCAGTGCTAGGATTACAGCTGTGCCTGGGGTACACGCAGCTTGTTGTGTGGTTGATGAGCCTGAACTCTGGTCCTCATGCTTGCATAGCACATGTTCTTAATCACTGAGCCATCTCTCTAGCCTCCTAAAGATTTTGTTGTTGTTGTTGTTGCTGTGAGACAGTCTCCCCACCAAGCCCTAGCTGGCCTGAAACTCGCCACGTGGACTAGGTTGGCTTGATCTCACAGGGATTTGCCTGCCTTTACCTCTGAAGCACTGAGATTTAAAGGCATGTGCCATTATGCATGGCTCCTAAAAGATTGTTTTTATAACTTGAGTGTGAATATACTCTGTTGAAAAAGTAGCAAATTTTTTAATTAAAAAAAATTTTTATGTATATGAGTGTATTGCCTGCTTGTATGTTCCCTGGAACTGGAGTTAAGACTGATTGTTAATCACCATGTAGGTGCTAGCAACCAAACCCGGTTCCTCTGCAAGAGCAACCAGTGCTCTTAACCACTGAGACAGCTCTCCAGTCTCAGAAAAGAGTAATTTAAAGAAGAAAAAGGAAACTTTAAATCTCAGCAGCTTTAGTAGAAAGTGGCAAAGAAGACAGTACTCTTGTTGGGAGTTGTCATAGACAACACTGCAGAGATAGCTGTTGGTGAATATATTTCACACACCTAGGTGAGAGGAGCTGGCATCTTGAGGCCAGGCTCTGTGTGAGGCTTTTGCCAAGTTTTTAATATCTGGCACCAAATCCAGCTTTTCCAGTATCAGTCTTCCAAGTTTTGTGTTTGTTCAGTTCTAAATATTTTTCAAAAAGAAAGTATTCTCTTAATTCTCACATTGGATTATGAAGGAGAGGTATCTGTTACCCTGATTTCATCCACGAGGAAAGTAAGAAACGAGAATGTTTAGTAGCTTGCCATGGATTATGTACAACTGTTGTGCTTGCTAGGGTACAGTGGTTTGCTTTCTCACCTTACTGTACATAGTAGTTCTGTCAGTCAGCATAGGCTTGGTTATGTTCTCTAGTAACAACTTAGTGGTTTAACACAAAGGAAAATTTTAGGTCTTAATCATGCTGCATGTTGAACACAGATAGGGGAGGAGGTGTCACTAAGGCCCCAGGCTGGGGAGTGTCACTGCAGCATGTGCTCAGGGCAGGAAGGGCATGTGGTAAACTGGGGAAGTTGTTTTACTGCCTAGGGCAAACTGTATGGCCATGCCTTAACTGCAGAGCAAGCAGAACTACTACTGAGTCGCATTTCTGGCTTCCTCTGTCTACATAGTTTGCAGCAGCACTAATGGTTTCTGCCTAACTGCGCCGGCCCTGAGCTGAAAACCAAGTGTGTGTGTGATTCCATGTCTCCTTCCCTGGACCTTCAGGCATATCTCACTGTCCTCATTTTTAAGTGGTAAGGTTAAAGTTTAGAAAGGTTTCCTTTCCCTTACTCTGCTTTGTACTTTAAAAACTTTACCTGCCACTGGGCGTGGTGTAGCACGCCTTTAATCCCAGCACTCGGGAAGCAGAGGCAGGCAGATCTTTGTGAGTTCAAGGCCAGCCTGGTCTACGTAGTGAGTTCCGGGTGAGCTGGGACTACAGGGAGACCCTGTCTCAAAAAGACAAAAAAAGGAAAAAAACAAAAACAAAAACAAAAACCTTTAGTTGGGCATGGTGGTGCGCACACCTTTAGTTCCAGCACTCAGGAGCCAGAGTCAGAGACAGGTGGATCTCTGTGAATTCCAGGCTAGCTGGGGCTGCAGGGAGACCCTGTCTCAAAAAGACTAGGGAAAATAAAGCTTTAAAAGTCTTCAGAGTAGTTGCAAGAATAAGATTTATCTGTCCTGTCTAGCCCTGGATTTCATTCTAAGTTCCAAGGGAAGGAAAAGAAGAAAGCGGGCAGTTGCTTGCCTTTCTCTTTGATTCACAGTGTTTTTGATTCACCATTTGCTACTATTTTCTCACATTTGTGCTTTCTTTACCCAACATACTTTTAAAAAGCCCAGACATTGATAGTAAGCCACAGACCTTTATATAGAACAAGGCGTTCTCCTAACCAAAGCACCATTACCACTGGCCAGCAGTGTCACAAACACCACTTCACATTTAGAACACCTTAAAAGCTCCCCAGTGTTACCAGAATGTCCTTTTTGAAGCTTAAGGTCACACATTGTATTTGATTGTCACTTGTATGTATTTTCCTTCATAGAGAAAAGTATCCCAATTTTGTCTCCTGTGACCGTCACAGTTTTGGAGTCTTCTTGTAGAATTTCCCTTAATTTTTTGCAGCTGATCATTCTCAACAAATTTGGTGCAGTGATGTTGCTTTCTCTGCATCACTTCTATTTATTTGCCCCATTGTCTTCTATGCAATGTCTTGCAACATGTCACTTCGAAGGCTGCCTGTACCCCAAGGCCTGGCAGGTGGAAGTTGCTAAGGGCTCCCAAGAAAGTAGTGGAGTCAGAAGTCTGGGTCTGAGTAGCTTCAAATCCGGGGCTTTATACTAGCTTTTGCCTTATTCATGGTTTTTAACAGTTTGGGATTATCTTATTTTTTTGTATATTTTATTATCACCATTATCACTATTACTATTTTAGGTAGAATCACATTGTATAGCTCAGACTGTTTTGAAACTTGATTCTCCTGCCTCAGCCTCTTGAGTGCTGGGATTGCAGGCATGTACTACCATGCCTGGCTACAATGGGTTTTATAATATGCCCGTTTTCTTTTCTTTTAGTGTCACACACTTTCAGTTTCTTTTTGTGTTTTGATAAATAAACCTTGGTCATTATTTTAATTTCCTCCAGTATCAGACAGGTAAGATTTTTGTCTCTTGACTCCATTGGTTCCTCCCACCTCCTCCACCCCCAGCCCCCAACTGTTCTCTTGTACTCTGCCCTGTCGATTCTGGGCCTTATCAAAGTCTCTGTACTTGTGTAGTTTGGAGTGGTTCCTTATCAGTGGTGTGAGTGTGCCTTTTGTTTGCTTTCCTGTATCACAGTGACCAGTCTTTAGTGGCCAGGCTTATTGTCAGCCATTGTCTTCTATCCTCAGTCCTATGCTGAGGATATATTATCTGCCCACAGTCTCAGGTGAGGAAAACAGGACTTAGCTAGTAGAGTTCAGGGTCCAAGGCTAATCCCATGCACCTCCAAGGATGTCTTCTTTCTGCCACATCTCCCACTGCCTGAGGCTTCAGCCCCCACAGGGTCTGATGGGCTCTGTGGAGTTCAGCCCAGAGCATGCTACACCTTTGATGCTGGCTCTCCAACTCTTGCTCTTGCTCAGCCTATGGAGATCATCAAGGTTGACCCTACCAGGCTCAACTGAGCCAAGGGGTCTCCTCCACTCATGCAGAACAATCACAGCTTCCCCTTCCTGGACCTTGTATGCCCAATGTCCTGCTAGAACCTTGCAATCATCATCACTTCTAACAAAAGTGGGGCTATTGGTCCTGACTAAGATTCTGCCCAGGTATAAGCCAGCCACTGCCCTCTGCAGTTCATGGCCAGGGATCTTCCCTTGTTGACTGGTGACTGCCACCATTTTCCTTGTATGTTGTATAGAATCATAATGTGAAATCATATGTCAATATATTGTTAGAATTAGGTATATTGCCTCTATGTATATATATTTGTATAAAACTATAAATAAAATCAAGCTATAAGCTTGATAGGCCAAGGATTGATCAGGCAATTTATTCCTCATCCCAGCACCGTTACATTATATGGTAGGCTGTGCCTATGAATTAGCAGCAGTCTGGGGTGCTATCTATAGTTGGAGGAGAGAGTCTCTTCTGCGTGTGTGTTCTCTTGCCTATGGAACTTGTTTTCTCATCAGTCTGTTCATCAGGTTAGAGGATTTTTGTTTCATTGGTTGGTGTTTTGTGTGAGAAGTGGGCAGGGTCTCATGGAGCCCAGGCTGTCTTCAGACTCAGCTCTACAGCTGAGGATGACCTTGAACTTCTGATCATGCTGTCTCCTGAGTGCTGGGATTACAGGCATGTGCTGCCACACTCGGTTTTTATGTAGTGCTGGCCATTGAGCCCAGGGCCTTGTGTGTGTTAGCCAAGCACTCTACCAACTAACCTACATCTCCAGCCCACCATCATGGTTTTGCTTACATCTATATACCTAACCTTTTTTATAGTGGGTAAAGGAAACACAGGCATAAACCCAAGCCTGCAGATAACTGGAGTCTTGAAGGTAAAAAGGAAAAAGAACAATACGAGGCCAGCCTGGTCTACATAGTGAGTTCCAGGCCAGCTGGGGCTACAGGGAGACCCTGTCTCAAAAAGAAAACAAAGGAAAAAGAAAACGATAAAGATGCGCAGGGGTGGGGCCATTATGTATTGGGACAGAGAGAAGCTCTGTTTGTGTGTGATTGTCTCCCTAGTTCCTCCCTCTGCAAGTTTCTTCCCCTCCCTGTGTGTTCCCTATTTCTGTGCTCTGTTTTCAGACAGCACATAACCTGTAGCTTCATTTTGATTTGCAGCCAAAGTGATTATCCATCAGACACTTAGTGTCTTGGAAGATATTGTGGAGAATATCTCTGGGGAGTCCACCAAGTCCCGACAGATCTGCTACCAGTCGCTGCAGGAATCAGTTCAGGTCTCCCTGGCCCTTTTTCCAGCTTTTATCCATCAGTCAGGTAAGAACTGACTTGGAGGCCTTTATGGGTGGATGGTGTTTACAAGGGCCAGAGTGCTTGTTTAGATCTGTAGAGCATGCCAAGTCAGAGCAAGCAGGTCTGGACTGTGCTCAGTGAAGGAAGCCTGTAGCTGAAGGCAGAGAGATGTGCTGTGCTGTCTTTGGAGAGTCTGGAAAAGTGAGCAGAGCTCTCAGTGTGAGCCCTGACATCTGTCCTGTGACATAGAATTGCTTGCAGCCTCCTGCCTGGTTTTCCTTTTGTAAGCCTTTGCTTTCCCCAGGTAGGGAAGATGAGTGGATGAGAGAGTCGGTATTATGCAAGAGAGGCAAGAGACTTTTTCAGATTAGTGCTATTTACTTAGCGCATTTGGTAGAGGTCATTCCCTCCACTCCACTGTCACTGCCAGAGGAGCTGCTGTGTAGCTCTCCTGAAAGCATTTACAGGAAACTTACTAGTGTTACAAGAGGCGTCAGGGACTTCTTCAGCAATATAGATGGCACAGATTGCCTGTTGGAAGTAGATTGTGTGTGGTAAGAGCCAGAATGTACCATGTAAGATGATGTTGCGATCTGGATGTGGAACCACATTAACCAGAATCAATATTTTCTGCAATTAGTCCATCCAGTGGCCTAGGGCACTGTAACGTGATTGCCACTTGTTTTCCACTTTCAGCCACTTAACCTTGACCCCCTGTAGGGATGATTGGTCACAGAGAGAAATCTGACTGGTGTGGATGCTGGGCAGTACGTGAGTCTTCAGGACAAGACAACCTCCATTTCCTACTGTGAACAATCAGGCAGTGGTTCCCAGGACCAGAGCTATGTTCTCAGCAGGCCTTAATCATTTCCCATTTTTCATCATTGGCTCTGATAGTGTTACGGACATTTCTTCTTTCAGGAAGCATTAGAGAGATGACAGTGCAGGTTGCAAAAGAAAGTTGATCAACCAAGGGGTCTGCTGGTCCCTGTGTATGTAGCGCTGACAGTTTGCCTTGTCTTTTCGTTTAGATGTGACTGATGAAATGCTGAGCTTCTTCCTCACTTTATTTCGAGGCCTTAGAGTACAGATGGGCGTGCCTTTCACTGAACAGATCATACAGACTTTCCTCAACATGTTTACCAGGTAACCATGCACCTGCTGCCCAGTCTTTTCAGAGTCAAGGGCCTGGCTGCGAAGCATGGGACTAGCTGGTCTGTGGAGAAGCATTTGCTGAGCTATCTCATTGGCTTTCTTCTGCCTGCAGAGAGCAGTTGGCTGAGAGCATCCTCCATGAGGGCAGCACTGGCTGCAGGGTGGTAGAGAAGTTTCTGAAGATCCTGCAGGTGGTGGTACAGGAGCCAGGCCAGGTGTTCAAACCATTTCTCCCCAGCATCATTGCCCTGTGCATGGAGCAGGTGTACCCCATTATTGCTGAGGTAGGTGAGGCTAGGGAGCTCACCTGTGATGCTTCCTCACCAGAGAGAAAAGTTTCAAGGAAAAATGCATTGCGTTTTAAAGTCCATTTTTTTTTGAGTTTTTAAAAAAATGCTCTTATAAGTAGATTTCCCCTCTCCCTCCAAAAGAATGCCTTTGGCTTGGTAGTCTTTTTGGGTTGATGAAGCTAATCAGAACTACTCTAGTGTAAGTCTGGCAGATTAGTCATCATAGGGTGGGCTGGTAATTGAGGTCAGTCTCCTGTGTTTGATTAGAGAATGTGCAGTTTTCTACAGCAATGTTTTCAGTCCTACTAAAGCATTCCTGGTCTCAAGATGCAAGGTAAGTTCTTGCTAACATGCAGAGAATTTGTAGTGTGCTAGGTAAGCAAAAAAGACAGGCAGTCAGCATGATAGGATCCAGAATAATAGGGATGTAACCTGGATGTTATGGTAACAGGGAAGTAGTGCTGATCTTTTAAGATGGAAGTCCAGCCCTGTGCAGCAGGTTACAGTCATGGAAGCTTGTAACCTTGGATATCAATTTAATTAAGTTCATGGGTGGATTAAAAATATCTAGAGCTTATGCTTTTGAATTTGATGAAGACATCAAGTTGGGTGGCCATAGCTGTACATGCCTTTAATTGCAGCACTCTGGAGCCAAAGGCAGGCATATCTCTCTGACTTGAAGGCCAATCAGGAGAGACTTACAGTGAACCAATAAGACCCTGCCTCAAAAACAAAAACAAAACAAAGCAAAAAAGAAGCCTTTTAATTCTTAGTCAACTTCAGAGACATTAGGAATAATGTGACCTGTGTGCTCCCTGGTGACTTGGGAGATTTGATCTTAAGTTAGGAAATCATGCTTCAGTGGCCCCCACCCTCTCAGAACCCTGATCCTGGCTGCAAGAATTTGTAGCTGGGCCAGGCAGCAGCTAGCATAGCGTGTTGCCTCCACTAGGAGGCCTTCTTTAGCTTTGATTTCTGGGATTCCTAAGTGCCCTTCAGACTGGCCCCTCTGGGAGAGCAGAGCTGCTTTCCAAGGCACCTTACTATCTTAGCCTCCCCGGGGGTGCATAAAACCAGCAGGTTAGTCAGCACCCTATTCATCCTGGGAGAGGGACTGCCACAACCTAGGAGATAGGATCATTCAGACCGGCTCTCTTTTGGACAGAAAAATCCACATTCTTACTGTTCCTCTGCCTTCAGCTTTTCTTCCTAGTATATAAAGTTGAGTGATTCATTAGAAAAAGAGCCTCTTAGTACTGACCCTTGTCTGAAGTGTGGACCTGTCTGCTGAAGCACTTGTGGGTGAACTGCCCCCTCACAGGAAGTGTCAGAAGTGTCAGTGAGATGTGGACACTGGACTGTTACTTGGCATCTGTTAGGCTTCCATGGTGGCCTGCACAGTCCAGGAGTCCCTCAAGCTGCATAAAGGGAAGGTGCAAACTTGTGTGGGTGTCTCCACAGCGCCCTTCCCCGGATGTGAAAGCTGAGCTATTTGAGCTCCTCTTCCGAACACTCCATCACAACTGGCGGTACTTCTTCAAGTCTACCATCCTGGCTAGTGTGCAGAGGGGTATCGCTGAGGAGCAGATGGAGAATGAGCCCCAGTTTAGTGCCATCATGCAGGTAAGGTGGAGGGCGTACCTGTGAAGCTGCAGTGTGACCTGAGAACAGATGGGCCTTGTTGTCAGTGCCACTTGCATCCCTTGGCTGACTGTCCCTTGGGCTCTTCTCTGACATACGGTCCTACCTCTTATAACCTGTCCATGGCAGCAAGTAACTGGCTTTGAAGCTTCACAGTTTTGGGGTTGAAGCTCAGTTCTGTCTGTTAGTGTATATGAAGTTAATTTGTTTCTTGGGGGTCTTAAGCTCCTCATCCCTAAAGTGGGATCCCTAAAGTACTGCCAGTTTCACAGATTTATTATGAGGTAAATGAGACAACATACTTAAGTACTCTGAACTAGTAGACACGTGATAAATGTCCATTCCCCTCATTTAGTAGCAATGTGTACAGGTTGTGGCAATAGCACACAACAGTAATCCTGGCATTCGGAATGCTGAGACAGAAAGACCACAAGTTCCAGGCCAGCTTGGACTGCATAGCAATACACCCTGTCTCACAAAAAGAAGAGACAGCACTTGTATCAGCTCCCTGGGACTTCATTACAGGACATTAACTAGGCGTCTCTGAAGAGCTCAGCTGTCTGCATTTTTAAAGACCATTCTGGCTCCTCACCATACTGGGAGGAACGCTGTCTCTCAGCCTCCTGCCCCATCAAGGGTTTGGGGTTAGAGTGTTTGAATATTTGGTCCCCTGTTGCCTCCCTCCCTCCCTCTTTTTTTTTTTTAATCGTTTTTTTTTATTATTTTATGTGTATGAGTTTATTGCCTGCATGTATGTAAGTGCACCCATGTCGTGCAATGCCCACAGAGGTCAGAAGAAGGCCTCAGATCCCCTGGACCTAGAGTTACGGACAGTTGTTAGCTGCCATGTGGGTGCTGGGAATCAAACCCGGGTCTTCTGTAAGAACAGTCAGTGCTCTTAACCACCGAGCCATCTCTCCAGCCTCCTCCCTCTTAAACTTTGTCCTCGCTTATAAGACTTCTTTGGCTCTGAGGCCTGGTCACCAACTCAGGGCTCATAACAGTCACTTTGAAAAAGTTGCATGGTTTTACAGTTTATTAGAATGTTAAATGCATAGTTGAGCATATGACCTAGGACTACCAAGTTTATTTCCCAATGGTAAATGACAACATCTCTTCATACAATCTGTACACAGATGCTTGTGGCTGTTTTCATAATTGACCCAAAGTAGAATATTCATCAGCTGTGAATAGATAAATCCACTGGAACAGATAGGCCACTACTCAAAAATAAGAAGGGACATATTACTGTATAATCGTACACTCTACCCTGTGATCCATCAGGTGACATGGAAAAGGACAACTATAGGGACAGAAAATGAGCAGTGGTTCATTGCCATGACCAGGGTGGAGACTGAGACAAAGTCAGTCAGTGTGAGGGGACATTTCAAAGCAAGGGAAGTGACTCCCACTTTGACTGTGGTGGTGCTCTGTGTTGGTCTGAATCCTGCAGTGTCAGGGCTCAGAGCTTCACTCTTCAGCTTCAGTAGCCCTGACTTTAAGGTCATCTTGAAGGTCCCATCAGTGCATCAGGGATTACGTGGTTCCCTTATGGCTGAGTGGCCCAGAAGTGGAGTAGCCACTACTATAGGGAGGTTTCCTACAGGCCACCAGCCTCCCCTGTCCCCGTGGTCACTTTCTACTGGAGCAGGGAAGTTTGTGTTGGGAGACAAGTGTTAATTTGCTTCTTGAACCAGTAACTTTTACACCCAAACATTCTAAGGTGGTTTAAAAATGTGCTGTTACTCAACCCCAAGGCAGATGCAGCTTTTGAGAAGGAACTTCTGAGGACTTGAGGCCTGTGAGACTTGGGTGTTAGGAGCAGGAGAGCCTCTGGAGGGGGTTGACTGGCATAAGGAAGCTAGCAGGCTGTGGTATTTGCTGAGATTGCCAAGGCCCTGACTAGTGTTACAAGCTTATTGCTTTAGAGATGGGTTCCATGAAGGGATTCTAGAGGTGTCTTTAAAAAGGTATAAGAAGGCAGTAAGAAATGAGGCTCATGGGGAAGGCACAGGTGTTAAGACACAAGAGGTGTACTGCAGAGGTCTACCCAGATGGATCCAGGGGATTGGAGTCGGTTGCCTTGCCGTGGCCACTGAATGAGGAGCATTCATGGGATGGAGACCCCAGAAGGACTTGCTCTGAGGAAGCTTAGATGCCACTTATTAAATCATGGTCTTATTCCCCAGGCTTTTGGACAGTCCTTTCTTCAGCCTGACATCCACCTGTTCAAACAAAATCTCTTTTACTTGGAAACTCTGAACACCAAGCAGAAACTATACCACAAGGTAAGTGCCTAGCTCACCTGAAAAGATTCTTTATCCAGGAGTCCTGGGCCAAGTCTAACTCCCTTGCTACACCCTGGGGAGCACTTTGAGCACAGAGCAGCCCAAGGGGCCTGAGTGAGCCTCTTGGCCCATGTTCCTGAACCTCTACTTGCAGAAGATCTTCCGGACCACTATGTTGTTCCAGTTCGTGAATGTGCTGCTCCAGGTCCTGGTTCATAAGTCCCACGACCTTCTACAAGAGGAGATTGGCATTGCCATTTACAACATGGCCTCTGTCGACTTTGATGGCTTCTTTGCAGCCTTCCTCCCAGAGTTCCTGACCAGCTGTGATGGTGTGGATGCCAATCAGAAAAATGTGCTGGGGCGGAATTTCAAGATGGATCGGGTGAGGAGAGAAGGCCAGGCTGCAGGAAAGGCATGTGTGGGCTTTCAGGCCTGCCATCTGTTCAGTGAGGGGCCCATCTAGGCATGTAGCATGACATCAGTTCCTGGGTTACTCAGTGCTACGGCAGAGTGGCGGGCATACTCTTTTTCCCTGGCCTGGGCTTCTGAAGCTCCTGTGTTTTGTGTCTTAGCCACTGAGACCCCAGGTCCTGGCCTTAGCAGGCCACGCTTTGGCTTGGCTTCTCTGTCCACATCCCACCCCCTCAGCATATACCTCTGCCTAAGTCTAGAGTCCTCCTTCAGAGCCAGCACCTTTAGTGTTCTAGAAGCCACCATGCTGCCCTTCTGTCCAGACTTGAAGACAGGCTGAGATGATTGGTACCACTCTGGGTCCCCAGAGGTGACGCTGTTGCTGAGCTGCCCTGATAACTTCCAGTTCAACCCTAGCACAGTTTGGTTGACCTGTTCAGACTCCTCAAAGAAGCAAGCCCTTTGTCCCATTGATGCCCCCTGGGGGCAGTGTCAGGTGGGAGAATTGGGGTGCTGATGGTTCTGGGTGTACTTGGGGCCATCATTGCCTCATGCTGCCCTCCCTGTCTTTGGGTCTTCCCTCTTTTTTTTGTATCAGGTGCCCATATCTCTGCTCTTTGCCCAGTAGGCCTTTTGGAATAAAGTGCTGCCCCTCTCACCCCCTGGTGGGAGAATAGAGCATACTTCCTCTCCCATGCTCTCTGGGTACTCTGTACTTTTGTGCCAGAGGAGCCATCCTGGGCTCAGGTTTCTGGTCACTGCTGCCAGGATCGAGTCACTCTCTCCTTCACTTGCTTAGGAGCCCCAGGAAGCTTTCTTAGATTCAGGTCCTGCTTGCCTTTTCTTGGAGGCTTCCTTTGGGGGGTGGGGGGCTCTGCTCTGTCCTGCTCTCTTTCAGCCACTTGAGTAGTTTTTCTTCCATTTCCTAGAGATCATCACCTAACATTTCATGATTGGGTTCCAGTGACATCAGTAGTGGTCAACTTCCTGGTTAGTGCAGCAGTGCCAAATCCAGTTATTCATCAGACTCCCCCGAGCTCTATGTTGAAGAGTGAGAGATGGGCTTGCTTCCTCCAAGGGAATTCTGGTTTGGTATTTGGGAGCTACTGATTTAAAAAGGTTTGGTTTTTCTGAGATAGTCTGGCTATGTAGCTTTTGCTGGACTGGAACTTGCAATGTAGACTCAGCTTGGCCTCAGACTTAGTTTTCTTTTTCTTTAAGACAGGGCCTCATTATGGAGCCCTGAGTAGTCTGGAATATACTTTGTAGACCAGGCTGGCCTGAAACTCAAGGAGATCTGCCTGCATCTGCCTCCCAAGTGCTATGATTGTGTGTGCTGCCATGCCTGACACTAGTTTTTTTGAGGATGAAATGAATCAGTTTATCTGTTCCCTGTATTCATCTGTTCATTTACTCATGAACTTGCATTTCTGGGCTCATGCTAGGCACTGGGCACCAGTCCTTGTCTGTGTCAAACTTTCGTGGGAGACAGACCACAGCACTCTATGGGCCATACTGTGCCTGGCACTTCCTGCTCTTCTAACCACCTTCTGAGGAGCAGTTGTACACTCCATTTTTTAGATGACCTAGACTTAGGTCAGTGGGTAGTGGGCACTTAGGAAACTTGAAAGTGTTAGAGGCAAGGAGCAGGGTCCAAGACGGGTGTTGTGGCTGCAGAGCCAACAGGCAGATCCTAGGGTACTTTGAGAACTCGGCAGAGGTGCTGACCAGGTCAGCTAAGGCAGAGCAGGCAGTGTCCACTTGGTGTCATTGGAGGTGGAGGTAGCTTTGAGCTGAGTTCCTGAAGAGGAAGACAGTGCAGGAGAACTAGAAGGCCCATCAGAGTTTGCAAAACAATCACCTTGGCACTCACGAGTCATGTCTGTGATGGCGTTATGTGTACTGTTTCGTTCTCCACATTTGAACCTGCATAGCTATCCCACGTGAAACGGGGGGAACCACAGTGGAACATGGTATTCAGGCATCAAGCTGTGAGGGACTCCCTCCTTCACCATTGGCATGGTTTCCTGGTTGCTGCTCCCGGCAGGGCAGCTATGGAGCCAGGCTGTGCATGTTCTTCAACTCAGGTGCCACTCAGCTTACACGGGCTGCCTGGAACTCATGCAGGAAGGACTGTCATGTGACTGGCCAGGGCAAGGGGAGGACAGCCAAAGGGGCAGGCAGGCTGGTGCTATAGACCCTTCCCTCTCTCTTGTCTGACCTGCAAGATAGCCCTGCATTGCAGGCTGTGGTGCAGGGACCGATGCCTGATTGTTTGTAACAGTACCTGGCCTGTGAGGTCATGTTCTTCCCACCCTCCACTCGTGTTTTGCCTGTGGGACTTGGGTTCTTTTAAAATGTTTGCATAGATAGAAAACACATTTGGAGTTCAGATGTGGGGCTGCTGGTAGATGGATGGCTTAGGGTGTTGGGAGTCAAGTAGGACCTGCAAGAGCCAGGCTACACAGCTTTGCCCCTGCCTTTCAGGACCTGCCCTCGTTCACGCAGAATGTGCACAGGCTGGTCAACGACCTGCGTTACTACCGACTCTGCAACGACAGCCTGCCCCCTGGCACCGTGAAGCTCTAGGAGGCCTGCATGCCTACCTGGCCTGCTCACCACCTGAGGGACATGCCTGCTGCCACCGCCACCTTCACCACCTGCACCTATGCTAAGGAAGTCTCCCAGACAAGCCTTGGCCACTCCCTGGATGCTCACGCCCTGAGCAGGTAGCCTGCTCTGCCCTCTCCTGCTGCCACCAGCACAGTGGGCTTCAGGGTCCATTTGGCACTTCTAGAGTTTCCAGGCACTTGGGGTAGGCAGAGGGTCATGTGGCCAGGTGCCTTGGGGGCACCTGGAGATCCCACAGTATGGTCCATGCAGATCATGTGTATGTCAGTCCTGGGTCAGAACTGCCAAGGACAGCTTACAACTGTGCCACCTTCTCACCATTCCACCTCCCCTCCTTCCCGGCACAGCCGGCCCAGGTGAAGTCCGACGTCGCAACTGTTTGTGTCGAGCTTCCCAATGCTCCAATTGCCTTGAAGTCTCTGCTCTCGGTCAGAGATTCGCAAAGACTCGTGTTTTTGTTGTTCTTGTTTTCTCATCATTCCATTGTGATACAAGAAACTGAAAAGCTTAATGAATAAATAAAATGCTTAAGTTGTTGTTATATAAACACTGATTCTTGAACTTCTTTCCACGTGAGCCTCCTTCAGGCCAGCATCTAGGTGGTCCACCATGGAGTCTACCACGGAGTTCTGCAGGGTGCTGATGCCCATGTTACATGAGAGAGTTGTGAGAGGAGGCTTGACTGCTACTGAGTCTGACTATGCTACTGACTTCTGGATAACGTCTCCCTTAAGCCATATGAAAAAACATGCTCTCCATGACAGTGACCCTGTGGTGGAGGTGGGCATGCATCCTGGGCCTGTCTTGCTGTCAGGTCCTTAATATTTCCTCCCAGTCTTGCTCCTGATGTGGTAAGCCTGGACTCTGGCTCCTTACCAAGATGCCCAGCCAGGATTGTCCTTTAGGGAACAAGTTTCACTTAAGACAGTGGGAGCTAGAGGTCTCTGTTGGTTAGAGATGTAGGAAGAGGCAGCTGTGTGAGTGCTGGACATGGATAAGAATGGTGCTCTGGTATGGCTAAGAATTGGGACCTTGATATGTAGCCTGGTCAGTCTGAGCCGTGTATGTGCGTGTGTATGTGGCAACACATGCTAGTGTTGCCACCCTTGCACCAAGTCAGTCAAGCCTTGCACTACAACTAGCACTGCTTCAGAGTTTGGGCAGCAGGGTTTGAGGCACCACTGCTCTCCTGTGGAATGAGAAGAATACGCAGTTTTGAGACCATAAGTACCCTCCATCTGCCTGCTGGGGCGAGCTACAGCTCTCTGTGCCTTAGATCCGGGTCATTCTGTATGCCAGGAGAAGGACTGGCCGAGGGGGTGATACCTGTGCTCCCTGTCCCACGGTGGAGGAGCAGTTGAACTAGGGCTAGTGGAAGAAAGCTACAGTTGGATGTAAGGTCTTCCCACACTGGGAGGCACAGCCCAGCTCAGGGAGAGGCTAGGCAACCCAGAGGGCCTCCTCAGGAGGGGGCCAGAAAGGCCTTTGGTGGGCAGTGTCCACATAGGACCTGGCACAGAACAGGCCTGGGAAGCATGGGGGAATCTGTGGGTTCTTGGGCTTTACACAAACCCAGAAATTGTTTTTGCATCCTCAGAATGGGGTGAGGCAAGCCAGATGGGGACAGTTCTTGGATAGGGACAGATCACTGTGGAGGCTTCCCTGCTAGGGACACCTTTCCTTGCCCCGTGTCACGCTAGGGTCTGGGGCAAATGGGTAGGGGATTGCTTTTTCCTTGAAAATCCTGCTGTTTGCTGATTGCTATTTATACACTTAATGTAGTATGATCATTTCCTTATTAAAATTCTATAAAATATGCTGTTGAACATGCTAGCCCACATGTTGAATGTGCTATGGACATGCTGAAAATGCTGGTGATATGTTAAACATGCTAGTTAGCAGGCAGGTGACACTTCATCGTGAGGCTGTACCATCACCTTTCCAATATTTTGTTCATCTTTGAAGTGGTCTCACTGTGTAGCCCCAACTGACCTGGAGCTCACTATGTAAACCAGGCTGCCTTCAAACTCACAGAGCTCCACCTTCTGCCTCCTGAGTGCTGGGATTAAAGGTATGCACCACTACACCCAGCACCTTTACAATTTTTTAGTGAAAATACTCTAATTTTTAAATTGATGTTTATGGTGTGTGTACATGCACACATGTGCCATAGCACACATATGGACATGTCAAAAGACAACTTTGTGGCATTGGTTCTCCATTTTACATGGGTTCTGGGGATGGAATTCAGGTCACTAGGCTTGCAGTATGGCAAGCACCTTGACCTGCTGTCCTAATTTGCTTTCTGTTGGCTGTGTTAAAACACCAAAATCACCTTAGGGCAGGGTGTGTTATTTGGCTTACAGGTCACAGTCCACCAAGGGAAGTCGGCAGGATCTCCAGGTGGGAACCTGGAGGCTGGCACTGAAGCAGAGACCATGGAGGAATACTGCTTACTGGCTTTCTCAGCTATTTTATTTTACGTAGCTGAGGCCCACCTTGCTGTGGATGGCACTGCCAACAGTGGGCTGGACCCTCCTGCATCAATCAGCAATCAAGAAAATGCCCCGAAGACATGCCATAGGCCATCATCAGTTGAGATCCCCTCTTCCTAGGCATATCTGGTTTGTGTCAAGTTGACAAATTTGTGACACTCACTAAGCCATCTTGCCGGCCCATCCTAGTTTTTGTTTCTGGTGATTTGCTGTCCATGTATATAAATTGTGGTGCTTGTGCTGGTTCATCTTGGTTAACATGATATTAATTATAATTACGTAGGAGATTTGTAAAGCACAGTCAGGGTTAACTAAGGGGGAGATTTACCCCGGATATGGGGGCACAATGCCAGAGGCTGGGAACCCTAATGTAAAGAGAAAGTTGACTAGCTTGGGCAGTCGTCTCCATGAGGTGAGCAGTCATCACATTCTGCCTCACGCAGACCCACAAGAACAGAGGAAACCAGCCAGGAACAGACCTCTGCCATGAGCCAGTCTGTTGGAGTTGTTCTCTCAGGCATTTTTCACAGCCATGGAAGTGTCTGTTAAATTCTGACACATGGAGTTGCTAGGACAAGTGCTTTTGAGGATTATGGTAGATACTGTGCTGCCTGCTTTCTGTTATGACAAAGGATAGAAGTTAGACTTTGGAGTTACAGAGTGACCACTCAGAAGTCTCCATGGGGCCATTTCACCAAACCAGCTACTGGCTGGTGGATCTTAGAATTATAGTTCGCAGAAGAGCCTACCAGGAGCTCTGCATATGCTTGAGCACCCCTCTCCCAGTGTCCTCTGACTGTGACGTGCCTGTTAGACAACTGAGACTGGAGGCAAGAAGACAGGAGCCGAAGCATCTCAGTTGACTCTTCAGGATGTGGCAAGATTGTGATGGATGGTGGTTCACTAATTTAACACTGCTCTTTATCAAAGTCAGGTGCTAGGCTGCATGAGAAGATGTAGAGATCATTGAGATGCAGCCAGTGTCCCCAAGGAACTCACAGACCAGCAAGGACAGACTGCTGCAGCGCTGTGATGGATGTAGTGATACGGGGTTGGGCTGAGGACCAGGGCACACCTCATCATCTGTGGATGGGTCATGGAGTAAGGGGAGCCTCATAGAAAGGGTGGAGAAGCAGAGAGAGGTGACAGTCTGCAGGCTGACAAGTGGGGTCACGAGTGAGCCTGTCATCCCCTACCCCAGCTAGGGTATAGGACAGCAGCTGCAAGCTGGGACTTTTCTCCCTAGTTGCGGGAAAGTTCGTTAGGCTTAGCACCATCTGAGATGAGAGGTGAGTCCTGCCAACATCCCTTTCCACTTCTTGAGCGTGGGGACAGATGGCGATGTGCAGCATAGTGTGCTGTGCATCCAGCATGTTGGCGAGTATAGTTTGCACACCGGTTCTCACCTGACTGCCCTACTGTCTGTGAAACTGTGGCCTCCCTGGCTCCTATACATTAGGCTGGCTGCCTCTGTACACCTCTCCCTACATTCCTCCACCTTCTCTGAGCCCTCCTGTGTGTCCTTCCCTCCATACCATCCTCACCTGTGCCCCCCTCCCCTCCCATGTCATTGGTGCTGGGTGTCCCCCACCAAGAGGAGAACTCCAAGGCAGGAGAATGGGTCTATGTTCCCAGCCCTCAGCATGGCACTTGGCCTGAAATGAGAACCTCAAACTGTTGAGTGGGTGAGGACTTTTCAGACATATCCAAATGGATCTTTCTTCACAGGAAGCAGCTTCAATTCAGCATAATGAAACTGTCCTTGGGACTCTGTGCATGGCCTCAGTCTTCAGGGCTCCTCAGGGAGGGGCTCAAGTGCATGCAGCTCTTTTCTGAAGGAGCCCTAGCTCAAGGGCTCTTTCCACCCTTCCTGTCTGTATCACTAGGAAACTCTTAAAAGCTAATTAATTGGCTGGGGCCTTTGGAATTGGTGGGGTGGTGAGGTTGATAGACCTGGGAAGACTGGAGCCTCTGAGGTTGCTGGTCCTGAGTGAGCTGCAGGCCCCCAGCAAACTGGAGGGTGGGTAGCAGCTTTCACAAGGTCATTTGGAGGGGGGGGCTTAGAAAATCAGTGGTTTAAATGACTCATCCAGAAATTTGCAGTCCTCACCTGGGCAGGCATTTTGGCAATAGATTTTCTTCTTAAAAATAAACCCATTTTACCCTTCAGTATGGAAATTGTGTTTAAGTTTTGAGATAGTCTTGCTAGCTCAGGCCATCCTGGAAATCTCAGTGCTCCTGA
Organism: Nannospalax galili; assembly: GCF_000622305.1. Taxonomy (NCBI): domain Eukaryota; kingdom Metazoa; phylum Chordata; class Mammalia; order Rodentia; family Spalacidae; genus Nannospalax; species Nannospalax galili. The sequence goes on from NW_008329714.1 coordinate 297,942, forward strand.
CTCAGCTTCCTGAATGCTGGGATATAGATGTGTAGCACCACACCAGCTCCCCACTGGCCCTTGACACAAATCTGTACTCCACCAAGCATTCTCTTCTGGTCTTAAAAGGAGAAGGAAGAGGAAATGAATATTCTATTATTTACTAGCCAGCCTCTCATCAGCTGTCCTTCCAGATCTTTCTGTGCCCTCAATGTGTATCTATTCACCTGCACACCCCTGACCTTCAGCAGGAGGATCCTGTCACATGTCTATTGGTCTCTCCCTGAGTCTTGTGTCTACACAGAGTCACACATCCCCTAGAGACCCCAGCTGGCTGGCTGCTCACCTTATACCATGGAGTGGGCCCCATAGGGCAGAGCAGCCTGTGTGAGCCTAGAGGGTAGTGGCTTGAGGCCTGGTCTCTGCCCTACACTGGTGTCTGACGTTCTCTAGCAATCCCAGGCAGAGACAGATACTGCTGTGGTCCTTGAAGCCTTCCTACGTTGCCTCCCCTACCCACATCCTTGTGTGTTGCACTGGAGTTAATTCCTGAGCTCTGGAAGTTGCAGTGTCCTTACTTCCAACCTCTGAAGGGCAGAAGTGATTGGACTTCTGAGGCAGGATGTGCCTGGCATCCCAATCTCTGGATCTTCTGGACCCATTAAACAAATGCACACCCTTCCTTCCAGGAAGTCATTTCCCTGTGCCCTGCACTGGAGTTGAGAGGCTGTCCTGGTGGCAGAGCCCATGTGGCTGCCCACGTACCCTGGAGCCATGGGATTTGTGGTTTCCATGATACACAGTGAGTGTGGTGCTAGGCAAGTGCCCTCCTGCTTACCACACCTTCATTTCAAGGCTATTAAGATACAGTGGGCTGCCACACGTGACATGTGCTCACCAGTGGCCACACAAAGATCTCCAAATCTCTAGGATTCTCTCAGCTAGACCACTACACAGGAAAGGTGGGTCCCAGCACAGGAAACAGGTAGGACTTCCTGGGCCTCCCCTCTGTCTTCTCTCTCCTGGTCTCATGTCTCTCTGGGATGATGAGGCACTTAGGAGCTTGGGGACACACAGAGGAGAGCTGGTCATGAGTCAGCCTCCAGCAGATCTGGGTTTGAGTAGAGATACAGTTGGTTACAAAAGTCTAACCCTTCAGTTCTGAAAACACAGTGTCAGCTTTCTACTCCCTCAGAGTTGTTGCAAGTAAAATCAATACAGAATTAGCATTAATATTCCAAATGATATGCCACCCAGATGTGGCTGACTGCTTAGCCCAGCCTTGTGAGCTCAGACAAGTCACTTAGGCTCAGTTCTCAAATGCAAAGTGGAATCAAGACAGTTTCTCTGCATGAGATGACAGGTGTGAAGTATTTACTGGCTGTAGTAGTTGCTCAGTAAACTGGTCCTTTGGGCTGCTTTTGCTACTAGTTCAGGGGTGTGTGACCACAGCTAGTGGTCTAGCATTAGTGAACCTGTGTTCTAGTTTGCTTTCTGTTGCTGTAATTAAAACACTGACCAAAACCAGGGGCTGGAGAAATGGCTCACTCACCTGGGGGAGGAAAGGGTTTATTTCATCTTACCCTTTCAAGGCACAGTCCATCTTTGAGGGAAGTCGGGGCAGGAACTTAAGGCAGGAACCTGGAAGCCAGAACTGAAGCAGAGACCAGAGGCTTACTGACTTGCTCCCCCTGGCTTGCTCAGCTACCTTTCTTTTAAAAAATATTTATTATTTTTATTTTATGTGTATGAGTACTTTGCATGTTTGTAAGTGTACCACATGTGTGCACTGCCCATGGAGCTCAGAACAGGGCGTCGGATCCCCTGGAACTGAAGTTATGGACATTTATTAGCTGCCATGTGAGTGCTGGGACTCAAACTCTAGTCCTTTGCAAGAGCAGTTGTGCTCTTAACCACTGAGCAATCTCTCCAGCCCCTTAGCGACCTTTCCTATAGAGCCTAAGCTCACTGCCCAGGGATGGTATCACTCACAGTGAGCTGGTTCCTCCAACTAGCAATCAAGAAAATGGCTCAAGACATGCCCATGTGCCATTCTGATGAAGACAATCCTCAGTTGAGGTTTCCTCTTCCCAGGTGACTCAGGCTTGGGTTAAGTTGACAAAAACCTCTCAGCAGAGCCTGTAGCAGTTAGGGTAACACAGGTTCAGGAGACTCTCAGTCATTTTTGTTGTCATTTTGTTTCTTTGGCACAGGGTCTCATGTATCCCAGGCTGGTCTCAAACTCACTATGCAGCAGAGGATGGCCTGAAATTCTGATCCTTCTAGGATTACAGGCGTGCACCACCACACGTCATACATCCCCCAGACATTGGCACTGGGAGACCCAGGTCCCTGGGAGGGTCCTGTAGATGGGAGGGTCCCTGCAGATGGCAGAATCTTTGCAGATGGAAGTCCCCCATAAGTGGTTCTGTTCTTGTGGTCTTCCTGGGGCAGAGACAGCTTCTTCATGCCCCCCCTGACACCACCATTCTCTACGTCCCCCCATGTGGCCACCATGGGTGGTGGCCGCTCCTCCATTCGCACGGGTGCCACTCCTTTGTTCTCATGGGCACCGCGGCTGCTCCTCCGCTCGCCTTGGGCTGTGGCCACTCTCCTGCCTGCCTGGCACTGAGGCCGCTCTTCTGCTCGCCTGGATCGTTGCCTCTTCTGCCCAGTTCCGGACCCCAGGGCTGGTGAGGAGACTCTGTCAGCAGAGCTGCATTCAGACACAGGAGACCAGGTTCAGTGACACAGATCCATTTTATTGCAAGAAGGCACAAGCTTATATAGGGGTATCAGTCCAATCATACTACAGCAAGTAGGATACCTTATTAGCATAAAAGGCTTAGTGTCCTATCACAGTATAGCGGGCCAGATGCCTCATTAGCATAATGGTTTCAGATTACAGAGTCTGGATTCCTGGAAACCAGTGACCCTGACTGTTGCAATATCTAAGTGTTGCAATTTGGAATTCCAAGGGTGGTGATTAGGGCATGGCGAGCTCTAGGCATCAGTCTCATGATCTGCCAATGGGAGTAGATGTCACAAGGCCTTCCTTGTGGCTCCAGAGCTGTTGCCTCAGGCCTGCTGTATGGCTGTCATTAAGACTTTCACCCTAGGCTCAAGCCTGTCTTCCCCCTGACCCCACACACACTTATACTGTGGTCCAGTGTTTCCAAGTTTCACCAGGTCTATACCTCCTGTCAGATCTGTGATCCCCAGAACACTTCCATCCCTGGAGTCAGGAGAATCCAAAGGTCTCTCTCAGCTACAGAGAAATGTGATCCCCCATTCTCACCACATGGAGGTCTAATGTAGGCCCTACAGTGGGCTCCCCACCTTCAGAAATCTCTGATCTGAAAAGCACCCAAGCCACTCTCTAACTCCAAGCGTCCACCCCCCCTATAGTTGATGTGGCTCAATTCCACCCCTCAGTACTTGTGGCTCTCATCTCCTCTTACTATGGGGATTTCCCTCCCTGCCCTTTGACTTTGGTCAGAGTAAGACAAGTGGGCTGGTACCATCTCACACTTGTCTTCTGTCATTGTCTTGAGAAGAATGTGCCTGGAGATCCCACAGGTCCTGAGGGGTGAGTGAAAGACATGGGGAAAAGCTGACCACCGTGGCCCAGGCTAGCCCAGATTGCCAACACTAGCCAACCGCAGATACTCAAGAGCCCCTCCCTTGCCCACCAGATGAACCAGCCAAGTTGAGATCAGCAGACCTCAGCCCACCAACAGGTGAGGCCCAGGGAACAACCGGAAGCACATGGCTCTGGCTGATGTAACATGTGATTGACCATGGGTGGCTGATGCACCTGTTATCTTCACACAGAGAGAAGGATTGCAGTGAAATGCACCGTGTACTTCTCTAGCTGCTGGGGACACTGCCAGCTCTCTTTGGACTGGCCGTCGAATTATCAGATCCCCTGTCTGCATGAGCTGTCTTTCTGTCATGTTCATGGGAAACAGCTCAAGGCCGTTTCAGAGGACTGTGTCCTTCTGTAGTCACTTGACTCCATGTGACTTGGGAAGAACATCATGGCAGCGGGAACATGTGACCAGCAGGAAGCAAAGCGTGAGAGGGGGTGGCCAGGGACAATATATCCCAAAGGCCCTGACAACTCGCTTTCTCCAGCTTGGCTCCACCTAAATTTTCAGAATTATCCACGATAGTGCGACCGTGTAGGGACCAAGCACTCGAATCATAAGCCTAGGGGGTGAGAGGTTATACATTTGAAACACAGCCTCTTCTACACCAGTACCCCCAACCCAGTCTTTCATGCAGCTGTCACAGAACTGTTTGAATGTGTCCCCCAGGTTCCTGTGCTGGAGCTGCAGTGTTGAGAGGCATGACCTCTGGGGGGCAGTCAGGTGAGGAGGGCCCTGCCCTGTCAATGAACCAATGATCTGATAGGGGAGTGAATCTGTTATTACAAGCAGGTTTGTTATGGAAGTGCGTTTCACCAGGCATGGTGGCTCCCAGCATTTGGGAGACTGAAGCAAGAGGATCACGCGTATGTACGTAGTCTAAACTGCTTAGTGAAAGCCTGTCTTATAAGAACAAGGGCTGAGGGATGTGGCTGAGTGGTAGAGTACTGTTCTAGTACAAGGCCCTGGGATTGACCCCCAGCACCTGAAATGAAGTGAGGCCCTCAGGGCTAGAGAGACAACTCCTCGGTTAGGAGCACTGGCTGTTCTTGCAGAAGACCTAATCAAATCCCAGGATCCACACGGTGGCTAACATCTGTCCGCAACTCCAGTTCCAGGGGATCTGATGCCCTCTTCTGTCCTCCATGGGTGCACTTACACACATGTTGGCTTAACACTCATATACATAAAATAAAAATAATAAAAGTAAAATTTTAAAAAAGGCCCTCATCCTGGTCCCTCCTCCTCCCCACCCTCTGCCTTCTGCCACAGGATGATGCAAGTTGGAGGCCCTTTCCAGGTGCCACATACCTGATTTTGGGCTTCCCGCCTCTAAAACTATGAGAAATAGATCTGTTTTCTGAAAATAGCCCAGTCTCAAGTATAGCAGCACAAAATGGACCATTTAGAATGTGGGGAACCTGACAGCATCTGTCCTCAGCTTTGGACCACTGCTGCCAAGAGGGAGAAAAATGCAGTACACACTGGGATACAATAGTGGACAGGACAGCCTGGCCCTGTCCTGTAGCTGGTGTGCTAGTAGAACAGACAGAACAGGCAGTTCATGAATGCACTTGTCCATTTCTGTTACTATCTGAGGTTGGGCAATATATAAAGAAAAGATGTTTATTTAACTCATAGTTTGGGAGGCTGAAAGCCCAAAAGGGAGGGCACAAACTCTGGTGAGGAAGGGCCCAGCTGGCTGTATTCCACCATGCCTAAAGGCATCACCGTAGGAGCATGATCAGCTGGTATGATTGAGAATGGATGCTTCCAGTATAGCTAGAATGGAGAGGGTGAGGTAGTGGACCTGTGGCAGGGCTCCCTTGCCTTGCTGGGAGGGGATCTCAGCCCTTTCCTTCAACAGCCTTGCTGGGGCTTACATGCTCCCCAATCCAAGTCAGGCAGCCCAGAAGCCCTCAAGCTCCTGGGTCTACTTGGGAAGCAATGGACAGGGTGGTGACTCATAGGGATGTGGTGGCCCTGGCTGGCCTGATGTGGCTGTACATGTTTTTACCAGATGCCTGCTGAAGTTCCATGGTGGAGGTGATGTCCCCATGATGGCTGTCCTTAGAAATCAACAGGCGTGTCAGCCAGCCCCTCCCCAGCAGCTCCCAAGCCTCCTGGGACTGCAGGGAGGACATCTGTTCTTCAGTCTACTCCAAGCTCCATTTCTGTTCAGCCCACTGACCTCCGGAAGTTCTGTGAGGAGGAAGTGATGAGGTGGAGGCCCATGAAATGACTTAAGGCTCTTTCCTGAGCTGGAGTCCCAGCTCTGCAGCCTCTTCCCCACATGACCTATTCAAGTGACCTCAGAATAAGCTAGGCATGGTGGTACATACCTGTATCCCTAGCAGTGGGCAGGCTGAGGCAGGAGGATCACAAGTTGGAGGCTTGCCTGGACTGTATAGTAAGTTATAAGAGAAACTGGGCTACATAGCGAAATCTTGTCTCAAACAACAAAAAAAATATAATAAATAACCTATTTTTTTTTTAAAGGAGAGAATGAACACACTCCCTAACTACCACATATTATGCAGCTGAGTTTCTCTCATTTGGGGGTATCACAGAGGTCAGCACTCAGAGTGCAATAAATGAACCTTGCCCTGGAAAACCACCTTTGTGATTATGGTGTCTCCTGTGCCATCTAAGTATAAAAATATAAGTCACCAGCTGAGGAAAAGGCAAACTTTTCTGTGTCCTCACAGTCAGCACCTAACATTTTCGTATCCCATATGTGGGGACTCCACGCTGACACCTGAAGTTATGGGGGATCTCTGTGGGTGTTTTATCACCCATGCAAGCCTGCCGATATTGCTGGACTCAGCACCAGATCCCAAAGGCTAAGGGCTCAGTCACGTGCCTGCCTCCTACTTTGGATGCCAGTTGCAAGTCCCAGCTTGCGATCTGCACTCCTTACCCACCAGGGGTCAGGGGTTCCCACACCCCTGTTCACATTGATTAGCTGGCCTTCAGTGCTGAGCTGAAGTGAATGTCTCACCAACACCTGCCTGTTTGTCATAAGGGATGCAGGAAAATCTCTGGTGACAGAGATGGGCAGGTAGAGTCTTTAGGGTCTTTTATGTATAAAATCATATCATCTGAGGACAAGGGTACTTTGACTTCTTCCTTTCCTGTCTGTAACTCCTTTGTCTCCTTGTCTTACTAAGGCTTTAAGCATCATATTGAATAGGAGTGGAGAGAGCAGGCATCCTTGTCTTGTTCCCGATTTTAGTGGAAATGCTTTGAGGTTTTCTCCATTTAGTATATTGTTGGCTGTGGGCTTGCTGTAGGTTGCCTTTATTATGTTGAGATATGTGCCCTCTATCCATAGATTCTCCACAACTTTTATCATGAAGGGGTGTTGGATTTTGTCAGAGGCCTTTTCTGTATCTAATGAGATGATCATGTTGTTTCTGTTCTTGAGTCTGTTTATGTGGTGGATTAGATTTATTGATTTGTGTATGTTGAACCATCCCTGCATCTCTGGGAAGGAGCTGTCTTGATCATGGTGGATGATATTTTTGATGTACACTTGAATTTGTTTTGCAAGTATTTTATTAAGAATTTAAAAATATTTATTATTTTCATTTTATGTGTATGAGTCTATTGCCTGCATGTATATAAGTGCACCTGTATCACGGAGTGCCCTCAGGGGTCAGAAGAGGGCTTTGGATCCCCTGGAGCTGGAGTTATGGATGGTTGTTAGCCACCATGTGGGTGCTGGGAATTGAACCCGGGTCTTCTGCAAGAGCAGTCAGGGCTCTAACCGCTGAGCCCTCTTTCTAGCCTCTGTTGAGAATTGTGTGTGTGTTCATTAGGGAAATTGGTCTTTAATTTTCTATTTGTGGTATCTTTGCCTTACAATAGGCCTCAGTGTAATGCTGACCTTGTAAGAATTGGAAGCTTTCTTTCCTGTACTACTCTGTGGAATAGTCTGGTTTTAATTCTTCTTCCTTATAGGTCTGGGAGAATTCTATAATAAATCCATCTGGGCCTGGGCTATTTTTTTTTTTTTTTGCCTGCGAGATTTTTAGTACTGCTGCGTCAAACTCATTGCTTGTGATGGATCTGTTTACTGTTTTTCAGTCTTTTCTTGGCTTAGCTTTGGCATATTATAGGCATTAAGAAATTTCTCCATTTTTCAGATTTTCCAACATGGTAGAATAAAGATTTTTGAAGTATTGTCCTCATGATCCTCTGGATGCTGTTGGGATTTGTGGTAATAGCTCCTTGAGGCTTCGCTCTGCATGCACAAGACCTGTACCAGATCAGGCCAGACAAAATCCCACCATGCATGCTCAGGAAGTCCCACCCCTATCCTAGGAGCTTTGGTAATTGATGACTTTGGGAGGAGGGAGAGTCAGTTTTCTTAAAGGATGCAGCCCCTGAGAGGCTCCCCATGCTCCAGGAGATACGGCCCCTGAGAGGCCCCCCACGCTCCTGGAGATGTGGCCCCTGAGAGGCTCCCCATGCTCCAGGAGATGACCCTTCACCCATGCTCATACTGGCAGCACTAAATGGACTCTGAGTTTACCAAACAGAGCAGACAAAGTTGGGAGGGTAGTGGGGTGGATAAAGGAGGACATGGGGAGGGCATGGGGATGGGTTTGATCAAAACACATTCAATCCATCTATGAAATTCTCAAACAGTAAAATTAAAGATGGGCAAGGGAAGGCCAGAAGGAGGGCAGGGAGACTGCCTGCAAGCACCTCCACTCAGCATCCTGGAAGCCCTTGGGACACTGTTCTTTGGGGACTGTATGGTGACTCTCTTACTCAGACATGAGTAATGAAGTGACCAATGCCAGCCCCTCTGGCTCCCCAGAGGTCAGGGATGGGGTGGCTTGAAGGATCTAACACTCTGATCACATGGTTGGTCCCTGGCCACCCAGGTGTCTAAAATTCCCCTCATCAGAGAAGGATACGTACATCCAGAGACATTCAAAGGGACCAGAAGTTCTGTCAGGAGGTGTGTCAGAGACCAAACAGGAAGCCAAAGCTCTCTGAGTACCCCAGCTATGATTTAGCCAACAGCTGGGGCAGAAATTTATTTTTTTGATGTCTTTTATTTTATTTTATTTTATTTTATGTATATGAATGTTTTGCCTGCATGCATGTAATGCCTGAGGAGGCCAGAAGAGGGCGTCAGATCCCCTGGAACTGGAGTTTTGGATGGTTGTTAGCCAACATGTGGGTGGATACTGGGAACTGAACCTGGGTCCTCTGTAAGAGCAGCCAGTGTTCTTAACCACTGGGCCATCTCTTCAGGCCTGGGAGTGGAGATTTCTAATGGGGTGTATTTCTTGTGTCACAACGTCCTAAGCGTCCAGGGGAGGGGACCAGGTGAGGCTTTCCACAGGGAGCATGGACACGCAATATGCCTCTGTAGAGTTGATCTTTCCTGTTACATAAGACAGACTTGCGGGATACAGCCACTCCATCTCCCTTACAGCACTCTCACTCCCATACAGCGGCCTGGGCACTTACTGTCCCTTTCTTCTTGCTGTAGGATTCCTCCCCATCCCCAGGGGCTCCCTCCTACACTCCCCTTCTTTGAGGTGTCAGCTCAGAGATGTGTAGACAGCTGCCCCTCCTTTCCGCATCCTCCCTCTGCTTTCATTTTTCTCACAGCTCTTGCCAGCTCCTGGCCTGCTGCTTATTTTCAGTGGAGAGTATATTCATCAGCTTTTTGTTGCAGTGACAAAATACCTGAGATAATCAGCTTAAAAAGAGAAATGGTTTGTCTTGGCTCACCGTTTGAGAGTTTTCAGTCGTTGGTTACCTGGTGCTGTTGCCTTGGTCTGAGACTAGTTACCTCATATCAGCGGGGAGGCAAAAATAGACGGGAAGAGGCGGGGCTCCAGATGTGTCCTTGACAGCTCTCTCAGTGTCTTGATTTCTCTGCTAGGCACCACTTTGCCCACAGTGCCCACAGACTGGGGACCATGTCTAGCACATTGCCCTAGGGGACATTCAAGATCCAAACAACAGCAGTGGGGATGACATTTCTTCCTTTGAAGGAAGAGAGTTGCTGGGTGAGAGGTGTACACCTGTAATCCCAACATCCGGGAAGCTGAGTCAGGGGGATCATGAGGCCAGCCTGGGTTACATAGCAGATTCCAGACCTGCTTGGGCTACAGAGTGAGAGTAAGACCCTGTTTCAAAACGAGAACAGAAAAACAAACAATAACCAAACCAAAAAGAATGAACTCTTCTAGAAAGTAGGACTGCACCCATCGTAGACTGAATGGTGGCTCCCCTCCCCCAAACATGTCTCCTTCCTGGAACCCGTGTTTGATCTTGTTTAAAACGAATCCAAACATGAGATCATCCTGGGTCACCCAGGGTGACTTCGGTACAGTGACAAGTGTCTTTCAAAGAGACACACAGGGGCTGGGACTGGATTCTGTTGGTGGGCACTTGTCTAGCCTGTACAAAAGCCTGGGTTCCACCCCCAGTGCCTGCATGAACTGGCTGTGGTGGTGCATACCTGTAATCTCAACACTTGGGAGGTGGAGGCACAGGGATCAGAAGTTCCAGGGCCTCCTCAGCTACATAGTGACTCTGCTATTCACATTCATTCCAAAGATGACACCCAGAGGAGGGACACCTGAAGAAGACAGAGACAGAAGCTGAAGTGGCACAGCCACAAGCCAGCCAATGCCTTACAAGCCTGTGGAGGGAGGGTGACCTGGGTGCCTTGATATTATTATTTGATTCCCAGTTTACAGAATCTCATGAGGGAACACAGTTCTGTTGTAAGTAACGGTTCCAGCACCCCTAGGCAGCAAAGACACCCCTGTGTCACCAACACCTGGAAATTGCCCTGGAGTGAGTCTGTGCAGGCGACAGTACTCTTCCTCCTGGACCTTTGCAGATTGTGTTTGTGTCACAACCACTCAACCTGGCCACTGAATGTTGAACACTACCACAGAAAACATGCATTAAGTGACTGCGTTCTGATACAACTTTACTCACAGACACCACCATTTGAATTTCCTATAATTTTCACTGGACACAAAATGTGATTCTTATTTTGCCTTTTTTCTTAGGGCGGAGGGATCTTTTCAGACAGGGTCTCCCTGTAGACCCAGCTGGCCTGGTCACTATGTAGACCAGGCTGGCCTTGAGCTCAGAGATCCGCCTACCTCTGCCTCCCGAGTGCTGGGATTAAAGGTGTATGCCATCATGCCCACTTATTTTGCCTTTTTAAAACTATTAAAAAATGTAAAAGCTGGAACTCAGAGAGATGGTTCTGTAGTTAAGAGCACTGTCTACTCTTGCAGAGGACCTGGGTTCAGTTTCCAACACCTATATGGTGGCTAACAACTGTTGGTGACTCCAGTCCCAGAGGATCTGGTGCCCTCCTCTGGCCTCTATGGACATTGCAAGACATGGTAGACATACACACAGGCAAGACATTCAAACACATAAAAATAAAAATAGATAAATAAAAAAAAAATTAATGAAAAAGTTTTTAGCTCACAGGTGGAACACAGCAAGTAGTGGGTAAGATTTGACCCACAGCGCTGTTTGCCACCTCCTGGGCAGATGCCAGGTCCTGTAGCTCATAGCAGGAGTCAGCCATTTGCAAACCAAATTCCTGAAAATTTCAACAGACTCCAAGGCTGAGCCCATAAACCTGCCACTGGCAGGTGCCTCCCCAGATCCCCAGCCCAGATGACTGGGACTAGGTTTCAGGCTGTGCAGTCACCCAAGGGGTCCAGTGGGGAAGGCTGATCCCAGGTCTTTAGTGGGTTAGCGTGTATGCTGGAGCGATGAGAAGGTCCAAGACCCCATTTCCTGCAGAGAACTATCTGGACGTGTGGAGTTGTAGGCTCAGTGAGGTGGAGGGAGGACTCAGGAGCACAGTGGGCTGAATGATATGGGGCAGTTAGCTTCCAAGACATAGGATCTAGCCAGGAATTGAAATGAGCAGAGTAGGTCTGCAGCAGGAGGTGGTTGGGATGGTGGCATAGTCACAGTGTTCATTCTCCAGCTGTGTCATATGATCCTATCTGCTTGAGTATAGTCCCACCAGGCCATCTGGTAAACCTGGCTAGACTGCCCATGAAGGGGACTGACTCATTGTGGCTTCAAGTCACAGGGACTTGAAGAAGAAGGCATTCAGGCTCCTAGAGGGACACAGTTATCTGGGACCTTCTTGGCTGATGATTCTCATTACCTGCCTCCTCAGGTCCTCAGCAGCTCCCACCTGTGCTCAGTGGGCAAGACAACCCTGCAAATCCTGTCCCACCTATCACAATTCCATCAGTGTGGCCACCGCTCTGTGCCTAAGGATTTTCCCTTAATGAATCTGCTTTGTTTTATGTGCTGACAAACTGTCCCTTCATAAAACTTTCATGACTCAATTTAGCAAGTGGAAATGGAATTCTGCCTGCTTCCCGCATGGCAGAGATGTCCTCTCATCTGAGGTATTCTCACTCTGGCTCTGATATCATGGGCTTCTGCAGAGCCACCTGGGGAGACCTGGATGGGAAGGAGACACCCGGTCATGTTGGCTTGTTCTAGGAACAGGCTTGACCAGTGGGAGCTAGTCACAACATCTCATTTTCTCTGTTCACAAGGAGATTTCAGAAAACATTTTCTGGAGTTTCTGAGAAAGAGAAATTCCTTACATCTTAGAAAGAGAAGGTATGGGATGAGAACGTGATGCCAGGAATCAGAGCAGCCATTTTATCACACGTGGAGCCTGAGGATGAAAACAATACTGAAGAAAGAAAGGATGTTGGGGTGTATTTGAGCCCTGGGTACTGTAAGCTGCTACATCAACTGCTTCTGAGCCATGTCACTTTTTCCCAGAGCCAAGGTCCCCTGATCCCAGCCACACTGCCATGTAGACAGGAAAGGCCTCACTGAGCCATACCACCCAGCTGTCCTGCCTGGTGACTCTGATCACTTTGTAGATAAAAGTCAGTCAGACCCAGGATATTCTCAGACTTAGTGTTACTATTTTGATTGGCAGTTTAGGCCTACCACCTTCTGTGTGGACCCAGCACGGACCCTTCCCAGGTCAGCATACCCTTCCAGGTCAGGACATTGATTCACATTTTTGTGGTGCTGTGGTCTCACAGATGCTAGGAATGTACTTTCCACTCAGCCCCATCCCAGCCAGAGTTTCTGTCTTATAATGGGAGGGCTGCTGTCCTTCCTGTCTGGAGTCCTGCTTTTCCCATTGAAGCGGAGCATTATGGCTGCTTTTTCCACTGCTATGAGTGTGGTGACCAGCAGAGGGCCACTGGGCAGCTGCTTGCCCGTGTAATACAGAAGTGCAGGTGGGTAAAAAACTAACCGGTAAAAAAAGCAAGTCATATTCTTTGTGGTTGAGATTTGTGAATGGTCACTCTTGACTAGGTGGTAAGGGCCCATGATGTCTCATCCCCCTCTTCCAGAAGGCTCAAGCCCTCACCTGCCTAGATAAACTATGCCTAACTTGGCAGCCTGGCAAGATGGACTTTGGGCAGTCCTCGATCTTGAGCCAGCTCTTCAGATGCATCCTCTTCCTCACTTCAGCTGTTTCCACATAAATTATAGACCTCCTCTCCTGTTGAGCAACTGGACTTGGGTCCCACAACACAATCCTATGTTTCAAAGAAACCCTCTTTTAATTTAATAGGTTTCTTTTCTGGTCAAAAAATCCCAAAATGCAGAATGAGGCTGATTGCTCCCAGGAGTGTTGGGGAGGCCTGTCTCAGGGTATGAGACCATCAACTTGACAGGATCTAGAATCACCTAGGAGACAAACCTTTGAACATGTCTATGAAGTTAGTTTCTAGACTAGATTAAGTGAGGTGGGAACCATTCCATGGGCTGGAGGCCCAGGTTGACTAAAAAGGAGAAAGCTTGGTGGGCGAGCTCGGTGCCTCTTGCTTGTGGCTGCAATCTGACCAGCTGCCATACATTCCTGCCACCATGACCTCCCCACCATGATGGACTCTACCCTAAACTATGAGCAGCCCCACTTTCCTCCCTCAAGTTGTTTTTGTCCAGTATTTTGTCATAACAAGAAAAGTAACTAACCCAGATAGCTACCACGCCAAGGCTTTCCAGGCCACTGAGATGGGAGTTGTGTGGCTGGGGCTGAAGCCTGGTACTGCCACTGACCTTGAGCCTTGTTCTTTTCAACCTCAGTTTTCTCCCCAGTGAAATGGGGAGCCCTGCCTTACTGCTGCAAGGAGTAAATGGTTGTGTGTGTGTGTGTGTGTGTGTGTGTGTGTGTGTGTGTGTGTGTGTGGTGTTGGGTACACGGGTTGCCAGTCTACAGATGTTCACCGAAGGCTTTGTCTTTGCTTCCTTGGGGAGAACAAACCACCGAAAGATCTGCCAGGCAGGGTGTGTGTGAACAGCTCTGCTAGTTTTCAGAGTTCTGGGCCCCTCTGAACATGGACTTAGGTGCCCCATGCATCTGAGACAGAATCTGACACCAATAATAACCTCCCAGAGTCTCCTGGTGCTGACGGAGCTCTGGGTCCTGAGTCAAGGTTCCTGTCATCTGACACTGGAGCTGGACACCTGCCTCACTCACAGTCACTCCTTTGACAGACTCATCTGTCACAGTTACAACCAAAATGCAAAATAACTTTCCCCACTTCTGTTACTTAGTTTCCTCATGTGTCAAAGACTAGAATCCCACCTGCTTCTTATGGGGTGGACGCAGAATTACGGCAGGTAAAGAAGTTCACACAGCCTGACCCTGCCAGCTCCTTTTATCAGCAGGATTTCAATGCCGTGGGCTGAACCCAGGACTTTGTGCATGCTAAGCATCTACTCTACTATTGAGCTGTGCTGTAGATCAGTTATTCCTACTAAGAATAGGATCTTAGCTGAGTGTGGTCATTCACACTTGTCATCCTAGTACTTGGGAGGTTGAGGCAGGACTGCTACAAGTTCTAGGCCAGTCTGGGTTATGTAGTGAGTTCTAAGCTAGCTTTGGACTACTGAGTAAGATTGCCAGATTATGGGTTTGTACGGGGATCTCAGGGCGCCAGCTGCTGGGCATGGCGCCGGTCTCCCGCGGGCTGCTGGGGTGCACACGGGTCCCACACTGCGTTGCCGTGGGTCTCTGCTACCGGAGCTGGTGGCTCTAGGACCGCTGTCAGCTTGCCCGGTCGGGTTCCGTTTTAATTTCCACCGTGCACTCTCTCTCTAAATTCGGGACCGTTGGCCATCAGGTCACGAGGGGAGGTGTGAGAAACGGCGAAAGCAAGATCTCCGTGGGTCATGGTTTACGAAGAGATAGCCCTCTCCGGGGGGCCGGATCGTAGGCAGTAAGACACGGAACTCAGCTCAGTCAGTGGTATAGCTCCTTTATTCAGTGACTCAGCTCGGCTCAAAGTCTCAATGATCCAGCTCCGATTAATTGGGGGAAACCAGGATATTTTATACTGTGGGGGCAGTGGTAAAAGCCTTAGCTGATAGGTACTTTTAGGGATGCCCTATTTACATGTAGAGGTGGGCTCCTGCCAGGCTGCCAGACTGCCTGAAAATCACACAGGAAAACTTGGCAGTTTCAGAGCCGGAGGCCATGTTTCTGTGACAGCAACTTCAAAAGATGAGACAGGAAGAGAGTAGGAAGGCACCCTGCTGATAAAAGGAGTCTCTGCATTGAACGCCAAGCCTCGTGGGCTATCCAGACATGGAGAGACTGCTACTTTACACAGCAGGGGTCCCCAACACCAGATCTTTCCATAGACTCTTTCCATAGACTCTGCTGATACTTTGTAGTAAGAAGGGTGTGCTCATCAAGGTGAACAGATGAATTTTCTTTTAATGAAAAAGGTAAGTGCTCAGGTTTGTTGACCTCTTAGAAAAGGTGATCCATAGCTGTCAGTTCATTGTCTGTCTCCCTGCCCCAAACAAAGCACCTAATCTGCTCCTTCAGGAGAAAGGTGATTTTAAAGCACGTAATAGACTTGTGTTAGTTTTCTGGTACTGTAACAAATAAGCAATTTGTGAAGAGAAAAGGTTTTTTTTGGCTCATAGTTTTGGTGGTTTCCGTTCATAATTGACTGCCTGTCTCCTTCCAGTGTGTGGTGAGGCAAGACATCATGGAGAGAGGTGTGTTGTGCAGCATGGCTGGGACATGGAAGGAAGAAAGGAAAAAACTGGGGTCTCACAGTCCCCTTCAAGGGCTCTCTGAGCCATCTCTCCAGCCCCCCTACCTGGCCCTCTTAAAGACCTCTGCTAAGCACCTGAGTTGAAAATCAGCCCACCTACCTAACAGAGCTTTGGGGGAACATTTAAGTTCCAAACTGGAGCAAGAATGAAAGTGTTTTTTGAGAGAAGTTCATCTTTTCACAAAGAGCATTTTGAAAGCAGGTGTTTGTTAGGAACTCCATTACGAGTTCTCCCCCAAAAGCAATGAAACTGCTTGTGCAAAGTTTTCCTTTAAAACCTCTCCAAGTCTGTCTGCTTGTAAGACCTAGAAAGCAGAAAATCTCAGCCAATTTCAAAATCTTCCAAAGGAAAACTTTTAAGGAATTTAAATCCATTTGCTAAGTGAGGGAGCAAGTGTGCACACACACATGCAACCAAACATCCTTATTTATGTGCCAGATGGCAAGATGGGTATCAGGAAGTTGTGTGTGTGTGTTCATAGTCCATCTAACTGGCTGCTTGGCACACAGGGTTGAAATCTGAGTGCTGGTGTTGAGAAGTCCCACCAGGGCTGGGCCGAGCTTCGTGGAGGGAGTACTGTGGAGCAAGCACTTCCCAGCCTGAATCCAGTGGGCAAAATGCTTGCTGTGAAAGTATGAGGACCTGAGTTTGGTCTCTAGAATCAAAAAAGCCAGGTATGGTGGCGCATACTTGCGCTGCCAGCCTGGTCTTCTTGATGAATTCCAGGCCAGTGAGAGGCCCTGTCTCCAGAAAACAAGGCAGACGCCCCTGAGGAATGAGACCCAAGGTTGCCCTCTAGCCTGGTCTCACATTTTCTCGCAAGCACAGGCACCTGCACAGACACAAAATGACAATACAATAGAAGCTTGGGGAACTTTCTCTATTTGGGCTTGCCTTGGTAGGCTATTGCTTCCCACCTCACAGTCGCTCACAGGATGGAAGCTACCTTACCGATCACCACAACGCATATAACATTAGCTCATGCTTCTAAAAAAATAAAGGAGCGAGGGCCAGCGAGAGGGCTCAGTAGGCAAAGGCGTTTGCTGTCAAGCCTGATGACCTGTGTTCAATCCGCAGGGTCCACATGTAGGAAAGAGAGAACCTCTGAAAGCTGTCCTCTGACTTCCACATGCATGTCTTGGCACATTCCCACCCCTTTCCAATAAATAAATGTAATAATAACAAATTGAAGATAAAACTAAGGAGCATGTCCAGTAGAATTTCTGGCATTGAAAATGAAGGATTACACAAAAGCAAAGCTTATGTAAGTGAAAATGAAACACGGAAGTGTAGCATTAAGCGCGGAGTCCATCCCTGCTTCCTCCTTTCTGCTGGCTTTTGTATGTTTTCGCGTTCTATACCGCTCACCGGGTGTTTGTACATCCTGGTGCAAGCTGTAGAATTTGCTTCCCGCTCAAGTAATCAAGGCTGCAGCTCTGCTCTTGATCTCTAAGAGGCAGCAGAGGCACACAAACCAGAACTTGGAAACTCCCTGGAAACCAGCCCAGAAAGAAAGGCTGACATTTCAAAGTGCGACTTTTCTCCCCTGTGGTCCAGTTCACCCCTTCACAGGGCTAGGGCAACAAACCAGCTAAAGACTCTAAAGACTGAGAAAAAACCCACTAAATGTGGTGGAGTAAGGAGCCAACCAGCCACCGCATAAGTCTGATTCTGAGCTGTGATGTTCATCTTATTCGAAGGGCTACAGAGTTCAGGGGAGTCCTGGGTGGCCTGGATGCTGACCCTTGCTCTGGTCCTTCTGGAGCCTCAGTTTCACCAGTTTCAATCTCTGTGTGTTGTGGATTCGGGGAGAATTCTATAAAGCTTCAATTACATTCTTTTGGCTGGCGTGCCTGACACACAGTTGGTGCCAAATCAATGTTTATCACAGACCCTGAACCTTCTCCTCCTGTCCCCGATATCCAAGCCAATGTCAACTTGCTGGTGCTGGTTTCCGAGCACACTTGTGGCTACTGTCCTCAAGTACGTGCATGGCTATCTCAGCTCCTTTCTGAATGCAGCCCAGTTCTGACTTTGGTGTGGCTTCAGTGCTCGGTGTGGACCATGACATGACCCTCCTGTCACATCTCTAAGATATCTACCTCCATCCACTCACCCTGCAAACTCTCAGAGCAGGAAACTAAACCCTCACATGTCATGCTCCAGAACCATTGCAGGATCACCATTACTGATGAGGAAAATGAAAGCCCATGGGTCTGAATTCAAAGCCCTGAGATGGTAGCTCCCCCTAACTCTAGGGTCCCTAGACACATTCCTGTACATGTCCCCACACTTCTGCTAAAGGCGTGGTGCAGTGGATGGAACCACTCTGAGCAGCCTCAGTTTTCTCATTTGTAACAGACACGATGAAACTCCCTCCCCCCACTTAAGGGCAGCGACTGGAGATGGGAACAATGTGGAGAACACATCTGTTTATGGATAAGAAAACAGAGGAATGGAGGAAGGGAAAGAGGGAGGAGTCTAGGAAGTGACCCAGATGTGCAGTCCATATGTGGTGGAGACAGGAATGGCACACAGAGCTGTTTACCTGCAGCCAGGACATCTGTTGCTTCATCCCAGGTCTCCTGTCCCTCCTCAAGACCCTGCAATCACTCCCCCGCCGCATCACAGCTGTAACTGTGGGATTTCTGTCCATACTGTCTTGGCCTTGGAACAGAAGCCCTGTGTGGCCCTGGGTTGCCCTTTTGTTGTTGTTGTTTTTTAATTAAAAAAAATTTCTTTTGAGGCAGGGTCTCACTATGTAGCCCAGAGCGATCTTGAACTCATGGTCCTGCCTCAGACTCAGCGCCCAGATGACAGGTATGTGCCCAGCTTTCTATGCAGTCCTGTTCATGGATCCCTTTGCACAGGGCAAGGACTGAGAAAAACTTCTTGAAGAGCCTGAAGAGCCAGCTGTGCTCGCTGTGAGGAACACGCTGAGAGGCTGTGGGCCAGGTTGGCAGCACTTGCTTGCTTGGCATGTGTGGGTCTAGATTTTATAATTGGTGCCACAAACAACAAAAGGACAGACGGAGGAGTTTCAGCCTATCGCTGTCTAATGAGGCTGCCTTCTTTCTCCTTGGAGACCCTACCCCCTGGGGAGAGAAGGCTTTGACTGCTCAGAGCTGTAGGCTCCTCCCTCCCAGGCAGGTAGCTTGTCAGCCTGGTGGTCTAGCCAGAGGAGTGGAGTGAGCACTGAGCTGAGATACTGTGAGACTGTTTAAAAACCTTCCCAACAACTGGCAAGTGCCTAATCTCTTGCTATAATTAGGAAGGCTCAGAGGCCCTGAGGCTCTGCTTTCTCCAGCTCTGTTTTGAAGGTTTAGGAAACAGGAAGCTCTGAAAGGTAAGGGCTTGTAGCAGCTGACTGGAGGGAAGAGTGGAAATCAAGCCCACTGGGAACATGTCCTTTCAAAGCATGTTCCTATTTCCTGAGAAGTACAACTTGCATTGTTAATAGCAACATTTTTTTCTGGTAAATTTTGTTTTATGTAAAACAAATGTACAATTCCCAGTTGTACAGCCTGTGACTTTTCATGAGCTGAACGTACTGGGTGACCAGTCCCCAAATTCCCTTCATAGCCTCTCCTACCCTGAGGGAAACTATTGCCTGGACTTTGATAGGGCTGGGAAGATAGCTCCTTTGGTAAAGTGAGGACCTTAGTTTGATCCCCAGAACCCATGAAAAAAGTCAGGTGTGGTAGTGTACACTTACAATCCCAGTGCTGGGAAAGCAGAGACA
Organism: Nannospalax galili; assembly: GCF_000622305.1. Classification (NCBI taxonomy): domain Eukaryota; kingdom Metazoa; phylum Chordata; class Mammalia; order Rodentia; family Spalacidae; genus Nannospalax; species Nannospalax galili. Next base: position 317,454 of record NW_008329714.1, read on the forward strand.
GAAAGATCACTGGGGATCAATGGCCAGCCAGCCTAGTCAAAGGCAAGCCATTAGGTCCTAGTGGGATGGATACCTGCTTCAAAAAACAAGGTGGATGGGTCCCAAGGAACAACACTGGAGGTTGACCTCTGGCCTCAACATGCACTTTGCACACATGTACAATGCACACACATATAACCTCATAACTGATAACTGTTTGGGGTCTTGGTTCTGGGTTTTCACACTCAAAGGCACCAGCAGCCTGGCAGATTTCCTAAGTGCTGGAAAAATGGGGGCTCCATGCCTGCTCGTTCCTTGTACAGGGATCTTGGCCAATGTTTGTCAGGCACAAATACAGGTTTCGTGTTGGCAGGTAATTTGATCTTGCAAGAGAAGCTGAGGTCTATATTTTTATGAGAAATCTTAATTCTTGAATGTTGGCCACTCAGGAAACAATGGCACACTGTGGAGCCAACTCCATCCAGTCCATTCAGGTCAAACTGAATGAACTCCAGATTTGGCCTGCAGGCTGCCTGGCAGGGGGACCTGAGGGCCCCCGGCCCGTGGGGACATAGGTCTGAAGACAGACACCATCAATTAGAGTGATTTGCTGACACTGCCCAGACAGGAAGAGTGGAGGTCAACAACATCATGAAGGATGAGCAGGATAGGCTGGCAAGGCTGCTCTAGGAAGAGGGGACAGCCTGACCAAGGCTTGGATCTTTCCACAAACAGGGTCAGAAGCCACAGAGGAGTTGGTGCTCTCATGGTGGCATGAGGAGAAGTCAGTGGTGTTTGCATCATGTGCTGAACCTTGAACTCATGCATTTGAACCTTGCCCTACAGGGCAGGCAATGGGAACTGCTGCAGACCTTGCCAAGGTGAGCCGGGCTGGTCCTCCTGGCAGCAGGGGCCAAGGGCTGGGGACAGGAGGTTGCCGGCAGGCCTTGGCCTACAGCCATAGGCAGAGGTGGGAACTAGGGGCTTGGGTACAGACTTCTAGTGTTTTAAATCTCACACCAACCTCTGTCCATGGCCAATGTCCTTACTGCTATATGATTATTATCTTTTCTTTTTTGAAGTGGAGTCTTACTATGTAGCCCAGGCTGCCCTTTAATTCATAATCCTCTGGCCTCTGGGAAGCTAGGATCATGGGGTGGCAATGCCACCCTGCCTGGCAGCAGCTCTACCACTATTTGGATGGAAACACCCACTGTATCCAAGGGGCCACCTGAGGTATTTTGGGAAGGCCGGCAGGCCTGAGACGCTGTGCCTCCCACTGGCGTGGCTCCACTCTGTGCCTTTTCCTCAGCTCTGTGGAAGGCCCAGCACAAAATCAGTCCCAACTTGAATCCCCTGCCCCCACTAGCTATCTGCATCCACCTAGCAAACAGTGCCCTTGACCTTGTAGATATCCTTGTCGGGTGTCCTTACATCCTGTGGTCCATCCTGCCTTGAACAAATCATGCTGAATCTACCTTGCAAACCAATCTAGAAGGGATGGGAGTACCCTCAGTAGTACAGGGTTTGCCTAGCAGACACAACCCTGGGGTCCATCCTAAGCACTACTAAAAACAAAAACAAAATCCAACTCAGAGCCTCCCTGGTCACTACACCACCTTGTCTGAGCCCTGGCATCACTCACCTGCCCCCAAGCTGCTCTGTGCTCCTGCCCTTGTTCACCTGACAGCTGGAATGGCCCTTTCCTATGGGATAGATTTGGCTCCCCTCTACCCAGACCTCCAAAGATCCCCACAAGGCAGTAAAAGCCTATACAGACCTCTGTGATCTGTCCCCATTTCCTGTCACCTCTGTCCCTTGCTGGGGATGGGGAGGCTATGCAAGCTTGGCTACAGGCTGGTGTATTGTTGGTTCTCCTGCTGAAGTTTCCTTTTCCTAGTGGAGCACTTCAGGTGCCTTCTTCACCTCCTTTTAGCCTTGACTCCAATATTACCATCCCATGAAGCCTATCTTGAAGCTCCACCCACGTCTACTCCTCCCTTGCCCTTCACCCCTGTACAGTCTGCATTGGTCTTACTAATGTCATTTAGGGTCTTGTTTCTCCCAGGGCTGCTCGTGGGAGGTTGGATGCCTTAGACAGAATGTCACACCAATTTGTGCTTCCCTTGGGTGTCACTTAGGAGAACAGTCTCTGAGACTATTTCCTTGGGCATCTCCTGGCTTTGAACCCTCCCAGCTCAAAGAGCAACATGTCCTGTCACATGAACACCAACTGAGTCTCAAGGCCAAAGAAGTGTCATGTCACACTTTCCAGGGTTGGTTTTGATGTGGACTGGTGTAGATGACACATACTGCATGTCTGTTTAGTGCTGCCCGATTCTTCATGGCTGTTTGCCCGTGACTTAATTTGGAGTTAACCAACACCCTACACGCATCATCACTACCCACTGGTTCTCTGTCTCAGAATAGTTGGAAACCTCTTGCTTGGGGCCAGAAAAAAAAACTCTGATAATCAAATTTAGGGGCCCCTGGCCATGCTTTGTGCCAGTTCTTGCCAGGGATATTACCCACAGTGCTTTAGTCTCTCCTGCCCCCAGGCAGAGTGGCAGCAGCTGGCAGTGAGCAGGGCTCACCCACAGGAGTAAAGCAATTCGTAATATGTTAACCTTGAATTCTGCAAAGCCTGCCACTCAGCAAGCTGGGGGTGGCTGGAGCGGTTCTCAGTTTGGGCAGAATTCAAATTAGCTCTTGCAATCAATGTGCAATTAATAGTTGCACACCCTGGGCATCCAGGCACTATGCAGTGGGAAGAGTGAAGGACGCAGCTCATCTTCCTGGAGCAAGTGGAGATGGGGGTGGGGGTGGTTGCTCACAGGTGGACAATCCTAGTTTGTGCAAGAGATCCTAAAGCTGGTTGTCTTAGTTTCATCAACTCCTTGGTCCAGATGTTACTAAGTGCCGGTATTTACTGAGCACCCACAATGTGCCAGATGCTCCTCCACCCCTGCCTCTGAGGTGGGTTCCTTTTTATAGCTATAGAAAGTGAGGCTGAGAGAGAGCAAGTGACTTAATCACATAGCTGGTTAAAGTTAGTATGGGTGACCAATCCTGCCCCAGACAGCCTTAGGCATCCAGGTTGGCAGGGCCTGCAGAGCACCCTTGCCTGGTGGCTACAACTTGGTGTCTGACATGTGGCCACTTGGGTCAAGCTATTCAGGATCTCCAGTGTGGACAGCCTGGGTTAGGGAGCCCTGTTTATCACACCCTGTGTGAGCTGCAGCTTTGCACCCTCTTTGTAGGCAGATTGGTCCCTACACCAGCAGAGTGACCTGGGACTAGGCATGCCTTTCCAAACGCTGTGGTCTCTCATCCCTATCCTGTCCTGAGCTCCAGGCGGTTCTTGTAGTTGGCCGGCTGCACAGCCAGAGAAAACTGCCTCCCTTCCCGGGGTCAGGAGTGGGGTTTCTTTCTGGGGGAGGTCCCTTCTGCTCCGGGTCCCAGTGGGGAGGCTCTCACTGGCGGGGAGCATGTGGGCTTGGCACGACAGGTCCCCTAGTGCCTTGTGTTGCTCCGCAACCCGCGGGCTTCTCTGCCTGGGATTCTCCAGCTTGTCACTCCACTCCCGCGCGGATCTCGCGCGCGTGTCCTGCTCTCTCGGTGCTCCGCCCGCGCCCAGCGTGGGGCACCCCCTCTCTCCGTGCGCGCGGGCGCTAGAACAGTGTCGCCGGCCGCCTGCAGGTGTCTCCCCACGGAGGGGTGCGCGTCCCTGCGCCGCGGCCACTGCCTGGCGCCGGCGGTCCTCGCCGAGGCGCACTCGCGCTCCGGGCTCCGGGCGCGCCGGATCCACTCCACGGCCAGCCGGGTCCCCGCGCCCCGTCCCGCGCTCCCCACCCCGGGGACCATGGGCCCGCGCCGCGTGTACCCATCGCAGGCGCTCGAGCCCCGGGGCGCGGCGGGCAGAGGTCGCTGACGCGGGCCGCGACCAACTTCGCGCGGAGCTGCGGGCGGCATGAAGACGAGCCGCCGCGGCCGAGCGCTCCTGGCCGTGGCCTTGAACCTCCTGGCGCTGCTCTTCGCCACCACCGCCTTCCTCACCACGCACTGGTGCCAGGGCACGCAGCGGGTGCCCAAGCCGGGCTGCGGCCAGGGCGGCGGCGCCAACTGCCAGGACTCGGGCGCCAACGCCACAGCCAACGGCACGGCCGCCCCGGGTGCGGCCCGTGAGCCCTACAGCTGGGAGACCGCGGACGAGCGCTTCCTGCTGCGCCGCTTCCACACCGGCATCTGGTACTCCTGCGAGGAGCAGCTCGGCGGGCTCGGTGAGTGCGGCCTCCGGCGGGACCCTGCCGCGATATGGCGCGTCCCAGACACCCAGCCAGGACCCGGACGGGCATCGCAGGGCTACAGCGGCGACAGCCCAGACCCATCTCCGGCGCGCACCCTGGTTGCGGGGCGCAGGGCGCGCGCTGCTGTCCCTCTCGCCCTCGCCCCATCGCTCTGGTTTGCAGGCGCTAGATTCCCCCATCCACCTCGTCCCGCCTATGGAGGTGGCGGTGGCCTTAGGTGTCCCGGGGCCTTAGGTGTGGGCGACCCCTCCCACCACAGACCCATGGAGCCGCCCCGGATCCTGCCACTCGCTTGCCCAGCCGGGAGATTTGGGTTGGGAAACAGCGAGCGGGGAAGCCTAAGGGCACCCCTATTGCCAGAAGCCCTGGAATCCTTGGTGTTTTGGTCCCCTCCCGGGAGAGGGTGCGAAGAGACGCGAAAGGAGGCAGGCGGGAAAACGGGACACCACTGGGATTCAGGAAGGCTGCACTTAGCACAAGGATTCGTCAGAACTGGGGAGGGAGCTGGCTTTCCAGAAAGCAGAGGAACCCCTTTCTCTGCCGCCCCCAACCCCCGCAGCCAGGGCTGGAGGGAGTTGCCCTGATGCCATCAGCAAGCTGGGGTTGTTTTCAGGAAACCTCTGATGACAGGGGACTGTGCCACACGGTGGGTGGTGCTGGTTCCAGATGTGCGCCTATAAGTCTACAAGAGATCTTGCTGTGCACCTGACCTACTACTGCTTGCCACCAGGAAGCCTCTGGCTTGACAGGATCCTTTTGGAGGCAAGGTCTGGGCTTCTTTGGATCTCTCCATAGCTTTTATCGTCCTCACTTCAGCACAGCCTGAAATTTCCTGGCTCTGCCTCCAGTCACTAGCACTCTTTAGGGCCCCGCTGTGTCCCCCACATCTGGGTATTGCTAGGCCCGTAGCAGGTCTTCTATTTGCATTGTGATATGTATAAAAGTGTTCAGTCTTGAGTTTCATGGACTTGCCTTCCTGCTGTACCTTGCTTGAGGGTTGAAGGGCCCGGGGAACTTTTCTGTGACTTTTTCTTAGCATGCTGGCAGTTTGCCAAAGACTTGAGGTACGGGACTTGAGTATCACAATGGCATGTGGTTTAAAAGAACAGAACAGAAGAGAAAAACAAAAATTAACCTCAAAGACTCTTGGCTAAATCTTCCTGCCTTCCACAAGCCCAGTCCTCACCGGGCAGGTGGCAGCCTCGGTGTTGCAGTCCTCTGCACCCTTTGGGGTTCAGGTCTCCACAGACCTTGGTGCTTGACTTAGCCCAAAGGCTTGGAAGGAATGGCTGTGGAACCTCCTCCAGCTGCAGGTCAGGGACATGCAGCCCTGGGGACATGCCACACCAGCAGATGCCATGCTGGGCCTTGTCCCTGGCAGCCTGACCCACTGTGCTCTGTCCCTGTGTCTGTAGTGTGTCTGGACTCTCTGGGGCAACAGGAGATCCTGACTGGTCTGTTGGTTCTCTCAGACCCTCCCTGAAGACTGAACCTCAAAGCTCTGTAGTGCAGTCCTTGTTCCATGCTTGATGTCCAAGCTTGACTTCTGTGTTGTAAAACATATTAACGAAAAATATTTACAAGCAGTGTTAATTCATGTGCATTCTGAGTCCTTTACAGGCACCAGCCCTACTAAAGTTGTCACCTGTAGAATCATGTTCCGTTCTGGCCTCTGGCCTAGGCAACCGCTTGTGGGAGACTCATTTTTCAGATAAGAAAATTGAGATGCTGGGGGTTTTTGATGAGGGACTCTGAATTGTCTTCTCAGTTGGAGAATAATCAGTGAGTGATGGGGAAGGGGACTGGTGCAGTTGGGGGCTGGAGATGGGGGTGCTCACTTGGAGTGAGCATGAGACTTTCACCTCCAGCCCCGCATTAGTCAGATGCAACTGTGTGATCTACTAGGTGACTAGAAACCAACCCATTGCTTTCCCTTGGTCTTGGTTGGCTAGAGATCCCCCCTCCCAGAAAACCACAAATCTACTCTTGGGGAGCTTGGCGAATAGTTGTTGGTGAGAAATGCCATGGGGGGCGGTAAGGGAGGTAATTCTGAGCCTGCTTGGTGTCTCCACCACTGATGTGCATAGCCCCCAAATCCAACCTTCAACACTGGGCCTGAAAGGGTGTCAGGAAGTACCTGGCTTCAAACTTTTGTTGCCATGACAACCTGTCTTCTGGGTTCTGTGACCATTTTATTTTTTTACTCCAAGAGGGAAAAACATCCCAACAAGGCTGGAGAAAAATCTTGCTGCCCTGCCATCCCTGGCCATTGCAGCACCCAGGCCAGGCCTGTCTGCCCTCCTCGTGGCTGGGTGCAACCTGGTGAGGCAGCCTGGCCATCTGGGCTGACTGTGGAAGTGGCTGGTCAGCCTTGGCTGCTTAGAGGGCCTCCCTCTCCAGCTGCTCTCAGCTCTCCTTGGAGGAACTTCTCCAGCCTTGGGCATACATGGGGACATCTAGTAGGTCCGCTTTCCCACAGAGGACACTGCAGCCTGTCCCAAACATACACACCGTCACCAGCCCTGACACAAAGAACCCACTTCTCCTTCCCAAGAGGAGGCACAGGCGATCCTGCTCTCGTGCAGAGGAGAGCAGCCCTGAACAGAACCTCCCAAGTTCATCCTGAAAATTGGGTTTCTTATTGGGTTTGGTGTGCATGTGGAAGGGTTGGGAGAGCATGAGGCGGGGGCGAGGTCCAGGCTTAGGGGAGGGAAGAAGGAGCCCTAGGGTAGAAGGCAGCAGATGGAGCTGATGCCAGCTAGCACTTGGGTGATGTGTGGGCCGCTACCTTGTGTGTGTGGCCTATGGATGTGGGTGTCTCAGGAAGACAGAGGTTATGGCATCAGGGGCCTGCAAGGCTAGCTGAGTAGCACTGGAGAGAGAAAAAGGATGGTCCTTGGGTTGGGAGCTGGGTGGTCTGAGGCTGATGTAGGTAGCAGTGCCCTCACCCACAGCGGTTGCAGAGAACGTGGAGCCGTAGGTTTGGGGTCTGACTCTAGAGCCCCCTGCCCCAGTGTGGGATAGTGGATGGATGGGTCTTCCTCTTGCTAACCTGTGTCTTTGGCCAGAGCCTGCAATCTCTGGCCTGCAGATGGGAAGAAAGCAGCTTACATCTGATACTCCAGGTTCCAGGATTCAATGACCAGCATGGTGACTGAGCAGTTCACCTGCTAGCCATGCTGCCACTACCCTGGCCTGAGTCACCATATCTTTCTTGTGAATACCTTCAGGGGTCTCCCTGCTTCTGCTGCACCCACCTCCCTGCAACAGAGGAACCCTTGGATCCTTCCTGTGGTCCCTGGCACTCAGTTATGACACTGCCACTCAGAGCTGCTCTCCTACTGTGCCTGGGTCTTTACAAACTCCTGCCACACTGGCCTGCAATACAGCACACTCCCACTGGCCCCAGGGCCTTTGCATGGATGTTCCCTTTAACTGCAGTGTTTTCCTTCCAGATCTACCCAAGTCCATTTCCCACAGTTTCAGTCTGTGCTCAGCTTGTCCTGACCACCTGATTCAAACAGATCCTATTCTGTTTCCAGCATCAATTTTTTTTTCTTCTGACTCTGACCATATCAGTCAATGGCTCTTGTTCACTGCTCTGTGCCTTGTGAATGCACAGGCTGGTTCTTATCAGTGTGCTGCTAAGACCTGATGCATAGAATTCAAGCACACAGTAGGTGCTACAGACCTTTGTGGAATAGGTGTGGGTTGATATTGCCACTTGTTCTTGGTATCAGCTCTTCCCAGGCCTCGAGCTGTTTGTTACAGTGCAGTGAGGCAGGGGCTGGCTTGGTTCTCCCTTTCCGATGCAGCACCCACCATGTGCTCCATCCCTTGTGATGTCCCCAGCTGGGAGCTTTCTATGCCTTGGGAGTACGTGGGTGGATGTTAGACAGGCTTCATGTTGTGAGTGTGTAAGGCTTTGAAAGGCGCTGCAGCCTCCACAGGTGCTACATCTTCTCACTCCACAGCAGCAGGTGCCCTGGTCACTCTGAGAACACTGGAGCATAGAGAGACTAAGCAACTTACCCAGGGTCACACAGCAAGCAAGTGGTCAAGCTGGGTGGTGGACCGAAGCAGGAGCTCCAGAACTGTGTCTTGCTTACTGGGTGCTCTTGTTCATTCAATTGCCCTAGGCTCCTTCCAACCAGCCTCACTGGGAAGAGCACTGGTCAAGAGTCATGAGCACTGGGTTTGATTCCAGACTCCACTGCCAGCTTGCTGAGTGGCATTGGAAAAGTCACCCCTCCCTCCCTGTCTCTTTGGCCTGTCTTTCCTCAGGTGGAAATTGAGCATCTGGCTTTGGTTTCAGCTGGGGGATGCTGGAGGCAGAGCAGTCCTCACAGCCACAGGCTTTAAGAGCATTGATTCCAGTCCTTACCCCTCTACTCATCAGCTGTGACCTTGGATGGGAGTTTGCCCTCTCTGGGCCTCAGTTTCCTTGGCTGGGGCAGGAGGACCACCGTCTGCCTCATGATGGGATCACTGGGTTCAACCATCAGTGCTGGTGGAAACAACCTGGTGTCAGAAGCTACAGGCTGCTGTCTGGGGGTCACATCCAAGCTGGCCACCTGCTCTGGTTATGTGTGTCTTTGGATTAGTGGCCATTGTCTGGAAATCAAAGTGGTTCACACAGCCACCTGTTTGTCCAAGTCAGGGTCCAGCTCCCCACTATGAATGTCTGTGTCCACCCTTGGGGCTCAGGCCCTAAACCTCTTTCTGTCACATCCCATGGAGTCTTCGGAGCTGATCTGCTCTTCCCTGGCCAGCCCAGTCTGATTTCATTCTGTGACCCTGGCTGGGCCTCACTGGGCCTCACTGGGCCCCACGTATGCCACAGGGGTCCTGTTAAATCGAAGCCAGGCCCCTTCAAACCTCCTGTCTCATCTGTGAGGCCAGCTGGGACCCTCCCCAAGTAGTCTCTAATCCCCCACCAGTCTCTATGCCCGCTACGCCAGCCTCCTTTCTGGTCCTCCAACAGGCCCAGATGCTCCTGTCGCAAGAACTTCTCACTTGCTGTCCCTAGTGTTCATGAGTTCTGTCCTTGCCTGGTGATTTCTGCTGGAATGTTCTCTTGTCTACAAGGCCTTTCTGGAGCATTCTCTTGAGTCAGTGACCACCCCACCCAGCTCAGCCTCCTCCTATTGCCCAGTGTTCTTGTCCGTGACTTTGCACCTTCATTGCTCTTCTGCTGGCACTTTTGCTCTGGGGAGAGAATGGGGCCACTGCCGTTCAGCAAGGGCCAGCTGAATGTGCTGGAGAGTAGTATCATGTCAGGACCCCTGAGTGCAGTGACAGGCCAGGATGCCCTGTGCTCTGGTCCCCACAGACTTACTCTCCTCTCTCCCTCTTGCTTGCTCCATTCCTGAGCACCCAAAGGGGCTCATATTGACTCTGTGTTAAATCTGAAGCCAGTACTGCCTGTAGGATGTGAGGGGTCGCTCACTGCTCCCTGGTGACAGAGACAGATGCCCTCTGAAACTAGAGTGAAGGAGTTTGGGAGGGGACACTGCTGTTCCGAAGCCAAGGCCCAGGCTGAGTCCTCATCTGCTGCACAAGTAGCTGCATGGCCTGATAGCTGACCAGCCTCTTTGGGGAGGAGGTGGCCAGGGCCCAGGACCCTCCTGTAGCTCCTATTCTTGTGTTCCAACTCCTGCCCAAGGCTCCCCCTCTGCCAGTCACACCTCTGCTTCCTGCTGGCCTCCTGCAGTTTCCAGACCACACTTGCTCTTTCCCACCTCAGGACCTTTGCATGGGCAGGCTTTCTGCTGGAATTCTCTTCCTCTATTTTTTTTTTTTTTTTTTTTTTTTTTTTTTTTATGTAGCCCGTGCTGACCTGGAAGTCACTATACTTATTCAAGGTACATTTATTTTTATAAAAAATATAAAGCCATAAATACCTTGTTTTGAAACAGTATGGCCTCAAACTGGTAATCCTCCTAC
>NW_008329714.1:327709-332425 GCF_000622305.1 Nannospalax galili
GTCTTTTCCTCCCCCCCGCCTCTTCCTTTGGGAGGGTGTTTTTTTGAATTTTCTTCCGCTCTCTTTTTTTTTTTTTTTTTTTTTGTCGTTTTGAGACAGGGTCTCCCTATAGTCTCAGCTGGCCTTGAACTCACAGAGATCCACCTGCCTGTGGCCTCCGGAGTTCTCTGACCAAAGGTGTGTGCCACCACGCCCCTTCACCTTCCCACTGAGCTGGTCCAGTTCCCAGCCTCACATCACTGCCTCCCTCACCTCTTCTCACTCACTGCAGCTGTTTGTTTGTTTGTTTAGTTTGTATCCCCTGTCCTAAAGTGAGCACCTGCAGAGACCAGACCTCAGTGTCCCCAGGCCTGGGACACAGTGGCTCTCAGGAAGTGGCAGGTGCTGTGGCTAGCAGTCAGCCCCAGCATGTCTCTGGTCATTCCCTGAGGTGCTTGGAACTAAGGGGACCCTTGAGGAAGAGCCACTGGGGGTGGCCAGGTCGGGGGAGGAGGATGGCAAAACAGGGCAGATGCCCTCTTGGGGGCCCCAGAAGAATGTCTGGGCTCCACCCTCCCCCAAGGAGCCTATTCTTCCAAGCCCGTAACCAGTGCTTGGGCACGTTCTCTGGGGTCCCAGGGCTGGCTGGGTGGTGGAGGTGTGTGCAGATCTCTCCTGGTGGTCTGAGGATACACTTCTCTGGGAAGCTGGGCAGCGGTGGACCTGCTTGTGCTGTACATCCTCATTTTCTGTCCGCACAGCACGAGGCCAGTATCTATCCAGGATCCCAAAGGTAATCAGTTGTGGCTGCCCTTCCATTCTGGCTGGGTGGCCATGTGGGCCAGATGTGGAGGGGGCTATGCACAGTCTGAGCTGGCTACTTTGGGGGAACTTGCTGTGGGATGCAGGGCCCCTGATGGGGGACCAGAATGGGCAGCCCCAGCAGGGTAAGGTAGGAGGTTTTTAGCTGGGGTTGGGGAGGGTGCATGCTGTGGTATCTTGTCCTGTGTCTCCTAGCATCAGAATGGCCATAGGGAAGGAAGCCAGACAGGCACGAGTGGGGGAGCCTCACTCAGAGCCTGAGAGGGACACAGAGCAAGGCTGAAGCAGGAACAGAGAGCCGGAAGGGCAGGCTCTGCAGGGTGAGGTGGGACAGCACAGGGAGGCTGCTGCAGAGGGAGAGATGGAAACAAAGGAGCAGGAGAGGGGACAGACATGCAGTCCACACACAGGCACATATGTACACGCCAGGCCTACCCATGCACTTGCCAGCACCCACCCCGAACACATGCACAGTGCACACACACATACATTCATGCACACACACGCACGCATCAATTTGTGCACATCTATGCACCCCACACTGACGAAGCGTATCTGAACATATGTGCACATACACACATGCTTACACATGGACATGCGCATACAAAACCCATTTGTGCATATGCACAACCATGCACCTATGCTCCCATGAGCACCCATCTGCATATACATATACCAACGCACATACATGCATGTGCACACATGTATACCCATGCACTCACACACTCACCAGCACCCACCTGGCCACATACATGTACACTGATGCACACACATGCAACCATTCATACACATGTACACCTATGCACCCATATAGCCACCAATACCCCCCTGCACACATGTCTATGCATACATGAGCAATGCACACACACATCTACCCACACACATTTCTATATACATGCACAGTGCATACACATACACATATGCATGTACCCACACACCTGCTAGCACCCCCTTCACTCATATCCACACACATGTCCTCGCATGCATACACAGCAACATATCTGCACATTTACCCACACATACCTACATATGCACATACATGTCCATACCTCACACATAGGCGCACACAATAGCACATGCCTCCACACATGTCCACGCATACCTACACATGTACAGATGTGTTCATACCTGACACACACAACATACACCTGCACACTCATGTCTATGCACACACACACGCACACACGTGCACACATGGATATGCAGGTATCTCTGCATTGTGCTGACTTAGTCTTCTGGTTTACCCAGGGGTGGGTAACTGGTGGTTCTGTTTTCAGTCTGTTGAGGAACCTCCACACTGGTCTCCACGTGGTGCTGGGCCCCTTTAATGAGTGAATGCCAGAGAGCTGATGCTCATGGCTTTGCAGCCTGCTTCAGCTTTTCCCTTTACCAGCCAGGGACCCATGAACATCTGTCCAGATGTGGCCTTCTCTGCTGGCTGTGTTCCTGATGACCCAAGGACATTTTCCAGGGCACTTATTTCTGTCTTTGAACAGTTACCTTTTTAAAAAAAATTATTATTTTTATTTTATGTGTATGAGTGTATTGCCTACATGTATGTGAGTGCACCTGTGTCATGCAATGCCTCGGAGGTCAGAAGAGGGAATCATATTCCTCTGGAACTTCAGTTAAGGACGGTTCATAGCCACCATGTGGGTGCTGAGAATTGAACCCAGGTCCTCTGCAAGAGCAGTCAGTGCTCTTAACCGCTGAGCCATCTCTCCAGCCCCACAGTTGCTGTCTTTATGATAAGATGTTGTTTGGAAGAGCTTTCTGTCTTTTTTAGCACCCATTCATTCATTCACCACTCACTCATTCTCTCATTCACTCATTCATTCACTCACTCATTCACCACACACTCATTCATTCATTCACTCATTCACTCACTCATTCATCACTCATTTACCACTCATTCTCTCATTTGCTCATTCATTCACTCATTCACCACTCATTCACTCATTCACTCACTCATTCGCCACTCACTCATTCACTCATTCATTCACTCATTCATTCACTCATTCATTCACTCACTCATTCATTCACTCATTCATTCACTCATACATTCACTCACTCATGCATTCACTCACTCATTCATTCACACATTCACTCACTCATGCATTCACTCATTCATTTATTCACTCATTCATTCACTCACTCATTCATTCACTCATTCATTCACTCATCCATTCATTCACTCATTCATTCACTCACTCATTCACTTACTCATTCATTCATCCCATTTGAGTAGCTCCCCTAAGTCAGGTCCTCTGTTGGACACCAGGAACACGAGGGACACCTCATCAATGTCCTTGTCCATGAGGAACTTCCATTTATGGTGAGATGGAGAATGAGCACCTCAGAACACGTAAATCAGCAAGTCCATAGAGAGCTGGACTCTGAAAGCATCCAACTGAGGCAGTCCTGAGGGCAGAGCTTGGCTAGCTGTTGGGGTCTTTGATAAGGTGACTAGAAGGGGGATCACAGAATTCTGGAGTAGGGAAGCTTTTGTTGTTGTTGGAGACAGTTTTGGTCTGTCAGGCTGGCCTGGAACTTGGAACTCTACTGCCTCATCCTACCAGGTGCTGGGCTTATGGTGTGCACAGGGAGCAGTATGGTCACCTAAGCTGGCTTTTGATGACTGGGCTCATCAGTTTGCTACTTTTTCAGTCAGTTTTTGCTGATTTGTGTTTTCTTAGAGAATTATTCTTTCAACTAAAATTCCAAATTTATTTGCATAAATTTTAGCCAGTATTTTCTTAGAATTAAGAGAAAAAAAATCCTCTTTTCGGTGAGTTTCTTATCCTCAGTGTGTATGTGTCTGTTTTCTTTCTCTGCTGATTTGTTGTTCAAGCAGCTGAGGTGTAAGGCCCTGGGAGTCTGAAAACAGACTGTCCAGAGCCATGCTGCCTTGACATCTCTTCACAGATGCCTTTTTTTTTTTTTTTGGTCTTTTTGAGACAAGGCTTCCCCTGTAGCCCCAGCTGGCCTAGAACTTGCAGACCAGGCTGGTCTTGATCTCACAGAGATCCTCTTGCCTCTGTCTCCCGAGTGTTGGGGTTAAAGGCATGCATCACCGTGCCTGGCTTCAAAGATGTCTTTAAAATTTTTTAAATTGAATTTTTGTGATTTTCATATAATTTGATGATGTTTGGATCTCCTCCCCATCCACACTGCCCCTATTGCCTCCCTGCCCAATTTAATGTACTCGCTCTTTCTATCTAGGTCATATATATATATATATGTATGTTACCTAAAGAGTCTAATTTGTGTCCCCAAATGTCCTTCAGTGTGGGTCCATCCATTGGAGCCTGTTAACTTACTAAGAGGCCTGTCTTTGAAAGCGGCTGTCTCTGCCCCTTCCAGCAGCCATCTGTTGTCACAATTTTCTTAAGTTGGGGTTTCTTACCCACTTCCCCATGTCTATGCTGGGATTTTGTCTGGTTTGAACTTACATGAGACTTGTGCATTCTGTCAGCATTACTATGGGTTCATATGAGTAACTGCCCAGATGTCTGGAAAATGCTGTTTCCTTTGGTCATCCACTACCTTCGACTCTTACAATCTTTCCACCCCATCGTCTGCAATGATCCATGAGCCTTGGGAGGCAGAGGTTTGATTTAGGTGTCTTATTCAGGGATAAACACTCTGTGGTCTCTTATTCTCTGCACATTGACCAGTTGTGGGTTTCTGTGTTAATCACCATCTGCTGCATAAGAAAGGTTCTCTGGTGAGAGCTGAGAGAGGCCGTGGGTATAAAAGCCATAAGGACGCCGGGAGTGGTGGCGCACGCCTTTAATCCCAGCACTTGGGAGGCAGAGGCAGGCAGATCTCTGTGAGTTCAGGCCAGCCTGGTCTACATAGTGAGTTCCAGGACAGCTGGGACTACAGGGAGACCCTGTCTCAAAAAGACCAAAA
>NW_008329714.1:332440-333703 GCF_000622305.1 Nannospalax galili
AAAAGTCGTAAGGAGTCAGTTTAACACAGTAACTGTTTACCAGTATTAGGTTCTCCCCTCAGTCCTCAGATGTCTTCATATTTCCCACTTCATGGCCCAGCTCTGACAGTTTGCTGGTTTCCCCTTCTCGGTCCACGTGTTGGGCAGCTTGGCTGTTCTATGGCTCCCACCTCCCCCCCACCCATCTTTTAAATAATCGGTATTCTTGTATTTTTAAATTTTGTTTGCTTAAAATTTCTAGTACATGCTTGCTTTATTCTGGCCTCCTTTCCTGAGGTTTGCTTCAAGTTAAAAAATTTCGTTGATGCCTACATTTTCCTGCTGTGAGTTAGCCTCTCAATGCCACTTTGGCTATACTCTGAATTTTCAGATGTAGCAGCTTCTTTGAAATGATTTCCTAAAAGTTCTGCAGTTGCAACTTTGTTTCTCAAGTTCTGATATTTTACTTTTGTTTCTTTGTTACTCCAAGCATAGTTTAGTAGAGCATTTAAAAGTTTCCCAGTGTTTTGTTTGCTTACTTTTTTATCATTAATTTTTAATTAGCTGAGTGATAGAAGTGGCCAGGACAATTTCATAATATACATATACACATGTATGTATGGTAAATTTTATGTGGGGAAGCAGGTATGTTCCTTATATGTTGTGATAGTTTGAAAATACTCCCCATAGGCTCCAAGTATTTGGACATTTTGTCCCCTGATGGTGGCCCTGTTTTGGGAGGTTTTAGAAGGTGTGGCTATCCCGGGGGAAGCACGTCACTGGGGGTGGGCTTAGAGAGTTCTTAAGCCTTGCCGGATCTCCAGTTGCTCTCTTGCTTCCTGTGCCTGTGTTATGATGTGAGAGCTTAGCTTCTGCTGCTCCTGCTCCAGCCACCTCCAGTCACCTCCAGCCATCATGCCTCCCTGCTATGATGGACTGTAGTTCCCCTAGAATCATAAGCTCAAATAAACTCTTCCTTCTATAAATTGCTTTGATCAGTGTTTCTATCACAGCAACAGAAAAGTGGCCAATACACATATATTTAAAAATTTATTATTATTTTATTTTATGTGTATGAGTGTATTGTTTGCATGTATGGAAGTGCACCTGTGTTGTACAATGCCCACATGGGTGAGAAGAGGATTTTGGATCTCCTGGAACTGGAGTT
Organism: Nannospalax galili; assembly: GCF_000622305.1. NCBI lineage: Eukaryota > Metazoa > Chordata > Mammalia > Rodentia > Spalacidae > Nannospalax > Nannospalax galili. The sequence continues at coordinate 333,588 of NW_008329714.1, forward strand.
TCTGATGGTTGTTAGCTGTCAAGTGGGTGCTGGGAACCAAACCCAGGCCCTCTGCAAGAGCAGCTAGTGCTCTTATCCACTAAGCCATCCCTCCAGCCCTCCACTTAACTATATAT
>NW_008329714.1:333776-335928 GCF_000622305.1 Nannospalax galili
ATATATAATTTAAAGTCATTAGGGCTGGAGAGGTGACTCGGTAGATAAGAGCACTTGCTGTACAGTCATGAGGACTGGAGTTCAGTTCCCAGCACCCTTCTAAGAAGCTGGCTGTGGGCCCCCAGTACCTGTAACCCCAGCATTGAGGAGGGCAGAGACAGCCTAGTCAGAAAAACAAACAAGCAAAACCAAACCACAAGCTCCGGGTTCAGGGAAAAACACTGTCTCAAAGAATAAATCAGAGAGTGACAGAGAAAGACACCTGACATCCTCCTCTGGCCTCTTCCTGTGTGTACGTTCACACCACACACACACACACACACACACACACACACATGCACAAGCGTGCGCAGGTCTGAAGGCAACCTGGCCTTGCTGCTGTGCAGCTCTTCCCAAGCTGGCCGAGGCAGGTCGGCCCTTCTCTGCAGCAAGGCTCTCCTTGCTCTTCCTTGGTTCTCTGTTGACTTGTTTTTTCCCAGCCCGGGTCTGTGTTATTCATCATGAGGACATTCATGGCAGTTATATTTTCGTTGTGGAATTGATCTTTTCTCCAGATAAAATGACCATGCCCCTAGTGAATGCCTTCTCCTCTGACTCCTCCCCTTGTTCTAACCTCGCCATCTCTACACCCTTCATTGCTCCCTTTGACCCTCCCTTACCTCCTTTTAATTTCACTTTTCTGTATTTTCCTGTTACACTGAGGCAGATTTTTTTGTTTTTGTTTTTGATGCAACCCAAGGGTCTTAGCCACATAACATTTATTTCTGTCACAAATACATTGGTCTCACTTTTTAAAATTAAATATTATTTATTATTATTGTGTGTGTATGCCACGGCACACATGTGAAGGTTAGAAGACTACTTTGTGGAGTCTGTCTCTCTTTCCATCTTTATGTGGGCTCCGGATATCAAACTCAGGTTACCAGGCTTGTGTGGCAAGCCATTTGGTGACAACTGTAGCTTAACCGTGTGCCTTAGTGCTTTCATTGCACGTTTCAGTCCCCTTGGTAAACTCGGCCCCCGATTTTATTTGCATATTGGTGGGCTTCGATGCATCCCATGACAGAACATGTGTTGGCCACCAGCTGTGTGCCAGGCCCCATGCTGAGCCCCGCTGCAGTGGTGGACAGGAGGGAGGCTGTGTCTTGGCTTACAGTCTCAGAGGCTCCACTGTGAGCAAGGCAGAGAGGAGGTGTAGGAGGGGAGATGCGTGTCGAGGGGGCTTTGTCCTCAGACCACTCGGAGCCTCCCAGCTCTTTCTCACCAGTGTGCCCTGTGGTGGCTATGGATGTGCATGGCTGGGTAGAGAGCCCACAGGGTCATCCCTCCCCCAACATCTGCTGGACATCACCCAGTGTTTTCTGGCACCTAGAGTTCAGAAGGCAATGCTGGGAACCCCGCACTTTATTCCTTTGTTTTCCCCCATTTTCCCTCGGAACAGAATTTACCAGACTTAGTCCAGAGCTGGGAACTGAACTTGGATCCTCTGCAAAATCATCTAGTGCTCTTAACCTCTGAGCCATCTCTCCAGTCCCAAATGTTATTGTCCTGGTGCCTACTGAGAGCAGCTCAGAAAGGCTTGATTGTGTTTATCATTACTGTTTATTATTATTATTATTATTATTATTATTATTATTATTATTTGGTCTTTTTGAGGCAGGGTCTCCCTGTAACCACAGCTGGCCTGAATTTGCTGTGGACACCAGCCTGCCCTGTTATTTAATAGGCTACTTTCCAGAGCAGTTTTTGGTTCTCAGCAAGCTGAGTGCAAGGTATGACCACCCGCCTGACACTGCCCTGACAGGTTCAGCTCTCCCACTGCCCAGGGCCCACACCCGAGGGGTCTGTGTGGCACAGTGGATGGCCCCAGAGACCACAGTTCATGTTGCATCATGTTGGGCGTTGTGTATCCTGTGAAAAGCCACCTTTGCAGTGCCCTGTGCACCAGCTGCTATGGCCCAGGCCCATGCCCTGCTCGTCCTCCATCCCTCTTCCAACTCCTGGCAACCAGCAACCCTTCACTGTCACTTCGACTTTTCCAGCAAGTCACAGCATTGACGTACAATCTGGAGTCTTTTCAGATGGGCTTTTTTATATTAAGCAATATGCATTCAAGTTCCCTTCCTCTCTCTCTCTCTCTCTCTCTCTCTCT
>NW_008329714.1:335974-350327 GCF_000622305.1 Nannospalax galili
TATATGCACATATCTGTATTTTTTATGTGTGTGTGTGGCATAGTGGGGATGGAACCTAGGGTTTCACACAGATCAAACGTGTGTTCTACAACTGACCACACCCCAACCTTTCCATGTATTTTTCATGGCTGTATAGGTATTTTTTTGAGATGGGGTCTCCTTGTAGCCCCAAGCTGACCTAGAACTCACAAAGATCCTCTTACCTCTGACTCCCAAGTGCTGGGATTAAAGGCGTGCAACACCTTGGCTGCCTAGCTTTTTTTTTTGTTAACTTCGAAATTCCGTTGTCTGGATGTAAAACATTTGTCTTACCTACTGAAAGGCATCTTGGCTCTTCCAAGATTAGGCAACTGTTACTATCTCAGCTATAAACATCTGCATGCAGGTTTTTCTGTGGATGCACATATCCACTCCTTTAAATAAACCCTGAAGAGTGTGTAGACTTTGGGAGACTAAGAGCACGTTTCGTTTGTGGGTCACAGGTCATCCAGCGGGACTTCCTGTTGCTCTGCCGCCCCCACCCCCGCACCTGCAACGATGGGTGCTCTGGGTTTTACTTTATTTCCCTGTTTCATGGGACCCACCAGGGAACACACCCGCCAACGGGACTGATTCTGTTCTATCTTCCAGTTCCATCATATTGTCGCTTACAGTTTTAGTGAGGTTTATTTTGGTCTCATTATTTTTCATTCCAAACCATTGGAAGGTTTGTTCTCCAGGGTTCTGAGTGTCCAAGAGAGAGGCCAGGGCTCAGAGCCCTCCACTTTTTCACTCTGTGCTCAGGGTGGGCCCATGTAGACAGCTTGGGGGGCTGTGGACTAAGGGCCTTTCCTCCCTGCTGTGCCTGCCGTCACTGCCTTTCAGTTTTCTAAAGCGGGCTAAGGCTTCCCAATATCAGAGAAGGTTCTAGGCCCCAGTTATAGCTCTAGTTGGAGAACACATCTGTGCTGGATAGCTTTAGTGTCAACTTGACACACCTGGGTTGAGGGAGCCTCAATCAGGAAATTGCCTCTATTGGACTGGCCTGTGGCCATGTCTGAGGGGCATCTTCTTGATGAGTGATGTGGGAGGGCCCAGCCCACTGTGGGTGGTGCCGCCCCTGGGCAGGTGGGCCTGTGTTGCATAAGAAAGCAGGCTGAGCAGGGGCCAGGGGAGCAAGCCTGTAAGCAGCGTTCCTCCATGGCCTGTGCTCCAGCTCCTGCCTCCAGGTTCCTGCCCTGAGTTCCTACCTTGGGCTCCCTGATGAACTGCGTGCGACCTGGGAGATGTAAGACAAATAAACCCTTTCCTCCCCAAGTTGGTACTGGTCAGAGTGTTTTGTCACAGCAATGAAGAACAAACTAAGACAACATCAAAGAAAGAAAAATCCTTGGCTGGTGGGTCGGGGCACGGTGCATACCTATGACTCCAGCACCCAGTGGGTTTGAGAGAAGGCCAGCCTAGGCTACACTGTAGTGAGCCCTCTCAAGGAAAAGAAAACTAACACAGCAGAAGAGGGCTGGGATGTAGCTTGGTGGTAGAATGCTTACCTAGGGAGGCCCTGGCTTCCAGTGCAAAAAAAAATTAAAATAAATAAAATAAAAAAACCCAAGTCAGTTAACGCCTGCTGCCTGTCCCCGAGCTCTGCCTAGTTAGAGTCTGACTCAGCACAGCCGTCCTCTCTGGGAGTGAATTAAGTCTCTGCGCCACCAACACGCTGCACTGCAGGAGTTTTCCCTAGGACCCAGTCTGCTCTTCCCTTCCTGTCTTTCTACCGTTTGTGTGTTTTTAGCTCTTTCCAGCCTTCCCTTCTTCATTTGGCTCCAGTCACATCCACGCCTTCCTGGCGGTTCTCCTGAGCTAAATCTGCCCTATTCCAGTTGCCAAGGCACTTGAGAAAGTTTGTATTTTCTTAAGGCTCCGAACACGTGCTTTCATGGATGGCTTTGCACTTCTAGTAAGCGCGTTGCAGAAGTCTCTGAAGTTGTGCAGTTTTCATCAATGACATACTTGGGATGGACCCTCTCTCCCTCCCCTCCCTCCCTCCCTCCCTCCTGAGCCTTATTCACATGAAGCTCTCCATCCATTAGAGTTCTGCTTTTTTGGCTGCCCTCCCTGTCTAGTCTTATCTCCTGGGGTTGAGCAAGGGAGAACTGCTTTTGAGGCAGTCTGTAGTTCCTTTTTTAATAGAGATGCATGATGTAAAACTGTAAATCCCAGAATGCACCTCCACACCTTCTTACCTCTGTGCAGCTGCAGTCTTACTTTGTCATTCCAGGTGCTGGCATGACCTTAGCCACGGGCATGATGGGTGCTGAGGATGGGAGATGGGGATGAACAGGCCCTGGCCTTGAACTTGGTTCCTGCACTGCAGAGGGTGCGTGAGTTGCCCTAGTGGACCTAGTGATGTGGAGGTGTGGGTGATCAGGACAGTATGGGTGTGTAGGGCAGTGTGCACAGCTGTGTTGGTGTGGTGCTCAGAGTGGTGTGAGTGCTCAGGGTGATATGGGTGCTCAGGGTGGCTTGGGTGCTTACGGCTGTGTGGACACTCACAGTCCTATGGGGCATAGGGCAGTGTGCACTATTCTGTGGATGCTTATGGCTATGCAGGCACTTATAGTCCTGGGGCACAGGGTGGCATGGACACTCATGGCTGTGGACATTTACAGTCCTGGGGGCACAGGGCAGTGGCATGCCACAGTCTTCTCCGGCAGCCTCCAGTGGCCAGTGGATCTGAGGAAAGCTTTTTGTGCTCTAGAAGAGACAATTGGCCACAGTTTCCCAGTGGCTTGCAACACCCTGTGCTTTGGGGGTCTCTGAGCACTATTCAGGAGAGGTGGGAAAGTGAGCAGGCTCATTCCTGACTGGGCTCCATCTTGTCCTAGAACACCCCCATCCTCTGTTAAGTGTAGCTTTGCTCTTTTTATTTTGAGACAGAGTCTCACTATGTACCACTAGCTGGTCTAGAACTTGTTATATCGTCAAGGCTGGCTTCAAACTCATGAGCTCCTCTTGCCTCTGTCCCCTCCCGCCCCCCCCACCCCACCCAGTACTGGGGTGAAAGGCGTGTGCACAGCGCCTGGCAAAGGGTAAATTTTGAGAGAGGAATGGAGGTTAGGGAATCACACAGGACTCAGAGCAAGGAGCTGTGGCTGTCGTCAGTTCGCTTCTCAGGCACTCATCCCACAACCATAAGAAGCTTGGTACTTGTGCCAGGATCAAGGCAGATGCTTCACCTTCACCCAGAGCCTTTGTCCTACTTGAAGACTAAGGACAGGTGCAGAAATGTATCCTGTGAGGAGGTCTCCTACTCCCTGCTTTGTGTGACTCCACCTAATGGTGCCTCATTTAGCCCAACCATAAACCAAAGCTAAAACCCCAAATGTCATGGGGTTATGGCATGTGCAGTCAGCACAGGACATACACTACACATTTGCTGCCATGAAGTCCTTAAAGGATGCTTGGGAGGCAGAGGGCTGTTCCAGGATGGGGATGCTGACTAGGAAGATGGCGGTACTGCTTCTAAGAGATGCCTAGCCAATCAGTCAGTCAGCCTGCCTGGCCTGTGGGCTCCAGAGCTGCTGCAAGCTGCCCCCAAGCCCCCACCTGTGTGCGCATGTCCAGAGCCCAGCAGACAAGGCTCTGGTTTACTGGAGGTTCCTTCCAGGTGGCTGGAGGGTGCCTGCTCCTGACTTTAGTCCCTAGAGCTCCCCTGATGGCACGCCACTTGCCCAACACTGGTTTCTTTTTCATCTTGTCCCTTCCTGTGCTCTTAGAATCTTCTGGTGTTTATTGGAGGCCCTGGCGTATTGAGGAGTAAACTAGAAGATGACTTCAGACAGTGCAGCTCACAGGGAAAGAAAGAAAAAAGTAGGCAGCAAGGCGTGGTGTGCACACCTGCAATCCCAGCACTTGGAAGGCTGAGGCAGGAGGATCCCCAGTTTGAGGCCAGTCTGAGCTGTGTAGTGAGACCTTGTCTCAAAGATACATATGGGGGTTGAGGGGGAATGGAAAGAGGGAGTAGTGAGGGTGAGAGAGACAGAGGAAGGGAAGGAGGGAGGTAGGGAAAGAGGGAGAGAGGGAAAGGGAGTTGGAGAGAGAGGGAAAGATAGGAAGAGGGAGGGAGAGAGAGAAGGAAGAAAGGGAGGGAGGGAGAGAAGGAGGAAGAGAGAGAAGTTGCAGAGCATAGAGATATTGCTGTTTAATTCTGGTCTGCTGAAGACCAAAACCAGAATTCTGAGTGCGTGTTTACATGTGTATGTATATGTTGCATGTGTGCTCATGTGTTGGTGTATGGTCAGGTGTGTATGTGTGTACTCATGTGTTGTATGCTCCTATATGTGCATGTGTTCATGTGTGCCTACATGTACTTGTGTGTTCATGTGTGCACACTTGCCTTCATACATTTGCTGTGGGACTGTCCTGTGTATTGTGGGGTTTTTAGAAGTGTCCATGTCATCTAGCAACAAGATGTCCATAGTTCCCACCCCAGTTGTGACAACCAACGATGTCTACAGACATCGCCAAGTACACTCTGTGGAAAACTTACTCCTGGTTGGGAGCCAACATGGAGCTTTCCTAGAGACACTAACTGTCACTACAGGAAGGTAAGGCTCAGGTACCAGGGTCCTTACCCGGGTTACAGTGCTCATCATGTTGCTTTTTCCCACAAACCTGGAGTAGTTTTTGTCATTAGGGGAAGTCTGCCTGCTCTCCCTTTTCTAGGGTTAGAAAAAGAAAGAGACCCCAGAATGTTCTTTTTTTTTTTCCTCTGCCCTACAAGCTGATTTACAGTCACATCCAAACAGCGACCTTTAACTATGCGTGCCTCAGCGTCCCAGTAAACACAAACCTCCCCAGTGCTTTCCTTGGCCTGGAAGAGCCTGAGGTGGGAGGCTTAATCAATGGGTGATCTGGATAGCTCCATTTGAGTTTTTGGAGATAGGCAGATTTGGAAAGAGCTGCAGCCTCATTAGCTGGCGGGGCGCTTCAAAGGTAAACCAATAAATAATTAGAAAAACTTCTGCAGTTATCAAGTGTCAGCCTTAATAACAGGAAACTGCGGAAGGAAGGTTTGGGAAGCATGGTGGGCTGGGGGCCCAGCAGTGGGCTCTCAAGCTACCAGCAGAGAATGAGGTGGCCATGATCATGGTTACCGGAATCTGTATGAGGCTTCGCTCAGACTCAGCGTAACCATGGAGACAGACATCCCCCCTCCTTTCCAGGGAGCTGATTCCAGCTCCGGTGCAAATGTGTACACCACACACACATACACACACACACACACACACACACACACACACACAAACACATCTCCTCCTCCTGCGTCTGACTTGGGCAGGAGGCATGAGGTGGGGAGACTCAAGACAGTGTGTAATCTGGACTGCAGTGCTGTGTGTTCAAGTCCTGCCTCTGCCTCTTCCCTTGACCTTGGGTAAGTCCCTTAGCTTCTGGGAGCCTCAGTTTTCTCAGCTGTTTGTGAAGATGAAGGCACCTGCTCTGCAGGGCAATTGGGGAGTGACTGGTCTGTGAATTCCCCAGGCTTCTAGAATGAGGTCTGACCTGCTACTTTGTTAACATGGATCCAATAACCCACTGGAAATAAGAACCCCAAACCAGTTGGAAGCAAGAGAAATGAACCCAGGCTCTGACATCGCTGAGGGGTCACACAGGGTTCCACATGCATATTTATTTATTTTTTGTCTTTTTGAGACAGGGTCTCCCTGTAGCCCCAGCTGGCCTGAAACTCACTATGTAGACCAGGCTGGCGTTGAAATCAGAGATTCGCCTGCTTCTGCCTCCCAAGTGCTGGGATTAAAGATGTGTGCCACCACACCTGGCTCATCCTCATGCATATTTAATAAGAGCTCATGGAATGGGACATGCTCAAACTGTGCCCTTGAATGACAGCTGCAGTGGCCAGTACTTGAGCCGGGCAGGGCTGGCTGTAGGCTCAGTAGGCTATGCAGCCATGCTGGAGGTGAAGGCCAGGGTCACATGTGTGTGGTGGGCTGACAACTGGCCTTCTGGGACCTGTCTATGGTCATGACAGGGTTCAGACATGGCCTGCTGTGAGGCCAGGACACTGAGCAAAGGTGTAGAGATCAGGCAGCAGTGGGGCTGAGGTGAAGAGACATGGGGTGCTGGGGGATGCATTGTGCTAGGGGAAAGTGTGCCTGGCAGCACTCAAGTTCGCTGTACAAGCAAGCAGGGCCTAAAGAATGCATCAGTAGCCTGCCAGAGGGCTTCGGTCAACCGTGAACGTGATCTAAGAGAGACAACCGGCACGTTATAAAAATCTACATAGAGTTTTAAGCTGTTACTGTGACGGTTGCTGCTGCTGTTACAGTTATTTTGCATCAATAATGAAAAATAATTTTCAAAAACCAGAATGAGATCTTGGGTTACATCAACAGAAGCAGTATGTAAAGCAAGAGGAGAAGGTGAGGGTTTCTCTCTATCCTCTGCCATAGTAAGGGTACACTTAAGCATTTGGGGTCAGTGCTGCTTGACTTTGATTAAGAGAACTACCCCATTCATCCACTGATGGCTTATGGTTCTGAGGGTTAAGAAGACTACAAAAGCACGCTCTGCCCTCATGGGGCACACATCTTTCTAAGAAGCACCAAGTGTGACTTATGTGCATAGGAGATATAGTTAATGTGGGGCAGTTTGCTGTGGAGACAGGGTTTTAGGTCAAGGATAGGAAGGATGGGAAGTGAGTGACGGGGGATCCACATCGAGGGCTTCTGAGGGACAAAGGTCCTGACCTGTTCTTGCAGGGCTTAGAGGGAGATGGTAAGGGGGCACTGGGTGACAGGAAGCTCAGCTCAAGCCAAGCTCATGATGACGCACTGAATATCGGGAGACTGACCCCGAAGTGAAGTGCTGAGGCCCTGTTTGAAGGTATCCTTTGGGAAAAGTCTAGAAACCCCTGAGGGTTGGTTATGGTGAGCTTCCACTGTGAACTTGGCACAAATCTGAGTCACCTGGGAAGAGGGAACCTTAACCGAGGAATTTCCTGGATGAGAAAATGGGGCGTTTTCTTGATTGCTAATTGGTGTGGGGAACCCCCTGCCCACTGTGGGTCATGGCATCCCTAGGTAGCTAGGCCTGGACTATCTGAGAAAAAGCTGGGCCAGCCACGTGAGCCAGCCGGTAAGCGACGCTCCTCCACAGCCTCTGCTTCAGTTCCTGCCTCCAGGTTCCTATCTTAACTTCCCTGATGGACTGTAACTGCTAAGTTAAATGAATTGTTTCCTTCCCCAAGTTTCTTTTGGTCATGGTGTTTATCCCAGCAACAGCAAACCAGAACAGAGCGGGGCAGTGAGGGGCCCTATGCACGTCTCTCAGGGCAATGGAGAGTCCCTCAGGAGGACTGTGAGATCCCACAAGATGTGGGGAGAGAGGTTGGGTCTTCCCACCCACCCTGTGGGCCATGCAGCTGACCTGTGCTAGGAGATGGCTGGTACATACTGTGACCAGAGAAAGCTGTGGCCAGGGTCAGAGCAGTGGACAGCAGGAGCCTGGGGTGTTGTGGGGACTGGGGTGCCAGGCACATGTGTGTGGCTTTTGGGGGAGGTTCCCAACACAGTGCTCCCTGTGGGGATCTCTCTCTCTCTCTCTCTCTCTCTCTCTCTCTCTCTCTCTGTATGTGTGTTTTATGTATGTGTGTGTGAGGTGTGAGTATATGTGTGTGTCCTATGTGGTGTGTGGTGCATGTATGCATGTGTGCACATGTGTGGAGGTGCATGTTGATGTTGGATGCCTTCCTCTGTCACGCTTTACCTTTTTTGTGACAAAGTGTCTCACTGAACCTGGAGCTCAGTGATGTGGCTAGATTGGTCAGAGAGCTCCAGGGATTAACCTGCCTCTGTCCCTCAGTGTGGGTTGCAGACACACGCTGTCACATCCATGTGGGTGCTAGGGATCTGAACTCAGGTCTGGTGCCTGTGCAGTCAGACTTGACTGAGCTGCCTGCCCAGCCATTTGACATTTGACAGGCATTGCTGGGTTCATAGTGGGCCACAAGAATCTTCAAGGCCCTTTGTGCACACTGCCCAATTGAGACTGACCTCTGACCTTGTCACTGCACAGATAATGTGGGGAGCTGACGAGCATGTGGACATGGAGCAAGGATACCTTCATAGGCTGTGTCCTGAGCTGCTCACTCCACTCTCTCCAACCACTTCCAAACAGCTTTGGGTCACAGTGTCCAGTTTGGGGAATCCAGATGAACCCTGCACCAACTTGTGCTGTTCTCCGAGGGGGTGTGGTCTGGTGGTACCCAGTGCTGGGTAAACCAGGAGAAGGGCTCGAAACTAGGTATGATCCTGCAGATTGCCACTCTCCCAGCCGGGAGCCCAATCTTTCCACTCACGCAACACAGCATTGGCAAGATCTCTGATCTAGAGCTGACATTTATCATCCCGGCAAAACTTTATTCCTTGGTCACATTAAACTGCAAAGATCTTGGTGTGGAAACTGGGCTGGCTGACATATATTCATGAAGGCAGACCCTCGAAGCTACCCCGCACCCTAGATACAGCAAGTGCTGGTGTGTGCAGAGTGCCGAGTGTGTGAGATGCCAGTCACCAGTGGCTGTGTCCCCGGGGAGTGGCAAGCACACCCCCAAGAAGTGTGTTCTACTCTTGGAGTATTTAAAAGATTCTTTGAAATCCATGCATGACGTGTTACTGTGATTAGCATGTCCTGGGACATGCTCCATGCACCATTCCCTGTGGGACAGGTAGCCAGGGTGCCAAGTCACTTGCTTACTGAGGGTTCCCACCCCCTGGAGGACTCCACCAGTGGTGGAGGTCAGCAGTGCTGCCCAATGCCTTATGATGTATGGAACAGTTGTAATAATAGAACCATCTAGAACCATGAACAGAGTGAGGCTGAGAAACCTGTCAGGTATCACTGACTGGCAGCTCCCTGGGTGCCGACCCTGAATGTTCAGCTGCCACCATAGTCCTTTGAAGAAGAGTCCCAGGATCTTCCGTCTCTGGTCCCCAAGGGGCAGGTGGGTCCCCACACTTGACCGTGGACCTCCTGAGAAGGCTCCAATAGTCTTTGTTTCCACTGCACAGCTGTCTTCTCCTAATAAGATTTTCCACTGATTATTGCCACGAAATCTCTCCCGTGTCTGTGGTCTTAGCGGTGAGCAGCAGACACCATTTGTGTCTTTCCACCCTACCTGCTGGGTGTGATTTTCTGAGTTGCTGATGCTCATTCAGCAATGCTTTGATGATTATTTTCTTTCTTTTTATGTTTTTTGGTCTTTTTGAGACAGGGTCTCCCTGTAGCCCCAGCTGTCCTGGAACTAGCTATGTAAATCAGGCTGGCTTTGAACTCACAAAGAATCACCTGCCTCTGCCTCCCAAGTGCTGGGATTACAGGCATGTGCCACCATGCCTGGCGATGATTATTTTCTTGGACGGAACATTTTTCTTTGTTGAACTATCTCCTTAGGAAAATTTCTCAGCGTACCTCTCGGTTTTTTCCTTCCCTCTCTTTGTTCCCTAGCTCCCTTCTTTCTTTCCTTTTTTAAAAACTTATTTATTATTTTAATTTTATGTGTATGTATTGCCTGCATGTATGTAAGTACACCCATGTCATGCAATACCTGTGGTAGTCAGAAGAGAGCATAAGATTCCCTGGAACCAGAGTTATGGATGGTTATTAGCTGCCATGTGGGTGCTGGACCAAATCCAGGTCCTCTGCAAGAGCAACTGGTGCTCTTAACCACTGAGCCATCTCTCCAGCCCCTCTTTCCTTTATTCAATTAAATTTTATTTATTAATTTAATTTATTTAATTAAATTTCTTTGGAGCTCATGCCTGTAATCTCAGATTGGGAGATTGAGGCAGAAGAATGGAGTTCAAGACCAGCCTGAGTGCAACAAACAAATAAACATTAAAAAAAAATATAGGACGGTCTGGAGAGATGGCTCAGTGGTTAAGAGCACTGACTGCTCTTGCAGAGGACCTGGGTTCAATTCCCAGCACCCACATGGCGGCTACGAACCGTCCTTAACTCCAGTTCCAGGGGAATCTGAAGCCTTCTTCTGACCTCCGTGGCATTGCACGACACGGGTGCACTCACATGCATGCAGGCAATACACTCATACACATAAAATAAAAATAATAAAAAAATAATAATATAGGTACATGGTTCAAAATTCAAAGTTACGCAGTGTCCAGCCCAGCATCTGTTCCCAATGCTCCACTCCTTTCTCTGTGTAGCTACTGGCACTGACTGTCATGAACTGGTCTTCACTGCTTTTTACTAAATGGTGCTGTCTGTTCACTTATCTGCCCCTGTGGGTGTATCTGGGGAGCAGGCAGATCAGATCATGAAGGGTTTTCGGAGGAGGTGACATTTGAATCATCTAAGGGTGGGAAGAGTGGGAAGGAGAAAACACAAAAGGAAAAGCAGCAAGTGCAAAGGCCCTGGGGTGGGAATGGTCGGCAGAAGTGAAAGCCCTCTGAGGAGACAGATGGGGCTGTCACAGGACAAGAGCGCCAAGGTTTGGGAGGGACTTGTGTGACAACAGGGTAGCTATGATGGGCAGTCTTTATTCCAGATACATGGGGATGCCTGTGGAGGTGTTGGGAGATGATTGTTTTCAATCAGCAAGTATCCTGGCTAGAGTGAAGTGTTGGAGAAAGGCAGAAGCAGGAGGCTTAATAGAGCTTGCTGGGAGAGGGGAGACATGAGTGGCTCAGCCTTCTGGGAGACAGATGGAACTGGATGGATTGAGGGTGTAGATGTAAGCTAACTCCAGCAGGATCTGCTGACATAGTGGTGTGTCGAGGGGGCAGCCCCAAGGACATCTGGGTTTTTGCTCAAACAGATATTTGTGTCCATTGATTATAGACAGAAGACTGAGGCAACAGCAGGTTTTTTGTTTTGTTTGATTTAGTGAGGGTACGGGTTTGAATTCAGAGCTGTTTGTTAAATGTGTGACAGTCCAGATGCAGTATCAGCTAGACTGCAGATGTCATAATACATCCCAGACACCAGACACGTGACCCGGCCTGGAGATTACAGCCCAGAAGCCTCAGGACCACTGTGTAACAGGAAGCACGGTGCACCTGCTCATTCCCCACGAAACACATTACACTGACATTTCATTCACATTATTTAACTTTCTAATGTTTATGGGACTAGAGAGCTGGCTCAGCAGTTAAGAGCACTGGCTGCTCTTGCAGAAGACCCAGGCTCCCAGCACCACATGGTGGCTAACAACCATTCCTAACTTGGGTTCCAGGGGATCCAACACCCTCTTCTGACCTCCGTGGGTATTGCACGACACGGGTGCACCAGCCTACACATGCAGGCAATACACTCATACACATTAAATAAAAATAATAAATAAAATATAAAAAACCTTTCTAATGTTTAAAAGTAAAGACGGCCTGCAGGAGAGGCAGGGCTGTTTGCGTTTGGATTCTAGAGGTTCCTTTGCTTGCCTTAGAGGCTTCACCTCCTGTGAGGTGAGAGGGAAAGAGGAAATGAAGAAAGCAGGCTTGTTCCTCCCTGGTGTGTTCAGTCTCCAACCAACTACGTCCTGAGAGCCAGCCAGCTCACTGGAGGGGAACAGTCTGCAGAGCCCAGCTGTCTGTCTCCTTTCTGTGTCTCCCAGACACCCAGGGCATGAGCTGTCTTCCTCTCATTGTGATGATTCTGGAGCTCCTCACCTGGGGTCTTTCTTCCCACAGTCATTTTCCCTTCCAGGAGCCTCAGGAGGGTGTATGTGGCTGTATGTGCGTGCGTGCGTGCGTGCGTGCATGTGTGTGTGTGTGTGTGTGCGTGTGCGTGTGTGTGTGTGTGTGTGTGCCTATGTTGCAGGGATGGAGACCAGAGGTCCTTGGGCCCATTCACCTTGTTTTTATTTTTAATTTTCAATTCTTGAAATTTTCATGCATATATACAGTGTACCTTGAGCATATCCACCCCTGTCCCCCACCTCCTCTGAGGACCTCATTACATCGGCTTCCAATTGCATGTCCTTTCACAATGATCTATTTATTCTTGAACTCACTGAGCCTAGTTAGTGCTGCCTGTTTGTGCATGGTTGTGGGGTCTTCCCCGGGACGTGGGAACCTGCCAGTGACTACATGCCTAAAGAAAAGTAACTCTTCAGCGGGGCGTGGTAGTGCACGTCTTTAATCCCAGCCCTTTGGAAGCACAGGCGGACAGATCTCTTGAGTGTGAGATCAAGTCCAGCCTGGTCTCCATAGCGAGTTCCAGGGCAGCTGGGGCTACTGGGAGACCCTGTCTCAAAATGATAAAAAAAAAAAAAGGGAAAAAAAGAGAAAAGTAATGTTCCCTTCCTCCCTCAGCAGCTGCCATCGACTGCCAATAGTTCCTGGGTTTTTTTAGAGAGAGACTGAGGATCTCCCCAAGGCCCGGAGCTCTTCAAGTAGGGCAGGTTAGCTGGCCAGCGAGTCCCAGGGTCCTCCCATGTCTGCCTCACCAGCACTGGGAGCAGCAGTGCCCATGTTTTTAAACATGGGTTTTGGACTCAGGTCCTCTTGCATGTGTAAGCACTTTACCAACTGAGCTAGCATCCTGGCCCCAGGACACATCTGGCATGAGGGAGGAAGCATCCTCCCAGCAGCCAGCCCTCTACCTGGAGCCACTTTCTGTCAGCGTCCTGTACATCCAGGAAGTGGCTCTGGTGTCTTTATCACCATGAATACAGGCAGTGCAACTAACACATCTAGCAGATACCCACGGAATGCCACTCACATGCTGATACCACCCTTCAGTCAGATCTCTCATAAAAGACAGATGACTGCAGCCAGTTACAGCCCAGAGAGGCCTCAAGCCTTTACTGCCTGCCTTGAGGAAGCTGATAGGTGAACCGAAGGCATATGTTTGGAGTCTGGACTGGGTATGGTGGCATGAGCTTATTATCCCAGCACTGGGGAGGCAGTGACAGGCAGATCCCTGGGGCTCAATAGCCAGTACAATGTGGCAGGGCCTGAACAAAGGAAGTCAAACTCCTAGAGTCCTTTAAACCAAGAGTGAGTCTGCTCTGTTCTCAGAACTGTTCCTTGAACCCAAAGCCTACTCTCTTTATTATTTAAACAGTGCTTCCAGCATGATATGGGAGGAGAGTGAGGAACTTTGTCTTATCAGGGAAGAGTTGTCTTTTCTGATGCCTACTGACCAGAACAGCATGCAAAACCACAAACAGATGCTATCAACCTGAGCCCACATGCTGTTTGCTTCCAATGTTAATGTTTTCAGCAGTGACTTCTCTCCCACCCCCCTCATATACACACACCATTCTGGGTCAGGGACAAGGAAGGGTCATAACAGAGAAATAGGGAACATAGTTTTGTAAAGCAATGTGTTTGTGTTAGCCTGTCAGTTACATGAGGAGCCCAAGGCCTAGTAAGATTGTTTACATCATTTCCTAAAGGCTAGCTAGATTGAAATGATTCCAGGGTAGGAAGGCAGGCTGAATAGTGTTAAATGGTCTCAAAACTTAAGATTAACTTTGGTTACAAGGTTAGGTAAGACAGGAGGCCTCAGAAAAGTTATTCCCACAACCCTACCCCCACAAAGAAAAATTAGAGTACATTCTTTAAAAACACCCTAAATTAAATGTGTTTCTAACTGATCCATTTTAAAGTTGATAGTCTCACATATAACATGAATGCATGCATTCATTCTTTGCCAAATTCTCTCAGAATAGTACAACCAATCAGTTCACATATGCACACATGCACACACATTCACTCACATGTGTGCAACACATGCACATACTCGCTTACACATGTGTGTGCATGTACATGCGTGCACACGTGCACACACATACAAGGTCACAATGTCCATATGGTTAGAGAGTTCTGTGTTGTTGTTTCCATTTCCAGAATAAGATTCCCACCCGGCTGATGGCTACATAAGAAATATCCCTTGTATCCCATCACCATCCATCACCCCCACCCTTAAGCCCCACCCATCATCTTCCAGCCACTCATTTGCCATCTACCAACCATGAACCCATCACCTGTTTGTCCATCACTGCCCATCCATCCTTCCACCCATCTTTCATCCACTTGAAGCCCACCCATCTGTCCATCTCTCTACACACCCTGCACCTTCCATCTGGCTATCTGGTCCTCCCTTGTCTGTCATTCCTTATGTACCAGCTGCACTGGGCACTGCCCCAGACAGTTGCTGTCCAGATGGAAGAGACCATCCCCACCTCTGAGAGCAGAATTTAGAGCAAGGTGGGCCCCCAAACGTCCCATCCTCCTGCAGGCTACTGTGCTGAAGGTTGCATTTGGGTTTTTAAAATATATTTATTATTTTTTATTTTATGTGTATGAATGTATTGTCTGCATGTATGTGA
>NW_008329714.1:350936-421029 GCF_000622305.1 Nannospalax galili
ACTATTGAGACCAGCCTCACCTCCAACTCATAGAGATCTACCTACCTCTGACTCCTGAGTGCTGGGATTAAAGGCATAAACCAGCATACCTGGCCTAAAAAATAATATAAATATTATTTTTAAAAAATATTTTATTATTTTTATTTTATGTGTACAAGTGTATTGTCTGCATGTATGTGAATGCACCCATGTTGTGCAATGCCCATGGAGGTCAGAAGACGCTGTCGAATTTCCCTGGAACCGGCGTTAAGGACAGTTGTTAGCCGCCATGTGGGAACTGAACCCAGGTCCTCTGCAAGAGCAGCCATTGCTCTTAACTGCTGAGCCCCTGAAGACTGCATTTGTAAAGCTCACACTCGAACCCTGGGACCAACAGCAGCTCACATTTGCAGCTGGGATGGCACCTGGGACCTCGTGCACACTACGCAAGTGCTCTGCCGGCTGAGCCACACCCGGTCTTGTGTGGTTCTAGTTTTGTTTTGTTTGTTTGAGATGGGGTCTTCCTGTAGCCTTGGCTGGCCTGGAACTCACTATGTAGACCAGGCTGGCCTCCACCGCACACAGATCAGCCTACCTCTGCCTCCTGAGTGCTGGGATAAAAGGCATGCAGCACTGCGCCCTGAGCAGCTCTTTGCTGTTGTTTCATGTCTGCCCTCCTTTGTGTTTTGTTGCTGTTCTTTGGGTGGGTATCGTTACCTCTATTTTTCAGGTGAGGAAACTGAGGCCCACAGAGGACCCTTGTCCTGCAGAAGGCTGGGGAGGAATTAATCTAGGGGCCTCTGGCTCCTCATTCCACACAGAGGTGCTCTCTGCAGCTCCGTGCTCCTCTCAGGGTGAAGCAGTTTCACTGTATGACACACCCGGATGCCACAGAAGGGTCCCCAAGTATGTGTGCATGCACATGTGTGGAGGACAGAGGACAACCTCAGGTGTGTCAATCCTCAGAGACCATCCGCTTTGCTTTTAAAAAATATTTTATTTATTATTTTTATTTATGTGTATGAGTGTATTGCCTGCATGTGTGTAAGTGCACCTGTGTCATGCAATGCCTGCAGAAGTCAGAAAGAACATTGGATTCCCTAGAACTGGAGTTAATGGATGGTTGTTAGCTGCCATGTGCTCTTAACTGCTGAGCCATCTCTGCAGGCCATTCACCTTGATTTTTGAGACGAGATCTCTCACTGACCTGGGGCTTGCCAAGTGGGCTTAGACTGGCCATCCCAGGAGACCCAGCAAGCTGCCTGTTTTCACCTCCCTCTCTCTGAGATGACAAGCATGAACCACCATGCCCATGTGGATTGAACTTAGGTTCTCATGCTTGCCGGCAAGGCAAATACTTTCCCAGCTGAGCTATCTCCCCAGCCCTCCCCCTCCACCCTCTTAAACATAGCTGGACTGGGGATGAGCCTGGCAGGCTATTGGCTACCACTGAAGGTTCTGAGAGCTCCCTGAGGCCAAGGCCTCTCTTCTCCACCCCTACTTTGCTGGCCATAGGGAGTCACAGCTCCTCCAGAGGGAAGTAGTTCCTGCTTTGGCTGGGTTGAGGAGCACAGAGATTAAGTACAGGACTTATTGAACCCCTTCTAGACAGTGTGGTCTGCACTGAGCCCAAGGCTGGCTCTCTCCCTCGGTTCAAAAGAGATTAGCAGGCGCTGGAGCAGTGCCAGCAACACGCCGGCACCAACCTGAGGCTTCCTGTGTGCTGGTAATAGATGCTCAAGAGGTACATTAGAAAGGGATAGACAGGGAACATTTTGCTTTCTTTAGAAGTTAAAAGCTTGGGCTCTGGAGGAAGGCTGCTGCGATTTAAATCTCTTGGGCAGACAATGAACAGCAAGCCTTACCACCTCACTCCCATCATTACTGTGGACAGCTTAGAGGGAAGCCTGGGTGAGAGGTTGCCTTTGCTGCTTTGCAGGCAACTCACTCTCAGTGTCAGCTCATTCACCTGCAGGATTGGGGTGAAAATCACAAAAACAGCTAACGGCAGGAACGTTTGCAGCAAGGTTCTTTGTGCTTTACATGGAATGCCTCACTTGACCTTCGAAGCCCAGTAAGGAAGGGACAGCTAGCACGCTCATAGGACAGATAGGGAAACTGAGGCAACCAGTGCTGTGCCTCATCTAAAGCCCCATAGTCAGTAATGGGGGAGGGTAGGATTAGAGCCCAGGTGGTGTGGCTCCCGAGCACATCAGGGCATGCTGGAAGGACAAGGGATGGGTGGATGTGTGGCTGGCTCAGTCCAGGGCCCTGCAGGAGTAGGGTGAGTTCAGAGAGGACAGACCAAGGAGGAGCTGTGGCTGCCCATCTCCCCATGCTGGTCCTACAAGCATAAGCAAAGGTGAGCGGTCTGCTGGCTTTGATAAACACTAAGTCGAGGTGGTGCCAGTACCCGCTGGACACAGGGGTCCAAGGCACTGCTGAGGGCTCTTTTATTTTGTAGACTTTTCTGTTTACTCCATCCGTGAGCAGCCTCTAGCCACATAGAGCATTAGATTGAAACCTCAGTGGATGAAAATCAAGTCAAATGTAATTGAACCCTCAAATCGGCTTTACAACTTGGTTCCTCATTGGTGCCAGCCACATGTCACCTGGACCAGTGGTCACCATGCTGGGTATACAGACCTCCTACCCCTCAGCCCCTTGGGTGCCCTGCTCCCAAACCCTCCCCTGATTTGTCAGCCTAGAGGGAACAGGGCTGCCTTCCCACAGCTCTGGTTGAAAGGCTCAGGGAAGCTTCTTATTGGCCTGACTTTTATCACATGTCTATTCCCCAGCCAACTATCATGGTCTGTGGGGTGCTTAGTGTAGCACTCTGATTGACTGGCCTGAATAATGTGTGTATGCAACAGTGGGTATGGTAGAGATTTCCCAAAGGATATGAAATGAGCTTCCAGGATGGAGTGGGGGGACTGGAGAGTAGAAAGAACAGAGTGGCTTAAGTCTGAAATGTCCTCAAACCCCCGGTCTGCAACTGGTGGTGCCATTTTGAAGGCTGTAGAGTCTCTAGGAGGGGGGCCTGGCTGCTAAAGCAGGTTACTAAGGGCGGACCTTTGAAGGGTCCAGTCCTACTTGGCTCACCACAGTGTGAACAGCCCCCCTCACCCCTACTGCCATGAACTGAGCTGCTCCTGCCACTGTGCCTTCCTCTGAAACTGTGAGCCAAACCTTCCTCCCTTAAGTTGTTTCTGTCAGGTGTTTTGGTCACAGTGACACAAAAGTAATCAATGATGGTATTATGGGCTTACAATTACAGCTGCCCCCAGGATCCAGTGGAATGGGGTGCAGGACTCCCCACAGCTACCAGAATCTCAGGGTGTCAGAGTCTCTTATGTAAAATGATGAAGCATTTACATTAAACTGACACGGCCTCCTGTATACATAAATTATCTCTTGATCACTTAGAATATGTAATGAGATGCAAATGCTATGGAAATAGCTGTTACACCCTGCTGTTTAGGAACTGGTGACTAGGAAGACAGGCTGAGGGTGTTCAGCACTGAAGCGACTCTCGGCTGCATAGTATTGATCCAAAGTTGGAGGGACTGTGGATGCTGAGCCTGTTCACTTCTTCCCACCATGGCTGCACATCCCTGAAGGCCATGTGTCCCCACCCACTTCCACTCATGTTGACTTGGTCCTGTGTTTGTTTTGACTGTTGTAATGTGAGCAGATGTGACATACATCATATCCATCCATAGTGAGACTCTGCTGTCAGTCACAGGGACGTAACCACATCAGAATAGGGGCTGTTCCTTTGCCTGGCCTTTGCCTGGTCCCAGAAGGGGAAGCTGCTCAGAGCTCAGTGCAGCAGACACACCAGCTAAGCTCCACCGGTTTCCCACCTGCTCCCCTCATTCAGGAGCAGAAATAGCTCTGTCCCCAAAGTTTCTGGCGTCTTTGTACTGTTTGTTGCAGCAGCAGACCTGACTTACACATGCCTGAATTCTCTTCCACCCAGGCCTGCTTGCTTCCTGATCTAGTTCACACCAGACCTCTTAGGACCTGGCTCTGACAGACCAGACTTACTGGGGAGCTTCAGCTCAGCCCAACATCAGCCAGCCTGGGACTCAAGGTAGTATGTCTGTCTGATTAGTTTCTTTAAAAGAGATCCAGTTATAGAGCGTGGGCCCCTGTTCAGGCCAGTGTAAGGTTAGGGGACTGCAGAGATCTTCCTTTGGTGGCAGGGAGCACTCTTCCCAGCTCATTATCTGCCCAGGCGCCTGGCTTGGCATTTCTGAGATGACAGGAGCATCACACCCAACTGTCAGCTCTTCCTAGCCTGACATGCCACTGTCTGACTTCAGACCTTGGCACCTCCCAATTATAAAAAGACAGCAGTACTGGGGTCCTTGCTCTGTCCTAGAATCTGAGGCAGGACAATGCTCCCTCACTCTTCATTCATTAATAGATGTAACACATGGGAGAGCCAAGGAGGGCCAGGGAGAGCTCATGACATAATGAAGATATGGTCAGCCCTGCTGGCCAAGCTTGGTGCCCTGGGAGAGTGGCAGTGATCCAGGCTTGAGGGAAGGGCAAGATGGATGAGCAGACAGCATTTGGCCACGAAGATCAGTGGCTGCATTTGTGGCTGGTGTTGAGTGGGCCCCTGTCCCCTCCTCATGCTGCTCCTGCTCCAAGAGAGCAGTTCCCACCCTGTGTCTGCGTCTGGGGAAACACTAGGCTTACTCAGCATCCAGCCCAGCTGTGGGCTCCCTCCCCTCCCCTCCTTCCTTCTCTCCTGGCTTGGGTGTATGTTCCTTGCAGGCCTGGGACTCTCCTGCTCTCCTGCAGCCTCTTCCACAGGCTCATTCCACTCAGCCCTGTGGTCTCAGGCAAATGGCCTTCCAGGTTTGCTGGCAGGACTCTCGCTGGCCCTCTCTCTGCCTTTGCAGGGTATTGCTTGTCACAGCAGTGATCAGAACAGCCCAGGCTTCCAAGCTGGCTCTCAGCATGCTGTGACTACAGCACTCCAGTTTATGTGTACCCACTGTGTGCTGGGTTCTTTGACGATCACTGAACCAATGGGGTTTTGGGTACATCGAGGAATTCCTCTTTGGGCATGGAGGATGTACCGGAGGGCAGCCCTGCTCTGCCTCACGTAGGTGTGCTTGTCTATGCCTAACCTGAACAGCTGCTCTTGGCAGACTATCTCATTTAATGTTCACAGCTGTGTAGGAGACAGATGGTCTGCTTTCACTCCTATTTTTCAATAAGGAAACTGAGTCTCCAGTAGCTTTGAGAGCTTATTTAAGGTCAGCAGCCAGCAGGAGGGGAACCCCTTCACACCAGGCATCTTCACATTGGTAAAGCTCGCCAGCCCCAGCCACCAGCAGCGAGTGCCTCTTTCCTCATAGGCTCTTGGCTGATTTTCCAGTGATTCACCCCTGCCCTTCTGGGGCCTGTTCTCATTTAGGATTACATTTGAAGCTTCGTCGATTATTTTTTGTTTGCTCTCAACAACTCGTTGCTTGGGAGTTGCTGAGACCCTGGCATGCCTCTGTGCTCAAGGCGTTGTGTCTCAGGCAGATCGTGTAAGCTCTCTGAACCCATTTCTTTCCTGTGTGTGTGTATGTGTGTGTGTGTGTGTGTGTGTGTGTGTGCGTGTGCATGTGTGTATATGTGCAGTGCATGCGTGTATGCAGGTACATGTGCACATGTATGTGGAGGCCAGCAGTCAACCTCAGGTGTTGATCCCCAGGCACCATCCGCCTTGTCTTCTGAGGTAGGTCCCTCGAAGGCCCTACAGGTGGATGAGGGACCCCTGATCACAGAAGGTCCTGAGCAGAAGGAATATGTGTGAGGCTACACTCTGAAATGATTGGAAGCAGCTGAAGAGGCAGGAGGTGTCCTGAATCAGAGGTCCTGGGTTCAAGACCTGACTATGACTAGCTAGCTGGGTGATTGCAGGCAAGTTATCTTTTGAGCCTGACCATTTGCCTGAGTAT
Organism: Nannospalax galili; assembly: GCF_000622305.1. Classification (NCBI taxonomy): domain Eukaryota; kingdom Metazoa; phylum Chordata; class Mammalia; order Rodentia; family Spalacidae; genus Nannospalax; species Nannospalax galili. The sequence continues at coordinate 356,885 of NW_008329714.1, forward strand.
TGCTGCCCACAAATTGCTCCATAGTGCCATGGTGTGAAAGGATCATAATGGCTCCTGATCGTCACTGTGTCTTTTGGTCCAGGACCTGGGAGCAGACATCTGGGCTGGGGTCAGAATGGAGCTGAGTAGAAGTGGCTTGGGCCTGCCATCATTCAAGCCTGGAGTGGGGGTAGAGAACCCCTCAGGTGGCCCCAGGGCCACCATGCTGTGGTTAGTTTCATGAATCCTGTCCTATGAACCACACATGGTGTTGCTGGGAAGTCCTTTCAATCCCTAGACCTGGCCAGGCCTTTGCAACCTGGCAGTGGACTCCACTTACTGTCACTTCAGGCATTGGCTTAGGCCTGCAGGTCAGGCCCAGTTCAGTAGGGGGGACTGCTGAAGGACACGAGGACCTGGGTAGTATCGAGGAGGATGTTTCCGAGAGAACAGGTGAACTCTCCCATGTGAAAGTCCTTAGCACCAACCCTGAGCCAGTATTATTTCTGAAATGCCAGCACCTTGCAGGCTTTCTTCTGGGGTTTCATTCCTTCCCAGTTCCAGATCACGCATCATTCTCGGAGGTCCTGGAAGGTTTCAACAGCACAAACAGCACACTTTGGAGGGCATCTAGGCAGCGTGAGCTTCTGTACAATCTGAATCCTTCAGGACCACTGTGAGTCTGAGTCTCTGACCCCCTAGTGAAACTGTAGGTTGGGTTGAACCTGGGCATTGAATCTCTGGTTTCAGTCACTTCCCACATAGAAGACTCAGAGCCGAGACCACACTGATGTGAGAAGAGACTTGTCACCGTCACCAAAGGACAGGAAACACTGTATTCAAAGGATCTCAGACTCAGGACCCTCCCTCCCCTAGGGTAGACACATGACCCAGATTTGGGGAGCAGCCCAGGGTAGGAAGAACAGGTGAAGCACAACCTCGGAGCTGGGGACTCACAGGGAGTGGTAGGTAGTGTGGCTGACAGGAAGATCACCTGCAGAGTCTTGAGGACCTTGACTATGACTGCAAGTCCAAAGTCTTGTATGCCCCAAAGTCTCCGTGTTTCATGGCTATGGCCACTACTCTGGGAACCAATGCTCAGTGGCACAGTTGATTTGTATCAATGTCTAAGCTGTGAACACCAGGTGGGCTAGGGCAGGTATTATCCTTGACTGTTTCCTACCTCTCTCTCTGCTTCCTGTCTGTGGTGCTGTGAGCAGCTATCCCCCATCACATGTTCCTACCACCATGATGTCCTTCCCAAGCTTACAGTGGGATTTGCTGGTTCCCTTCATTATCTGGTAAATTGAGGCTTGTCATCCTGTACCAGGATGTGAGCCTGGGCTTGAGACCCGGAGCAGTTCAGAGAGCACCCTCAGGCACTACGTGGAGGAGGCAGACATCTCCAGCAGGGAGATAAGGCTGTATGGACCAGGCTCTGGAACTGTACGACAGACCTAGGTATCTACAGGCCTGAGGACACCGACCACAGGAATGATTGATTTGCCCAGAAGTGGGACAGGTGTATGCTTCCTGACCAATTTCTTCTCCATCCCTCAGTATCTGGCAAGGAGGCTGGGAGGTCTGTAGGGGGCTCTGTTGGGGGCTGTAGGAAGCTATGGAGGGCTGCGACTATGAAGGGTTGTGGGGGGACTGTTGGGGACTGTGGGGACTGTGGAAGATTATGGGGGTGCTGTGGTAAGCTGTAGTGGACTGTGGGGCTTTGGAGGGCTGTGGGGACACTGTGGGGGCTGTGCAGGGCTTTGGGGGTGCTTTGAGGAGGTGCTGTGGGGGACTGTGGTGGGCTGTGGTCAGCTGTAGGGTACTGTTGGGAACTGTGATGAACTGTGGAGGGCGGTGGCGGGGGATATGGAGGTCTGTGGGTTGCTGTGGGAGGCTGTGACAGTCTATGGAGGGCTGTGGGGGGCTGTGGAGGGCTTTGGGGGTGCTGTGGGGGACTGTGGCAATCTGTTGGGGGGGCCTGTGGAGGGCTGTGGAAGATTGGGGAGATACCTCAGAGCTGAGCAAGGCACACCTCTGAGGATGTCTGTGAGGACTTTTCTAGACAGGAATAGGTTCTGAGGACCCTAAAGTCTCCCAGTGAGTGGATCATCTCTTGGTGGATTCAAATGACAACACTATTGGGAGGTGGTGGCAGGAGGAGGCAAGGCCTTGTTGGAAGAATTAGGCCACTAGGGTATATCCTTGTGTGTGTACTATCCCTCATCATTTCCTGTCTCTCTCTCTGCTTCCTGTCTGTGTTGAGGTGAGCAGCTATCCCCCGTTACATGCTCCTACCACCATGTTCTTCCCAAGCTCACAGGGCTAAGTGACCATGGACTGAGCCTCAAAACAATGAGCTCAAATAAACCTTTCTTTCTTCTGGTATTTCTGTAAGGCATTTTGTCACAGTAATGAGAAGAGCAACAAATGCAGGTACTTTCTCAGCCTCCCTTGCAGCTAACAGCAGTTAGGTGGGGCCATGTGTGGTCAATGGTGTGAGCAGCACTCTGCTGAGGGCTTTGGGGAGTATCTTACCTAAGGATGGAAGGATATAAGTATGTGTGTCAGGACTTCTCTCATCATCCCAGATGCTCTCTTACTTCCTGCATTTGTTTTTGGTTGGGTCTAGAGTTGTTCCTCTAGGAGAAGTCTCAGAGAATTGTAGACCTAAATTCCTGACATTACTGAGCAACTGGATCAGCCCTTAACCATTTCCTTTCAGAGTTCTTGTTCAAGAGATAATACCTCTGTTACATAGACCCTGGCTAGCTAAGTATTTGTACAGACGTTTTGTACTTGCGTTCTTAATGCAGGAAATGTTTGAGGGTATTATCTGAGGTTGTGGGGTACAGAATTTATGTCCCTTAAATGACCACCAAGACTTGAATTTACTATGCTGACTTTAGCCTTTCCTTAAGACCTTATTTCTCTCTCTTTCTTTCTCTCTTTTTCTTTCAGAAATCCTTAAATTAAAAAATTAAATGGGAAAATATTACTTATCAAAACAATATTTGAAACATACCTGTCTTGGTGATGATAATAAAACGCCTACATTCTCCGCACTTAAGTTAAGGATTAGAATAGGACCAAGCCTCAGACCTTCTCCATCACCCTCTTCTCAAAGCTAATGACTGTCTAATCTTGTGTTATCAATTCTGCCAGTCCCTGTAGCTCTATCAACCACACCCGGCTCTGTGGTGTTTGCCTCTGCCTCTCCCTCAGTTTTCCAAGCACAGAGGCCCATGGTGTGTGTTCCTCTGTCGCCTGATTCCTCCGCCCCACCCTGCTCTCTGCTTTTGAACCATGTACTGGTGGGAGCTTGAGGAAGGCTATCATCTCTCCCCTCTCACCCCCCAAGACCCTTCTCTGAGCTCTATTGATCTCAGAGTTTCTAGTAAGAGGGAAAAACCAATTTGATATTCGCCGTCATCAAAACTGTATTTGCTTCAATTTGCCACAGGATAACAGGGACTTTCGTTGAAGGTCAGCATTCAATTTCGCTCCCTTGGTTTTGTCTACCCATTCTGAATAGTCATGTCTGAGGTGGGAGGCCAATTCTAGCACTCTTGGGTTTGCACACTGCACTGAGGTGAGGGAACCGTGGGCATCACAATACAGGAACAAAGATCTGGAGGGAGGGAAAGGACCTTTCTTCTGACCGATTACATACCCTGGGCAGGTCACATAACCTTCAGGGCCTCAACTCTTCCCCTTCTATCAAGATGTGATGCTGCTGTTGGGGTGTAGTGACAGGGTATAAGTACCCAGCATGACACTGGCATGCAGTAGGGGCTCAATAATGCTAGCAGCAACTCTAGTGGCAGTTCTCACCTGCACAGACGTGCAGCGGGGCTGAGGAAAGCTCCAGATGTTACCGCCATCTGTGCATCCCTATGAAACCTCAAGATCTGGAGATCTGTGTTGAGAAAACATGGCTTAGGAGAACAGCAGAGGATGGGAGACTCAGCATTAAGAAACCTTGGAACTTGCACATTGATGTAATGCACAGCAATCCCAATAAAAAGTGCGTGAAGACAGACCCGGGGCCCTACACCCTACCAGGCAGCCAGTTGAAGCCTGCAACCTTCAACCCAGGCACCTGCTATGGGGCTCAGAGCCCTTTGCTTCTAGTCAGGATCATTTAATTCACATTTAAAAACGGTAATTGAGCTGGGTGTGGTGGCACACACCTTTAATCCTAGCACTTGGGAGGCAGAGGCAGGTAGCTGAGAATTTGAAGTCAATCTGGTCTTCACAGTGAGTTCCAGGCCGCCATGAGATCCTGTCTCAACCCATCCTTCCAAGTCTCCCAACTCCCCCAAACCAAAAACCAAACCAAAGAAACACATAATTGAGGCCAGGCATGGTGACACACCAGTAATCCCAGCACCAGGGAAGTGGATGTTGGATGATCTCATCTTTGAGGCCAGCCTAGGCTACATACTGAGATCCTGTCTCAAAGGGGGAAAAAGTGATTGAAAGGAAAGATCCTTCCCTGGCTCAGTGGGAGAAATGCTTGCTATACAAACATTAGGGCCTGAGTTCAAGCTCCAGAACCCATGTGCAAAAGCTGGGTACAGTGGCATGCACCCACAATTCATCATTGGGGAGGCAGATACAGGAGGATCCCTGGGACTTGCTGGCCAGCGAACCTAGCTCACTAGTGAGAGAGCCTGTCTCAAAAAGGATGACAGGCTGGAGAAATGCCTCAGCATTAAGAGCCTGGGTTCAATTCACAACTGCCTGTAACTCCAGCTTCAGAGGATCTGATGCCTTCTTCTGGCCTCCACAGGCACTGGCACTCATATGCACACACACATATAATTAAAAATAATAAAATAAACCTTAAAAAAGTGACAACACTTAAAAAAGACACTCATGTTGACATCCTGTCTCCGTATGCATTCACGTGGATGTTCACACACACCTATACATATATAGACCTCTTCTTGCCCAATAGGCATTCATTACGTGAAGAAAGAGCAGCCCCAGAAGACTGAAGAATAATTATGATTAGATGCTCCCCTCCTTTGTGCTTAGCCCCCCTTCCCACCAGCATGCATCTTTACATTTTCCCGTTTCTTCTCTATATTCAGCCCAAGCTCTCGTAGATCCAAGGCAGCATGGATATACGCTCTGTATTTACCCCTCTTTTGCTAACAAACAATCCTAGGCATGCCCCTAGATCTGTCTCGTTCTCACAGCTGATTAGTAACCCTCCATCTCTATTTGTTCAGAAAGTAGACCTCTTCTTGCCCAAGAGCAAATGCCATCCTCCTCCAGGAAGCCTTTCTCTGTTCTTATGGAATAAAGTGGCTATTTCTTGCTCCAAATTCCCAGGTCCCTGTCCCCGTCTCAGGCTGCTGTGACAGGCCTGTCACATGGAAGCTTGGAGAGCAGAGTTGTTTCCTTCCTAGGTGACAGGCCTAGTTGATGGAGTAGCTCTGCCCCTGCTGTCAGTTACTCCCAGGACCCAGGTTCCTTTTGAGTCATAGCTCTGCATCCCTGAGAGCACCCGCCATCCACACAGTTGAAGCTGGGCCTCCCAGGAGTGCAGAAGGGAGCATGGGGGAGGCCCAGCTCATGTCCTCAGCCCCAACCTTCACACCTTCTACTCTCAAGCCTTTGAGAGAGTTTTGCATAGCCAGGTCTACTGCCTGGGAGGCTGAGTGTCTCCAGTACCACGCAGGAAAAGAGAGTGGTCATGGGGACAATAGACAGGCCTCAGCATAAGCTTGGACACCCTAGCCTGACTTCTGGAGTTCGCATGTTTGTGTTCTCTGGCTACATCAGTTAGCTTTCCACTACTATAACAAAACACTCAAGGTCATTAACTCATCAAGAGAAAAGATTATTTCAGTTTGTTTCTGGAGGTTCAAGGTCGAGTAGTCCCATTGCTTTGGGCTTCTTAAGGGGAAGTGCCTGATGGTAGGAGCACTTGATAGAGTAAAATGGTTTTTATTACCATTTAAGAACAAGGAGGAAGAGGGAGAGAGCAGGGTCCCACAGTCTCCTTTAAGGCACACCCTCCCTAGAGAGCCCCCTCCTAGAGGTTAGCTATTGGGTCAGAGGGCAGCAGGCTCTGGACAGACTGGCTTGCTGCTTTTTTGGGGTGTCCAGTGACACACACTATGTGCTGAACTCTGTATCGGGCTTTGGAGACCCAAGGACGCAGTGACCCTGCCCTCAGACATTGTTCTCTGTATCTTTTGGGATTCTGCCTCAGGGCCTTTGCATGTGCTAGCCCTTCACTTGATTGGCCATCTCATACTTGACACTTCATAAAGTTACAGTGTCAAAGAAACCTTCGACCCCTCTCTGGGACTAGTTTGGATATACCATGACCCCAGGTGTAGTACCACTGCATAACAGTGACAGGTCAATCCTGTCAGCTCCACTGTGACAGGTGTTTGTATGTTTAGAATGCAGCAGAATGCAGAGCCCAGTAGGCTGTCTTAACTTGTACTTGTCAGTTGTTTGCTTAGTGTTATTCCTTGGAGAGCTTGAGTAACTGTTTAAATCATACAGCTTGAGTCTGGGCACCAAGATTTCAGCCTGCCTACCTCCAGAGCCCTTGTCTGCAGCGCTTAATGCAATCAGAGCACCACGTGCCTTGTGCCGTCAGAGGGTATTAATAGGGTGTATTTAAGGGGAGGTGGGAGGGCAGAGGAGGGGTGGCTGACTCAACCTGGGGGAGGGGTGGCTGCCTGGAGGAGGCAGTGACCTTGGAAGGCTCAGAAATCGGGGGCAGTTTGGAGTAGTTATAGTGACTGCGTGGGTGCATGAGAGATGAGGCCCAAGCCAGGCTGGCTGGGACACCCCCGCTCTGGGATAATGGAGTTTGGACTTGGCTGTGCTGACAGGAACTAGAGTTTTGTAAGCATGGGAGTTAACAGGACCCAGAAAGTCCCATTTAGAACATTGCCTTAGGCCAGGGTTGCAGGCAGTTAGTCAAAACTTCATGTCTTAAAATGGAACCTACGGTCAACTAGTTAGCTATGATCTAAGCTCAGCTGCAGAGCCAAACGCCCCCAAAAACAGTGTCTTAGAGGAGTTTGAAGCTTCTCTCACATAGAAGTCCAACCATCAGGCATTTGAACTCCACCCTGGGGCACAGAACCCATCGAGATAGTTGCTCTATCATCCCTGCAGTCCAAGATGATCATTGCCGCAGCCAGATTCCAGCCTCCAAAGAAAGGAAGGCTGGAATTCTAGGACTGAAGAGCGGCCTCGGGTCAGATTTGGGAGGTTGGGAGAGTGTGCTTCAAAATCAAGGCACTGCTTCTATAGCAATAGGAAAACCTCAGGGCATGCAGGGAGTCCCTGGTACACACAGGAAGACCCCAGGACACACAGGAAGGCCTTGGTGCACACAGGGAGACTCCAAGGCACACAGGAAGACACCGACACACATGGAAAGACTGACACTCACAGAAAGATCCTGGCTCACACAGGAAGACCCAAGGCAGAAACAGGAAGACACGGACGCACGAGAAGACTCTGGCATACATAGATCCTGGTGCATGCAGGAAGACCCCTGGACACACACAAGAAGACCCGGCAACACCAGGACGACCTCAGTACACACAGGAAGACCTCAGCAGCACTGTGTTCCTGGGGCACCGGCACAAGGACTGGGCAGTGCTGCCTCTCCTGGGTGGGCCAAAGGTCCTCACTTCTCTGCAGTTCCCAATCCCTCCTGCTTGTGTCTCTGACTCCATGAGGCCATGAGTCTCTTGTCAACCGTCTTTCTGGATGGGACTGTTCATTTTTTGTCACCTTCTGCCCTTGATACCTGTGAGTAGTCCTCTGTTCTGCTGAGCTGGAGCCAGCTGTGCAGTAGGTGGGACTTCGTGTTGAAAACCATTTTCTCTCCATCCTGATGAAGGCAGCCCCCAGACCCTCAGTTCTCAGAGTCATAGTCGACCAGGCAACCTTGTCACATGGCCATTAGGGCCACATGCAAGCCTGCGATTCATTCTTCCCAGGATCCCCAGGAGGGACTGAGGCAGCCTAGTGAGTCCTGAGGACTCCAGATCCCCCTGTGGCTCTGCTCCTGAGGCTCTGCCTGAGGCTGATGGTGGGCACCCTTCACCTAGGATGCAGTCAGAGCCCTATTGGAGCTGTGCATGACATCTCTCCAGCCCTGCCCACAGGTAGGACATTCACTGCCACCTGTGGCCATTACCCCTGATGCAGGGCCTCCATCCAGATCCCAGCAGGCAGGCAGGGGACTTCTGACTGCTCCTCCCCGGGCTGGATGTTAGCCAACTGAGTGAACTCACAGAGGCTTGTAACCAGGGAAGTGACAGTTTTTGTGAATTCCAGTGGGAAGCTAGGGCTGGACAAGCAGGAACCACACTTTTCTGGGGCTACAGGTCTCCTAGAGAGGGAAATGCCAGAGGTGGGCAGTGGTAGGGATGGTAGTCTCCAAGGTCAGGAGCACGTCCTGTTGTCAGAGGACAGTCGGGGCCTCCTGAGCCCCAGCATCATCGGGACATCTGTGCCTTGGGGACCTGGGTGCTCCCGTCGGGTCTCCCCAGACCATTTGTGCCCTGCACTCACTCTCTGTGCTGTCTTGGCTGGGGTCTTGTGTTGCTGTCCCTTCTGGAGTTTCCATAGTGACAAATCTTTCTGAGGAGCATCTGAGGACTTTGCTGACTTTACTGAAGATCCGTGGGAGGTTCTGCGTAGGTTCTGTGGTGCGTCTGTCACCTGCTGGCCCTGCCCCTGCCACCTGGGTTTCCCAAGGACTTCCAATATTTCTCCTCCCCGAGGCAAAACCTCTTCCGTGTTCCTTGAAGCCATCCCTGTTGGCAATGGACATGATTTTTGTTTGTGTGCATGGACATGTGTGTAAGTGTGCATGTGGGAAGGGCTCTGTGCTCCACACTGTGCTCTTTGCTCTGTGCCCTGTACTCTGTTCATCCTGCCCTGTGCCCCTCATTCTGTGCTCCACACTGTGCTCCTCTCTCTGTGTTCCATGCTGGGGAATCAGTGAAGGGGACAGGAATGAGCCTTGCTGAGCTGATGGCCCAGTGTGGCAATAGATGACGAACACTCAGAAATTCTCTGTCCCTTGTCAGGTGTGGGGACTGCAGAGATACCCGGTAGGGATAAGGGCTGGAGGGATCGGGGTGCTACCTTGTAACACGGCTTCAGGAAATCTTTCAGAGAGTGAACCCCAAAAGTACATCTCTAAGGTGATAGGCAAAGCAGGAACAATGACAGCCTAGACATTGCTCAGAGTGTGGGGGGCTTCAGGGAAGCCATGAGGTCTGTCCAGTGAAGGACGTGTGGGAACTGGGATGAAGGGTACCTCACATAGGTTGCCTGTGCCCAGATCTGTCAACATGTGAGGGTACCTGTGAGTTAAACGTCCTGACACCCAGACCCTGCCTCCTAGACATTGTTGTTTTAAATGATTTTGTGAATAGTTGTTATTACATTTATTGACTGATTGGTTTATCTGGGGGCAGGGTGTTCAGGCCACAGCGGTGTGTGTGTGTGTAAGTCAGAGGACGATGAACGGGAAGACTTCTTTGCACTGTGAAGATCCTGCAGATTGAACTGAGGTGGTCAGGTTGGCAGCAAGCGCCTTACCCTCTGAGTCATGCTGCTGGCTGCTTTAACTTTTTTTGAGGCAGAGTCTTGCTATGTAGTCTAGGCTGACCTGGAACTCATGGTAATTCTCCTGCCTCTGTCTCCTGAATGCTGAGATTACAGGCATGCTCCACCATGCCTGTTCATCACTGTTCCTTTTTAGAGGCTCCCGGGTGACTCAAATGTGCAGCAAGGGCTGAGAGGCCCTTTTGGCCGCTGTGAGGGCCTGGGCTGTCTACTGTGTGATAGGAAGTTCTTGGAAGTCAGGTAGGAAGGTGACACAATCGCCACTTCTCTAGAGTCTGGAGCAAATGAAAGGCTGTGAGAGGTGGGCAGGGAGGCCTCCAGGAGGCTGCAGTCATGGTCTGGTCAAGGGACAGTGCAGATAACAAATCAAAGGCAGGAAGCATCACAGATCTATTGTCTTCCAGTCCCAGGGGTCAGAAATCTCAAGTGAAGGTACAGCAGGCTGCGGCCTTTTAGAGACTCAGATTCTAGAGGCTCCTGGACCCTAGCCTTGGGGCTTCCCCCATCTTGAAAGCCCAGTGTGCCCACTTCAGGGACCTGTGGCATGCCGTTGTCACTGCTGGGTTACCTTCTTCCTGTCCTTTGTTCCTCCCTCCTCCAACCCCTCCTCTGATCAGTTACTGTTCTTGTTTGAGGACAGCATGCCTGACGGGATTTCTCCTAACTCATGGTGGGAGCAGGAGATGGCTGGCTCACAGCTTAGCAGCTGACTGGAGGCAGAGAGGGAACTCAGGCTGAAACTGACAGGGTTATAACCCATAAGGTTGCCCCCAGCAGCCTTCTTTTTCCAATGGAGTCGCACCGCCTGAAAGTTGCATGGCGTCTGCAAACAGTGTCACCAGTGGGGTACAAGTGCTCATACCCATGACCCTGTGAGGGGTGTTTCCCATCCGATGACCTCCTCTTCTTCCTCCTCTTCCTCTTCTTTTTATCTTCCTTCCTGTGAGTCCCTTGCCTCCCTTTTAGAAGACCCTTGTGATTCCACTGGCCCAGCCTGGATAATTCGGGATAACTCCTAACACAGGCCTTACCTCAGTCACATCTGCAAAACCCTCTTTGCCCTGTGAGGGAACCTGCCAATATTCTGAGGAGACATCTTGGTAGGGGAAGTGTTACTTGGCCTGCCACATTCAGGGCCCCCTTGAGCAGTAGGGGCTATGTAGGGTATGATCTGGGACTCCCTCACTTCCTTGGGTTCCTCAGGTATCCCCCTAACCAGGCCAAGTCCCTCTGGCTTATCTGTCTGTCTAAAGATCCTGTGGTGGCTCCAAATCCAGGTGTGTGGATCCTAGCCTTGTTTTTTTTTGAGAGGGGGGTCGTTTGTTAGGGGGAACACTTTGTGATTGCAGAGTGGCTTGCTGATTGTAGAAGGCACTCATATCAACCTGGCCTCCAACTAGATGGCATGGCCCATTAGGTCACTCGCTGGACTGACATTGCAAAGTGTATTAGCCTCCTGTGGCTGCTGTAACAAATGACCCCAGACTCATTGTAATACAAACTTGTGATACTACAATGTGCATCAGTCAGCTAAAGCCAGGGTGCCACGGGCTGTTTCTTTCTGGAGGAAGTTAACAAACACTGCCAGAAGAAACTCTGGGAAGGGGTCTCAAGGCCCAGTCCCACCTACAGCTGGGGCTCTGCCAGCAACACGTTTTTCCAGGCCTTGCCCTCCTAGCTAGGCCCACTGGCCACTAGAGCTGGACTTGTGACCCGAGTGGTCTAGTCAGTTCTCTCTTCTCGGAAGTGGAGGACTGATTGACAGGGGCTGGAGGATGGCAGAAGCTTGAAGAGAGATCAAGAAGCCCAGATGGCTAGAGAGAGGCTGCCCTAGCCTAAGGGACCTCACTCTCCCTGTGGCCCCTGGGCTCCATGAGAGGAAAACCTCCCATCCCTCCTGTCAATCATTCTATGTTGAAGCTTCCCAGGCAGGTCTGTCTTCTCCAATCAGTCTCTAGGAAGAGCTTTAAGAATGAAAATAGATGGGGCCGGCAAGATGGCATCAGTGAGTAAAGGTGCTTGCTGCCAACCTTGCCAACCTTAAGACCAACCTGAGTTCAGTCCCCAGAACCCAGTTGGTGGAAGGAAAGAACAGATTCACATAAGTTGTCTTCTGACCTCCATGTGCGGGTCCTGGCATGCATTGATACATGTGTCTGTACACATACACACAAAATAAAAATGTAATTAGAATTCGAACAGATACTACACTGTCCTGTTTTGCTTCCATCACTCCGTGGTTCCCCAGAGCACAGTTCTGAACCTTGCAGCTCTTTCCGAGGCCTGAGTGGCCCCACCATGACTCTTTGTATCCCCTCATGCTGTCCTTCTGTGGCCCACTCAGTACCAGGCCTTCTGGACTCTGTTCCTCCAGCACTCTGAGCGCATGCCCCAGGACCTCTAGACGTGTGTTTTGCAGCTGGCTTGTTCTTGTCAGGTTCCGGCTGGGATGTTCTCTCACCCCAAAAAGCAGCCGTCATCAGTCTGCCTGAGAGGCCGAGCTACCCATCACAGCGTGTTTCACTTATTGGGAGCGCGCTTACCATCACCATCTGTTGTTCTGTTGTCTATCTCTTATGCCTCGCATCTTATCCATCCCCAGCCCTCAGAGCTCTCACAGTGCCGACACACAGTAGGTGACCAGTGAATGTTTGTTGACTGAATATGAAAACAGGGTAAAAGATCCCAGAGTTGAACTCAGTGGAGCTCAGTGGCAATTGCTGAGGGCTGTCAGGACCCCTGCTCTGGCTGCTTCCAGCTGTGTGCATAGTTCCTAAGGTTACTAAGTAGTGGGGATGAGGCTGCCAGGCCATGGGGGTAATCAGGGCAAAGATGACTCAGCTCCACCAGGGCCACCTCCGTATGCACTCTATCCAGTGTCCAGTGACTAGCTTGTCTCTAGTGGGCCCCAGGGACCACCTCGGGTGTATCCTCCCACATTCTACAGCCCCTTGGTGGGGACCGTGGCTTAGGCTCTCAAGACTAGACTCTGCCTGGGGAAGGCCTGTTTTCTAAGCCCCAGCCCATTTCCAGTAAGCTAGCTGATGAGGGGGTTCCCAGATGCCCCAGCTGCCTCTGCCTGTCTCTGGGCTTCGGCTGTGCTCTTCACATCCAGACAGCAGTCTTTCCACAAGGTCCTCACCAGAAAAAGACAGCTCGGGTCATAGGATGAAGACTGCAGATGACAGCCCTGTGGGTCTCCTGCACACATCCACACGCACACACATGCACACACACACACACGCACACTCTTTCACACAAAGACACACACACACATTCACACACCTCACACATATGCACACATCCATACTCCCTACACTCATTCACTCACTTTCTCATACTAATACGTACAGACACACACGAACAACATACACACACAATCACTCATTCGCATACATATGCACACATTCACATACACCACACACATATTCACATATTCATACATACATACACACTAACACACACACACACACTCATGCACACACATACCCTCACACTCTCTCACACACACATACATGCACATACATACACATACTTGCACATACATATTTATCCACACATACATACACTCACACACTCATACATACTCGTATACACTCTTACACACTTGCACACTCATACACACCTTACACACATTCTTACGCTCACATGCTGTTGTCAGGCACGTGGGTGTCACAGGTTGGGTTGTTGGGGCAGCCCGGCACAGGACAGACCCAAGCTGTCTCTGGATGCACCCATCCTTCCTGGACGACAGAGCAGACTCACCTGTCTGCGCTAATGGGCAACAAGCAGTGCCAAAGGAAGCCTAGAGCTCTGGCCACCTTGCTGTGCCGTGGTGGCCTGAGGGATGGATGTTCTGACACTCCCTTCCCTGTTCCTGTGTGCTGGGGATGTGCAGCCCAGAGCCCAATGAGCCTGAGCGCTCCACCATGGATAAATGAGCTTTGTTTTTGTGTGTAGAAGCCGGTTTGGAAGAGGGGGCCCAGACACAAAAAACCACAGCACGTGTGAACTGGGATGTGACTCAGGGCAGAGCACTTGCTGCACTTGCGCAAGGCCCTGGTGAGTGGGCGGGGGCTTAGGGTGTGGAGAGGGGTCCTGTTTCTTCAATGGCTGGGCAGAGGATCTGGCCTGGGGCTATTTTTCCTACAATTTTCTAAGGGTAAAGGGTGCCTGCCACTGCTGTGGAAGGCGGCAGAGGAGGGGCAGAGCACTGGTGGCAGGAAGCGATGCTTCTTTCTAGACAGAGAGCAACTGCTGAGCAAAGCCTTGAAACAACGGTCCGCAAGTGTCCATGGGAAGCTTCGAAAGCTGCTTGTCCTCAAAGTTATTGGTTTTGTTCGAGCTTCATCTGACGCTTGCTTAAGAAAATAGATTTGATTCCCCTCTTGCAGTAGTCTGCAGGGGAGAAGCGGCACAGAACATCTGCCTCACGTCATCATTTCAATGCTTATGAATAAACTGACTCTGGCAGGCTGAGCAGAGTTGGAGAGAAGTGAGGCCCAGCCAACTCCTCGTTATTTCCCTGCAGATTATCCACTGGGGTATTGTCCAGAGGAAATATTCTGTCCCAGCACAGGGACACACAGCAGGGACTCGGATGTCACTTTGGCCTAGTTTTTGAGCAAATAGGCTGTACAGTTGAGCAGGCAGGGAAGAGGTCCTGGTGTGGGCAGGGAGACGAAGTAGCAGAAAGATCTTAGGCCATGCCTTCGTTCCACAGCACCCTTAGTTCTTCAGCCATAAGAAGAGGCTGTTTGTTGTAACTGCTGTTTTGATTGCTGTGCCTCTCAAGAGACATGCATTCCTCTATGTAGATCCCAAACTTCTTTGCATTGGGGCTGGTCATGTGACTAGTGTGGCCAGTGGAGTCAAAGGGGACTGATGTGGGCAGGCCTACAGGGTACCCTCCTGACACTTTCTCCCAAATGTGATGTATCTGTATCCTCGATGAGCTTGGGACCTGAGTCACTGCATGGATGGGCTTTGGGTCGGACAGGAAGCCCAGACAGGAGCCTCTAAGATTTTGAGGTACTGGGGGCTTCACCCAGTATTCATCACCTGTATTAGTTACTTTGTTGGTTGCTGTGACCAAATTCCTGACAAGACACAATTTAAGGGAGGAAGGTTGGGTTGGAGAGATGGCTCAGTGGTTTAGAGCAGTGTTTGTTCTTTCAGAGGACCAGGGTTCAGTTACCAGCACTCACATGGTGGCTAACAGCTATCTGTAACTGTTCTGGCCTACATGGGCATTGCACACATATGGTATACTGACGTGCAGGCAAACACACAGGCACAGAAAAGAAAAATCAATTTTAAAAATTCAAGGGAGGGAGGTTTATTTTGACTTGCAGTTTAAGAGGGTACAATCCCTTTTGGCAGGAAAGGCATGGCAGAGTTCACAGCTGTAGGAGCAGTAGCAGAGATTTCTCACATCTTGGTTGATCAGGATGCAAGGACTGAGGCAATAACCTTCAAGACCCATCTCAGAGGGCCTACTTCCTCCAGGTAGTCCTGGCTTCCTAAAGGTTCCACAACCTCCCAAACAGTGCCACCAGCTGGGGACACAGTATTCAAACATATGAGTCTAGGGGACATTTCACATTCAAACCCCAACACCACCCAGACTAATCCAGCCACACTCTCAAAGCTACTGTGGAAACTTCCATGGGAGGCAGAGCATATGTGAACTCGACAAAGTGCTTGGTATGTAAAAAATGCTCAGTAACATTAGGTGTATGTGTTAATATCTATGGAGCACCCAGGATAGGCCAGGTGTGTGCCATGTCAGTGAGACACACAGCGCCATACTCTGGACTGGGTCTTATGCAATGTGTTCCACGGTCCACCAGAGAGAACCCCCGGTCAGCATTCTGTGAGTGTTTGTCAAGCCTGCTGTGCACCAGGCGTGACAGATGCAGGATGTGTGACTGAGTCCGTCTCTTAAGTTGCTCCCAAGATACAGTACACACAGACACAGAATCTGAACACCAACAGACAGGTGTTTTCCAGAGGGGTTTACAAAGTGCCAACCCTGCCATTGATGCTGTCCTGGAGGATGAGGGAGGGCTGCTTGGAGGAGGAGGCTTTTGTTTATTAGCTGGTCTTTGAGAGGGACCGGCCTTAGGCTTATAATCCTCCTGCCTCAGCATCCCGAGTGCTGGGATCAGAGGCCCAGGCCAGCACTCAGGACTAGGCTGATGCTTTTGAGTTTGGCCTTCAAGGAGTGAGCAGGAACATTTCAGGGAGGGATAGGCACCTTGTCATGGGATCTGTTGGTGAGCAGAGTAATGTCCCCTCCCTTCACAATATCCACATCGCAAATACTGACATGTGAGAGTGACACCTTACACAGCAACAGGGATGTTCTCCCAGGTGATTGCATTAAGGATTTTGAGATGAGACCATCCTGGATTATTCTAACCACAGTCAACCCAGCCCCGTCACAGGAATCCTTCATGTGGAGGGCCTTTCCCTGCCCAGCCAGAAGAGTGTGTGTGTGTGTGTGTGTGTGTGTGTGTGTGTGTGTGCGTGTGTGCGTGTGCGTGTGTGTGCGTGTGCATGTGTGCATGCGTGTGCGTGTGTGCGCGCGTGTGTGTGTGTGTGTGTGTGTGTGAAGAAGGAGAGATTCAGCATGGTTAGAGCATTGAGGAAGGGTGCTCGAGTCAGGGATGACAGCCACAGCTGCTGGGAGAGCAGGCAATGGAGTCTTCTTGGGGGCCTGGCTGTAGCAGTCATTGGGTGAAATACCTGACAGACCACTTAAGGGAGGAAAGGTTTATTTTGGCTCATGGTTTTGGAGATTCAGCCCATCACTATGGGGAAGGTGGAGCAGCTCTGTCCAAAGCACAGCAGGGTCAGGCAGTGGCTATCTGAATGGCAGCAGACAGGAACTAGATGATGCAGGTGAGAACCTGAGGCAGTTGTAACCTTCAAAGGCTTGCCCCTGGTGACCTGTTTCCTGCAGCCAAGCCCTACCTCAGAAAGGCTCCACAGCTCTCAAAGTAGTGCCACAAGCCTGGGGGCGACATTTCAGATTCAAACTATGTCACTCCAGAAGATGCCACCAGCCAAAACCTAGATCTTAGCCCAGGGCACTTTGGATCTGTAGAACTGAAGACTGCTTAGGGTGGTACGTTGTGGTTGTTGCTTCGCATCCACAGACTCAGCGTCCACACTAGCTGAGGGCTGGGGGACTTGTTCAAGAACTACAGTGGGAAGCTCACTTTCCTAAGAGACCTTAATATTCTATATAAAGCTAATATTAATTATACTAAATTAATAGTCTGTTCATGTTCTGAGAGAGATTGCCTTGTTTATTTTAATGAGTAAGAACTTTTCATAAAGGGAACGTCAGTTTCTTATTTAATTAGTGGAAAGTTAGGTCACTTTCACTCTTTTGACATTCAAATAATGCCACAACCAGTGATCTTGACCTTGTGTTATTTTGCCCACATGTAAGATGAATTCCAAGAAGTGGTTGGTTACAGAGATCTGTGTTTTTCAGAGCTTGCATTTGAATAAATGTCTGAGGACAGGTGCTGCTGAGGTTTGTGGCTAGATTTCAGACTGAGACTTGCCCACATCCTGTGGCTGATAGAGGTAATTGAGGTGTGGAGGCTGCAGACCTGTGTGTGGGTGAGGGGGTAGAGTGTGGGTTTGTGTAGGTAGATTTGTGTGTGCATGTGTGTTAACTGTTTTTGAGACAGGGTCTTTCCCAGGTTGGCCTCAAACTTGAGATCTTTTCTAATTTAGCTTCCTGAGTAGCTGGGGTTACAGGTGTGGAGTACCACACCTATCTCTCTCTCTGTGTATTTAATCAGGAACATTCCCAGGGCATGAGAGGTCTTCAGGAGCCTCCAGAGTCAGGTACCTGCCAGGCACTGTGGCGACCTGGCTCCCCTACCTGGAGCTTATGCCTTAATACTTATGCGGATGTCACGGTGACTGCATTGTCACCTGTCATTTGGTGGCCTGTCTGCAGAGCCCTCACCTACCTCTATGCTTTCCCTCTGCATTCTCTATTGTTGGGTATTTTCATTCTTCCCAACCAAGTGGGCTGGATTTCAGTGTCAGCTTGCTTTATCGAGAACAGCACACGGATGCTATAGTCTCGAGTGTGTTTGTGTCTGAGATCTGCTGCCTGCCGTCTTTGTACCTGAACTTGCCATTCATCTTCCTGAGCCTCGCTGGGTTAGGCTGCATATCTCTCCAGAAGAGCCCTGTGTCTGTGGCCCCTCTTATCTCCCCTGAGGATGAGTAGGGTACCACTTACTGTTTACACTGCCAGGTGGTCCCCTGAGCCCGGGGATGCTGTCAGAAAATCATGGACAGACGATAACATCATTTCCCTGCCAATCAGGGCAGCTGGCCAGAAGATTATCTCTCTTTCCTCGTTTGCTTAGGATATTTGTTACTCTAAAAATATCCACGGCTGCTGTGTACATTCGAGCAGGCTGTGTACTGCATGACTTTGGGGAACATTATTCAAATAAGCCACGATGTAAACAGTCTTCCAGTCCTGTGCAGAGCAGGGGCCCTGTGAGAGTGGCCTGGAATGGTGCTGAAGCAAGAATTCCTTTATCCTAGTGTCTGACTCCAGGCATTTTCCTAGCACCTTTATAATTTTATTCCTAACAACATACCCTTGTACTATTGTGATTCTTTTTTGTTCTATGTTGGTTCACATTTTCCTTACACAGATGAATTTAAAGGGAGGTTTTATATTGCAATTAGAAATCTAGCAGTACTTGCCTAAAATACAAGAAATTCGTGCCTGTTCGTGTACGTGTGTGGTGTGGACTAATGCAAGTGTGAGCACAAAATGAAAGCAATGTATCAGGTGCTAGCTGGAGACCTCGGCCTTTTCTCATTTTATTTTTAAGTCCTACTGCATGGGCCCACCCCACCTGGTACCCTGATATCCCTGGTATCTGTCTGCTTTTCTGTCTTTGTAACATAGGAGATCAGCAAGTGTCAGAGCTGGTAAGGACCAGTTGGTGTAAAACTGACGTTTTTGTTGTTGTTGTTTTGTTTTGTTCTTTCCTGGAAGTAACCCGAGGGAATGAATCTGGAGGAGGTCGTTCCTATGAAGTAATTTGATGTCTTATCCCCATTGTGAGGCCCCGGAGGGACCCAAGGAGGCACAAGTTCCAGTCTAGCCCTCTGTCCACTGCTGGGATGTCTCGGTGCCTCAGGCCTTCCCGCTGTCCTGTCACTGCCAGGCACCCCATAGAGTGGTTTCCGAGATTGTTCTTTGGTTGTACAGATAGAGTATTGCCCTGCATCAAATCTTTCCACCAAGTTCCTCAGTGAGAACTAGAGGCCCTGGAGTCCACTCCCATTCATGTGTTTGGGGGTGAGCCCCCTGACCTCTTGGCACTTCAGCGTCTTCATCCCACAAAAGAGAACACTGCTGGTCCTTCCTCCCGACATTTATGAGGATCCCACCAGCGAGCTCACTGGGCACAATGTGCCGCATGTCTGCGTGCGTCAGACAGGCCTCAGAATGTCTGCTGTGGTTCTTTCTTGCAACCAGTCTTGGTGGCCTTTGCATTGCTCACAGTCTTCTAAATTAGAGAGCAGGGGTCTTGAGCCCTAGCTGCTGTTGAACATCTGGTGCACAGTGAGATCACAAGCCACTGAGAGCCCTTTCTGGGTCTTGGTTTCTGCATCTAGACTGAAGTCCCTCAACCCTCCTGCCATGCTGGGCAGAGCTGCATATTTCTTAGAGGAAGTAGGACCAGCTCTGGTGGTCTCAGCCTGTCTGGCTACCCAGTAGCTGTCCTCTCTTTTTCACTTTCTCTTCCAAAGCTTGCATCTGGGGAGGAAGATGGGTCAGGCTTTACAAGTTTCCAAAAAATATCAGAAAAGAGACCCTAGAAGACTATGGCAGAGGGAGAAGTAATTTACCTTGCTTTAACCAAAACCAGCACATGGGATGACACTGGTTTGCCCTTCACTACCACGGTTTCCTGCAGACCTTGAAAACAGAAACAGTGTATCCTTTGCTGTGTACTGGCCACACACAGGGTCATCACATTCGACAGCAGCCTGTCTCTGTCTATGGCAGTACTGGTTGCAGTAAGGGAGAGTCCCGCGTGTCCATGGGTGGCACTTGCTTTCCCACTCACGTGACACTTCAATACAAGGGTTGTGGTGGGGGCAGTTCTCTTCAATGAAATGAGTCGGGGGCCAGGCAACTCCCACATCCCCTCTCTGCCATTATCTAAGGAAGGGGGAGGAAGACCTCCCCACAAGAGTCCTTTACGGGAAATGCCACATGCCACATACTCACATGAGCAAGACCCAGTCACAAGGCCTCATCCAGACATGGGGCTCTGGCCTGGCTGCAGGAGCAGAGCCTCATCTGGTGGATAGGTCTCCTGCCCAGCATACTGTATGTGCACGAAGTGACAGCTATATCTGCTTTACAGATATGGGAGCATGCCAGAGAGCATGCCCTGGGCCACAGAGTTTGCTGATGGCAGAGTGAGGACTGGAACACAGGACCTATGGGCTCAACATTATTCCATTTAACCACTGAGGTGTTAAAATGCTTTGTTGTTGGGTTGGGCATACTGGTGCTTGCCTTTAGTCCCAGCATGCAGGAGGCAGAGGCAGGTGTATCTCTATGAGATCAAGACCAACCTGGTTTACATAGCATGTTCCAGGCCAGCTGGGACTACAGGGAGACCCTATCTCAAAAAACATGCTATGTTGTGGTTGTTTTGTTTCTTGAGACAGTCTTGCTACATGGCTCAGGGTGGCCTTGAACACACAATCCTCTGGCCTTCTGAGGGCACGTGTACATCACTGTGCTCAGACAGGATGTCAACAAAAGATAAGAATTCAGGTTCTGCAGTTTGAACTCCTGTAGAATGAATCTGTCTCCTTGGTTTATCCACTGTGCCTCAGATGCCTGGGCAAGGGAGTCTGGAGGGCACGGTGGTGCCAGTCAGAGTGCAGGCAGGGGCTCTGTCTTGGGGCTGCCATCCACTTGTAGAAACCACTCCCCCTAGAAAGACACCCCCCACTCTGGACTCCTGCCAGGAATCAAGGCCTGGCACCATCTGTAAGAGATAAATAAATCAAAATATCATCAGTGGATAACTGTGTGCCATCTGCTGCCCTGTCAGTTCAACCAGCAGAGGCCTCCCGAGAACTCTAAGAAGGCACTTGCCAGAGCTCTGCTGCCAGCCTGGTCATGAGAGAAGTGCCCTGCAGGCCTTCTCTCCCTGTGGCTCCCAGTGCCGAGCTCTTTGATTCTAGCCTGTGTGTGGACTTTTGACCTTGCCAAGTGACTAACACTGTCTCTCACCAGTCACATTTGCTGGGGACCAGGTCTCTGCCTTCCCAGCAAATCAAAGTACATGCTATAGAGAAAGGCCCTGTAGAGCACCTGCCCTGTGTGGGGCTCCTTCACCCACCTGGTCTCAGGACCACAGTCCAACTCATAACCAGCCTGATCTAGTCCAACTCTAGACCAGTCCACAGCTGGGTCTCTTTGGGAAGGTTCTTGGTTCTTCTGACCACTTGTGAAGTCCTCTTTGGAGAGCCCCAGAGACTTAGGACTAATGGATTTCTCCAGAACCACTGCTAAGAGGTATTACACAATAGCCAGCACAAAGGTTCTGTGCCATACTGCCTAGTTTGATTCCCACCTCCACTGCTGGCTGTGTGATGTGCGACGGGGGACTCAAGCTTCCTGTGCCTCAGTTTCTTCACCTGCAAAATGGAGGATGGTCCCTTCAACTGCCTCTCAGGGCTGTTGTGATGTGGGAAAATGGCACATGCAAAGCACCTAGAGCAAGGATTGGCACAAAGTATATGCGCGTGCTCTGTGGTGGCAGAGCAGGACATGAGGGTACACTCCTGTCATCTCAGAACTTGGGAGATGGACAGAGGAAGTATCCAAGGTTGAGGCCAACCTGGGTTACATAGTGGGTTCAAGGCCAGTCTGTGCTATGTAGTGATCCTCTCTCTTAACAAAACAAACAAAACAGCTCTCTATTAGCAAGTGCTATTTGTTGGCTGGCTTTGTGAGACTCATGTTCCCACTGCCCTCCATCCCCTGTCTTCTCCAGCCTCTTTCCACACCTACTGTGCAGAAATCTCAGTTTCACCGTCTGCCAGGGTGTCAAATGAAGTCACGATCCCCAGACTCAGGATGAGAGAATCCAGCCAAGGATGGTGGGCTTCCCACATCCCTCCCTTTCACTGCCCAAGTCTCTGCTGCCAGCTAAGACCTCAGCTTCTGTGTGTCCATGCCAAGGGCAACTTGGCTAACCTGCGGCACTCCCCACTTCTCTGCCAGCACCAGGCATCTGTCTCTGGCCCTTTCCCTTGATTCTGCTCATGGCTGTGCCAGGTTCCCACCCCCTACTCCGGATGAGCTTTCAGAATTACGGCCTCCTGCTTCTGGCTCCAGAAGATGCTCAGGGCTCTCCTTAGGAGGAGCTACAGCATCTCACTCAGAGTCCAGGGAAGAAATGCAAGCTTCCTTTGATGACGGGGCCAAGCAGGCAGCAGGCATTCCATGATCTGCCATCCCACTCCTTCTGCAAACCTGGACTAGAAGTATATTAGTTCCTGTTTATCTGTTGTTTCCCTTTTTATGGTCTCACCAATCAGTGGTCAAACATAATAAAAGTAGTTAATGGGAAAGTCTAAAAGTAAACAATTCATGTTTTATATCAGGAGCCATTCTGAACACCATGATGAGGCCTGGTGCCATCTCACTCTGTCCCACCTGGGACATCAGTTATCCCTTCATCTGGCATATCCATGCTGTATTCACTATTCGTCACTATAGCTGTCTGGGACCATCACAGTACCTTGTGCAGGAGAGAAAGACCGGATTCACAAACTCCTATTACAACACATGGTTATGATCACTGCATTCAGTTATCAGTTATTGTCGTTGATTTGTTATTGTGCCTGAAAGAATATCCAGTGTCTGCAGGGTTTGCTGCTTTGGGAGTCATCCATTGGGAGTCTTGGGATGTGCAACCCATGGGTAAGGGGGGGCGGACCACAGTACTGGAATGATTTCCATTTTGCAGGCAAGGAAAAGAATCAGAGAGGCAGAGATACTCACTGGTTATACAACTAGAAGTAGAGGATGGATTTGAACCCAAACCCCATTGCCTTGGAGTACCTTCCTTCCAAGGAGGGGCCTTGGACCTATGGTGAATGACAGTGGGGGCAGAGCTGATCCCTTTGCAGCTGCTGCCCGACTTACATCCTAATGAAGACTGTGTATCCAAACGACTTTCCTCATTTAGGCCTCTTGCTAACACATGAGGCTGGAGTGCTCAACCTTCCCTAGTGAAAAGTCTCCCCAACCAGATAACTAGAAATGTATAATTTGCCTGTTGTCTCCTGAATAACAGATGGCTGATCTGAGATTTGGACTCAGAACTGCATGAAGCCTACTTTTAAGCAGTCTGCCTGGCCTCCTATTGACCAGGCACATCCTGTGTCCCCTTGCAGCCTTCACAGGAGCTTCTTTCTGGGTGAGACCCAGGCTGAGGAGAGACTCATTGAGGTGGCCTTCTGACCCCTGGCCTGGGTATAGAGGAGCCAGACTGAGCCAGCTTTTCCCTGGTGGGTGGTGTTTGTGCCAGGTTCCTGGCAGCCTTCTGTCTGTCTAGGTTGGTTCTCCTGGGCCTGAGTAGGAATGTGCCTGATGACACAGCTCAAGTGGCCTCACCAAGGGAGATTTCTGGGCTCCTCTCCCCCAGCCAGGCTCCCCAAGGATGGTGGATCAGGGAGTCTAGCATGGAAGGAGGTCTGAGCCTCTTGAGCTGTGAGTTCCATTTCATGCTGCAGAAAGCCAGCACCCAGGAGACGAAGCCCTGGGGCCCAGGAAGCCCTGGCCTTTGTTCATCTTACTGCATTCTTCAAAAACATGCTTTAGACCCAGTATCTGGGGTTTGTTTCAAAACAAGACCCCACTGGAGCGGGACATGTGGAGACTAACTGGGCTGTGTCTGGTGCTGCTGAATCTGGGCACTTGCCCTGTCTTCACTGTTGCAAAAGCTGGCAATTCAACTTCCCACTCTGAAGTATGCTTCCAAATTTAGTTTTTATGTTTATTTAGATGTTTGTTGAGGGGTTGGGAGGATGAATGTGCCATAGTGCGGGTGTGGAGGTCAGAGGACAACTCTGGGGGGTGGCTCTCTCCCTCTGTCATCTGGGTTCTCAGGTCATCAGGCTGGGTAGCAAGCAACCATACCTGCTGAGCCATCTCACCCACCCTCTAGAGTATTCTTTATATTTTTTGCATTTATTTATTTATTTATTTTTTATGTGTATTAGTGTTTTACCTGCATGTATGTCAGTGTACCACATGTATGCAATGTGGAGGCCAGAAGAGGGCTTCAGATCCCCTAGAACTGGAGTTATGGACTATTGTCAGCTGGCACAGGCAGGTGGGTGCTGGGAACCAAACCCAGGGGTCTCTGCAGGAGCAACTGATATTCTTAACCACTGAGTCATCTCTCCAGCACAACCCCCACCCCAACTCCGAAGTATTCTTGAAGATATTACAGGCTTCCCCCTGCCTGGCCACAAATGGCCTTGAGTCCAGCTCCACCTCTGGGCAAGGTCAGGCCCCTCTACCACAGAAAGAACTTTAGAAAGACACAGCCCCAGGTCCAGATCCTGCCTTTTACTGGCTTTGTGGCCTTACATGGACTGCTTCACCTCTGTGAACCTCAGTTTCCCTCTCTATAGAATGGGGATGGATGCTGACCTCATATGTGACCATAGTGACAGCTGGTAGCTCATTTGTATGACACTTATTCCAGGCTCCCCTTGGGGTTGTTGGATGTGGCTCAGAGGCAACGAGACAAACTCAGGCATCTACCTGAGATGCCCCAGAGGTCAGGCTCCGTCTTGGACACAGCAAGTTGATAGAGCATGAGACATCATAACAAGATGCTGGACCGCAGAGTGGAGTGAGCAAGGAAGGTTCCTGGTGGTAGAGCTAGAGGCCATTTGAGCCGGATCTTAAAGGCCAGGGAAGGTCTTCCTGCACAGAAATGGAGAGGGCAAAGGTTTTGAGTAGAAAGGACCAAGGTTGGGAGGGTGAAGCGATAGGCTGCAACCCAGAGTGAAGGCAGCACTCAAAAACATGATGTCTGCAGGCCTAGTGGCACATGCCTGCAATGTCTGTACTCAGGAGGCTGAGGCAGGAGAATCATCAGGTCAGGCTGGGCTGCACATGATCCTGTCTTAAAAAGCCGAACCAAGGTGGGTGTGGTGGTGCACGCCTTTAATTCCAGCACTTGGAAGGCAGAGGCAGGTGGATCTCTGTGAGTTCAAGGCCAGCCTGGTCTATATAGTGAGTTTCAGGCCAGCTGGGGTTATAGGGAGACCCTGTCTCAAAAAGGATTAAAAAAAAAAAAGCCAAACCAAAGGAAATATAAAAGACGTAGTGTCCTAGGTGATGGTCTCTAGGTCCTCCACTTAATGACAAACTGAGGAACTGCATAGCTGCCCAATGTCTGCCCCCAGCCGCCATCTCCCCAGCACAGTCCACATCCTTTTGCCTGACATCTCCTTTCTATGTCTGCCCCAGACGTCCAGTCCTCACCTCCACCTGTCTGTCGCAGGTGTGCAGCCTCACTGTCAATTCAGAGCATCCCTCCTCAGAGCTCTTGATAAAGGCCTCCTAGGAAAAGCTCTTTCGGCTCCCCACAGTGGTGCCCCCTGCACCTCTCTCCACTGTTCCGGGCTATGAAGATGCCACAGTGAACAGGACTCTTGTGGACATAAAGCTTCTGTTGGTTGCTGAAGACAGCTGACAGATTCCAAGTTGCTTTGTGTGTGGCTTTATCTATAGAGAAAGCTCTAGGGTGATTGACACACAGACACACACAGAGATAGATACACACATACCATATACAAACACACAGATAGATACACACATACCATACACACACACGAGCACACAGACAGACACGCACACGCAAGGACATACAAGAGTGTGCACCTTGCAGTTAGAACGGAGGCTCTGAGGGGTTGGGATTTTGCCTTCCTGGCTCGCTGCCCAGCACACAGTAGGCATTCAGTGAAGGTTTTGGTGGAGCACAGCTGCACGGATACGAAGCACTGATGCTGGTAACTGAAGGGAAATTTATTTTTATTGGTGCGTATGCTACAGACTGTCAGGCCTCTTAGGGCATTTCCATACACATATGTCATGTACTGGGTCATATTCAGCCCCACTGTCCTTCCTCTTCCCAAATGCCCCCCCCATTTTATTTTTATATCTTTTTTAAAAATTAAATTTTAGTATTGCTGTTATTATTATTGCTATTTTATTACTGATATGTGTGCCACAGCACATGTGTGGAGGTGAGAGGTCAACCCTGTGGAGTCGATTCTCTCCTTCCACCTTATGTAGGTTCTGGGGATTGAGCTCAGGTCTCCAGGCTGCAGCCACTTTTACCTGCTGAGCCATCTCGTTGACCCATCTTTTCAAAAAAAATATATATAGATTCTGCTTGAGAGAAAACATGTAATGTTTGTCTTTGTGGTATTGTTTGTTTCATTTGACATAATGATCTCCAGTTCTGTCGGTTTTCCTGAAAATGGCAGAATTTCATTCTTTATGGCTGAGCAAAACTCCATCATGTACACACACCATGTCTTTCTCCATTCATCCATTCCTAGGTACTATGGCAGCTTTTTGAACTTGACTGTCATGAATAGGGCCACAATAAACATGGTGTGCAGGTGGGGGAGAAGTATATTTTTAGGCTCAAAATTAAACACCTGTAGACCAGTGCTTAATATGCTGATTTTGATTTTGACTTCCAGAAAGAGCTGTGCATTGTCAAGCCTGTGGCCTCTGGGCAGCTTCATGCTGTGCTCCAGCCCTGGTCTACACATTCACCTGTAAACAAAGTCCAGGACAGGCACACTCTGTAGACAGTTAAGTCAGTGAACAACTGAACCATCGCAGCAAGACTCGTGGACAGACCCCCCTGCTGCACCACCTGTCAGACCCTGGGCAGTGCTGGCTTTCTAGTTGCTAGGCCTCCACCCTGCCAATGCATCTATAAATAGCCACAGTGCACCCCTGGGAGGGTGCCATATGCTTTCTGCCAGGCCTTGATGACCTGCATGGCCAGAATGTCAATTCTCATCCATCTAGACAGGACTAGCCCTGCTACCCATCCCCACAGGCCCTTCAGTCACTGTTGGCCACTCATGTCTTGCGTGGGTGACGCTGTGGGCTGCATTTTGAGTCCCACATGTGGGTCTCTAAGGATGCAGTGCCCCAGTGCTGTTCTTTAAGGTGGTGGGGGGATGAGCATACACCCTGACTTCTGGTGTGCACACAGTATCCAGTCTGCTGGGGAGCCAGCAAGTCAAACTCCTTATAACTGAGGATACCTCCCAGCCCCCAGTCACAGGGCATTCCCAGAACTTGTAGAACCCTCTAGTCACCTAGAGGTTCTTCTCCTTCCTGTGGGAGCTACAGGACCCTCACTGGGTAACCAGATTCTTGCTGAGCCAACGTCTGGCTTTCTCTTTCCCAGGCCAATGCTCCCTAGGGATCTTGTTGTCTCCTTAGGGTGCTATGGAGGGGCTGCTGCTTAGGAGGCCCAGCCCACTTCTCTGCTGAAATCTGATCCCCTCCTCAACAGAGTTGTCCCCTGTGGAAGCCCCTTTCATAGGGTTCTGGGGATACTATGGGCCTTTAGGGACTGTCCTTTCTGGGGACAGGTCGCCCTCTTGGGAGGGTGAGTGATGTACCTTTAAACCACCCGGTGGCTTTTAGACACATTGAACCTGTGGGCCTGGAGACCTCTTAAATCAGATGACTTTGGGACACTGCCACCTTCTTCAGTCCATGGTCCAAGAAGATATGCTAGCATCAGGAGGCTGAAACATAACAATGCTCAGTAATCTCATGGTCTTGCCTCAGGCTGGTATGTGTGGCACAGGGGTCAGTGCACTTCAGTTTTATATCCATCATAACCCCTTACTTAAACATATCAGCTTAATAATACCCAGCACAAGGATGCTTTAAGGGCCACTTGTAAAAGCAACACATCAATATGGCGCCATTCAACATCTTTCTCATGAATGTTGAGCTAATCTCTATCATGGAGACAAAGGCATCATATTTTTATGTCGGCTGGTAGAACTTTGGTCCTCGAAGCATCATCCTGTCTCCCTTGTGTCACTTCTAATAATTTTTCCTTAAACATCAGCTTTGCACTGCATAAGCAGCATGGGCTAAGTTTGACCATATCTGCTCAAGTATCTTTTCATTTTCATCTGTGTGACAGAAATAGAATCATGAGAGCCATTTATTTAGCCCCATGTGTATTTCCTCCATCTGCATGGAGGTATGCTCCCAGGAGATTCCTTACAGGACTCAGCTGGGAGCAAGACAGCAGGAACAGCTGGCCACAGTAGGAAACTCTGGGAATAGCTAGCTGGGAGCAGTTCAGGGCCTGGAGTTCAGAGTCCATGGGTCAAGTTGTACCCTTGCCCATCACTTGCTGTGTGGTGTTGGGTAAATTACAGAAAGTTCAGAGGCTCAGTTCATGCATCTCTACAGTGGGGATTCTTAGAGGTGAAAGAGAAAGCAAAAAAAAAAAAAACTTGATAGAACTTTTCACAAACTACAAGAAGAAAAGGAGGAGGAGGAGGAGGAGCGGAGGAGTGACCTCAGATTGATTAAAGGAAGAATGTCAGAAACCTACAACTAACAAACTTCCCCCTAAGACTGGGGACAAGACCCAGATGTCCACTTTTGCCAATTCTAGTCAACATTACACTATAGGTTTTAGTCAAAGCAGGTGAGGGCAAACAAAAGAGATAAATTTAGGAAGAAGCAAGCCCATCTCTGAAGATGACATGAACTTAGATTGTACAGCAAATCCTGGGAACTGAGTGACAACCATCAGAACTAGAACATACACTCAGCAAGATGGCAGGGTGCAGTGTCTGTGTTAAAAATGAATCACATTTCTAGACACCAGCAGTGTCTAGAATCCAAAAATGAAATTAAGGAAACCATTCTATTTATAACAGTATAAAATAGTAAAACAGGAATAAGTTTAATGAGAGGAACGTGAAACCTATGCTTTGAAAACTACAGGACATTGTTGAAGGAAATGTGAACAGTTCTAAGCAGAGAGGAGGCAGTCCACGCTCGCGAAAGAAGGCTTCATCTGAGCTGGCTCTGCCCACAAGGTGCTCTTCAGAGTCGGTGCACTTCTCAACAAAATCCCAGTCTGGTTTACTGCAGAAACTGACAAGTTGGTCTTAAAATTCACATGGAAATGCCAGAGCCCTCAAATAGCCAAAACAATTCTAAAAGTCAAAATCAGAGAACTCAGTTTCCAATTTCAAAACTTCAAAGCTACGAAGATTGACTGTGCTGATATGAGGGCAGACAAACTCCACACTCACACCAGTGGATGCCTGAAAAAATTAGTTTTTGAAGAGGCCCTGGAACAGCTGGACAGCCATGCACCAAAGCTGGACCCCTCATGTACACCAGACACAGGATCAATGCTAATATTACACAACTCTGAGGGTACAGGAATGAATCTTCGTGAGATTGGTTAGGCAAGCCTTCTTAGATACGATCCCAAACACACCACAGAAGGAAAATAGATAAAAAGGATTTCATAAAAGCTTAAAGCTCTTTATTCTATCATGTCTCTACCATTTCTAAAATTTTCTATTTATTATTTTCAGACTGGAGTTGACCAAAGTAACAGAAGTTATGGTAAACAAAACAAAGGAATATTATTTTGCTAATAAAAATCAGTGAAATGCTGATACATGGCACACCATGGACAGTCCTTGAAACCTTTAAGGAGAAAAGCCAGTCACAGAAGGCCACATACCGGATGATTTCATTTCTGAGAAATGCCCAGACTAAGCAAACCTACAGAAACAGAAAATAGATTTGCTGTAGCCTAGGGCTGGGAGGGTTGGAGGAACTGACGGTGGACTGCTAATAGGTACAGGGTTTCTTTGGGGGATGAGGAAATGTGTGAAATTGATTGTGTGATAGTTATGCGGCCTTCTGACAGACGATACTGAGACTACATGGAAAACCGTTGAATTGTCCCCCTTAAAGCAGAGAATCAAACAAAGCATTGTCAAAGGGAGGAGACAGCAAAATCTCTGGCACATATGTCTTAAACCCTATCTGGGAGCCAGTTGTGGTGGGAGCCGGGGAGCCTGTCCTCACCAGCCTATGCAAATGCTTCAGTTTCTTTTAAAATCAGAAGGAATAATTAAACTTTGAAATGGAGGAAGTGTTTAATACTTAACATAAACACCTTTATAGCAGTAAGGCTACAAAATATAATTGTTTTTGAGATAGGGTCTCACTAACCTCAGATTCATGATCTTCCTGTCCTAGCCTCCCAGGTTACAGGTGTGTGTCAGCACACCTGGCTGAAACACAATTTTTAATGCTGGTTTTATTTTCTGTGTGGGAAGGGGTTCCTTGAAGGAGATGTATCTAAGACCCAGTCAGTGTGGCCCTGGGGCTGGCCTGAATTTGGCTATTTGACTTACTCCTTATGGCTTTGAGGGAAACAATATATCATTAATGAAGGTTTAAAACAATTCACTCAAAATCTAACACAAAACTAAATTTTCTTTCTTGGGGGGGTGCTTTTGAGATGGAACCCAGAGCTTTGTGAATATGAGTGTCCCACCCCTGAGCCAGCCCCCAGACCCTTTCTTCTTAATTCTCTCCCAGTTCTTATCAGCAAATTTCCCTTTATATTGTTGATCATAATTTAGGACCACCGTCTTGCTGTGTGACCTAGGCTCGTTGCTCAGTCTTTCTGAGCCTTTATTGTCTTCATCTGCAAAGGAAGGTCAGGGTCCTACCTCTCAGTGCAGAGCAGATTGTGGAAGCAAACCTGCCTCAGCTAACACAGTGATACCTCCTGCCTGTAGCTTTTGGCCTTATGATTCTTGGGCAAGAGTGACTTGAGAGAAGACAGCTCCTTGGTGGCCCTCAAGACCTACTGTGTTTGGGCCCTGACTTCCTTAATGTCACTTCCCACAACATCCTGGCCACCTTTGCATTAACATGTGCTTGGCAGGAGGCTTGGGAGCCTAGAGGCTTCAAAGACCCCCTCTCAAAACAGACAAAAGGAGGTGGAGCAGGAGGGATGTGGAAGGGGGTGCAGTTAGGCTCATGGAGGCCACCCTGGGCTCATAATGGAAATTTGGATCTATTCTTTGGGTCGTCCTCAAAGGTGTTTGTGCATACATGTATGTGCACATGTGTGTGCATGTGTGTATGCTTATACTTCGTGTGATCAGTGTACAGGATGGATGGGAGGGATCTGCGTGGTAGGCATGAAGAGCTGGCAGTTCCCACTCATGCTCTTGGTACACAGAGCTGCTAGGAATAAGGGGTAAGGCATCGATCAGCCTCATGGGTGGGGTTGGGGTGCTGCTGGCTCTGGGGCTTTGAGAAGGGGACAGAAAGCTGCTGTGGAAAGTTTTTGCATTCTGAAACCTTTCTTTTCTCTCCCAAGGTGAGAAATGCCGCAGCTTCATTGACTTGGCCCCAGCTTCGGAGAAAGGTAAGTGACCCAACCCTGCCCTCTCTGGGTACCTGGCCCTGCCCAGTGGCTTGTCAGAGCCCTGGGATGTCTCTCCCTCAGCTGATGTGCTGGCCAGGAGCTGGCTGTCTTGTTACAGGACACTGTTGGTGTGTGGAGGAGGCCCCTGGCTGGGTGACAGTCCTGCCCTAGATGCTGTCTCCTTGAATAGTGTCTCCTTGGGGGACCAAGGGACAAGAAACTCAGTGTCCCTGTTGGTAGGAAGAAGCCACCCCTCCTCAGGGACGTCTCCTCTGCATTGAGGGTTTCTGGGGCTGTTTCCTCGCTGTGCCCGTGTTGTATCCTGAGGCTTTCGGTTGAACCATGGGGGCTCATTGTGACTCACAAGTGTTCCTTAAAAGGGCCTGGTGGCCACCAATAGTTTCTGATAGCCCTGTGCCCAGCTCTGTCAGTCAAGACTTGGTCAACTTCTTGATGAAGGGGCCATCCCTCTCACTGCCACTGATGGTGGGGAAACAGACTCTGAGTTAAGTCGCTCGAGTCTCAGGTCTAAGAGGCAGGCAGAGCTGGTGTCTTTAAGACAAGACTTTGCTGTGTAGCCCAAGTTGGCCTGGAACTCATGATCCTCCTGCCAGAATGCTGGGATGACAGGTGTGGGTCTCCATGCCCAGCTCAGGGCTGGGTTTCAGTCTAGGCTCTGTCCCTGGATCATGCCTGTGCAGAGCTGGGTCTTTCTGAATTTTAAATTCAGGAGTCTATGTATGTGCCTCTCTCACTGAGGCCAGTGTGAGTGAGTGTGCCTGAGTGGAGGACCTGAGTGAGTGTGCACACCTTCCTTAGCACGTGTGTATCTGTATAGTAGGGGTGCGTTGGGCCTGCTTCTCCCAGGAGGCTCGGCTCCTCCTGCTTCCTTTATGGGGGCCAGGGGCCCCTAAGAGCAAATGTCTTCTGTTTTGCTGGCAGCATAATTTGACTTTTAGGGATTGGTAACCTGCAGAGGACAGTCTGTCAACATGTACAAAGATGTTTACGAGAAAGCTGGTGGCCGACTTTGTCACCTAATGGTGTTCCTGCTCCTGCTTCCTCTCAAATGCCTGGGCTCTTCTTCAGGATGGTGGGGCTGGCTGGTAGCAGCTGCGTGGTTCTCCCAGCACCACCTCCCAGCAGCCTTGAGGTGCTCTGGAGTCCACCTACTTGCTCTCCATCTTCCCCTGCACTAGATTCTCCACTCCACAGGTAGGAGCCCGAGGTACATGGATGGAGTCACTTTCTCTGAACCATCAGCCTGTAGGCCTGCGCTGAGCATTTGTGTCCCAATGGGTTTTCACCCCTAATGTACTCTCTGGACTCTGATTGCATACCAGATCCCTGGTCCTCCTTCCTGGAGTCTTCCTGGTCTGTGGAGGTGACAGAAAAACCACCACCCTCACACTGACAGGCCTCACTGCCCCGCGCTCTGGGCACTATTCACACACTGAGTCATGTAATCCCCTTTTACAGGTGAGGAGACTGAGGCACAGGGCAGTCACACAGGAGGTAGGATTCAGACTTGGTTCTTTTGTTGGTGGTGGTTGTTTCTTTTATTAAAAAACATTTAAAAACATTTATTCCGTGTGTGTGTCCCATGTGCTACAACTTGTACCTGGGGTCAGAGGACAACTTGCAGGAATCAGTTCTTTCCTTCCATCATGTGGGTCCCAGAGACTGAACTCGGGTCACTTGGCTTTGTGGAAAGAGCATTATCCACTGGACCATCTCATCCACACATTGTTTGTTTCTTAAGACAGGGTCTCATGTGGCCCAGGCTGTTTTTAAACTCCTGATCCTCCTGCCTCCACTGAGCCTGACTCTTAAACATCTGGTTCTGCTGAAAAGGTAGATCTAGGGGGTCCCAGGGGAAACCTTTCTTTAAGACCTCTGGCTGAGTTCAGGCTAGCATGCCCCTTCTTGCCTTAAACCTCTGTGTTGGTTGGTACATTTTCTTTTACTGTGATGAAAATCGAAAACCCTGCCTCTAAGTTTCTTGGTTGTCACGATGATCTTGTTATTTATTTATGATTTATTTACTTAATTATTATGGGGATGGGATCCAAGACCTCACATATGCTGGGCAAGTGCTCTATAACTGGGTCATACTCCTAGCTCCAGCGTGATTTTTTTTTTTGATACAAGGTCTTGTCATGTAGCCCAGGTTCTTGATCTTCCTTTCCTCCTCCTTCTCTAATTCATGATCTTCCTTCCTCAGCCTCCCCAGTGCTGGGCTCACAGATATATGCTACCACACCTGATTTGGAATGTTCTTTTAAAAACATGTCATATAATAGGATCTCTTCCTGTAGGTCTTCCTCACAGCACCCTCCCTGTGGCTGCACAGGTCCTGTGTGACCTGGCCCTCTACCCTCGTGTCTTCTCTTGCCACCTCCCCTCCCTCCTTACATTCCAGCTCCAAAATACTTGCTGTTCCTTGAGTCAGCCAAGTGGCTATGTGCCTTAGGGCCTTTGCACATGCTGTTCCTTGCTCCCAGAACACTGTCCTTCCAGGTCTCTCTCTATACACTTAGAAAAATTTTAGTAACATGTAAGTGGGCAAACTAGAGGAAAGACTTGTTTTTAAAAATATATCATTTATTATTTTTATGTGTATAAGTGTATTGCCTGCATGCATGTGAGTGTACCCATGTTGTGCAATGCCATGGAGGTCAGAAGAGGGCTTCGGATTCCCCTGGAACTGGAGTTAAGGACGGTTCATAGCCACCATGTGGGTGCTGGGAATTGAACCCAAGTCCTCTGTAAGAGCAGTCGGTGCTCTTAACAGCTGAGCCATCTCTTAACCCTGGTTTCCTTCTTTTTAAAGCATGGATATGGATCAGTAAGATGGCTCAGTGGGTAAAGGTACTCACTACTAAATCTGACCTCTTCAGTTTGAATCCTGGGACTCAGAAGTGGAAGGAAAGACTTGACTCCAGTAAGTGGTCTTCTGACCCCCCCATACATGCACTATAGCAAACACACACACGAATAAATGTAATAAAAAAACCTTGAGTTCTATTGGTGTATAAATCACATTTTCTTTACTCATCAATGGATACTGAGAGTGACTCCATATCTTGGCCACTGTGAATAATACTGCAAAAAAACAGAGGCCTCTTTAAGCTAAGGACGGTATAGCCACCATGTGAGTGCTGGGAATCGAACCTGGGTCCTCTGCAAGAGCAGTCAGTGCTCTTAACCGCTGAACCATCTCTCTAGCCCCGAGAGGAAAGACTTGTAAGCCCACCTCTTGATATTTACTAATAATGTATTGCTTTATAAGGTTTTGCAAAAATATGCTCATGCATACTTGTGCATATAGATACATGTTTTACATGTATGAAATCATAGATTGCTTTTCATATCAACACCTACAACCTTCTGCCTTCTCCTCCTGCTCCTCCTCCTCTTCTTCCTCCTCTTCCTTCTGAAAATACACAGGAAGGGCTTTCCTTACCCCTGCTTCTTCCTCCTGCAGGCTTTTCAGTCTCAGGGACAACAGTATTTTATCAAGTCACAGTAAGCAGCTAGCTGATCTTGAAGACCAGCATATCAGTCAGCAATATCTACAGCAATGCTGGGTAATAAGCTAGCCCATAATTCCTTGCTCACGTTTGGAGGTTTGGGGAGGGGTTTGCTGATGTAGGCTGACTTGATCCCAGGATGTAGACTGGTCTCAAGCCTGCTTATCATGGCTGTGTTCTTGGGCCATGTGGAGGGTGAGCTGGCACCTGGTGGAGCTCCTCTGATGGTACTGTCAGAAACACAGGGCAGGAAGGCTCACTCCATAAGCAGGCATGAGGCCTTGGCTTGTGTCAGGCCCAGTGATGTCCCATTGGCCAAAGCAAGACTCAAGCCCAACATTCAACATCAGTGGGGCAAAAAGTACGCCATCCATGGGGATCCTGGGGTGCTGTGGGATAATAGTTGCTGAACGATAATGGAGCCCTCTCCTGGGTGTGACTAGGATGTTGGTGTGGCCTTGGCTGGGTTATGGTGAGAGGCTTGTTCATTTTCTTTCAGCTTCTCCCTGATGCTAATAGGAACTTAATTTCCCCCTAGGTGAGTTGGCATTTGGTGAGGAAGAAGCCATCCACTCCTTCATTACACGCTGGGGGGCCCTCTGAACCCACCATGCTCACACAAGCTTTTCTGACATGTGTATCTCAAGCACCTTTTACAGGCAAGGTTTGGGCATGTGCAGGGGGTGGGGTAGGGGACTGGAGCAGACGACCTGGCCCATGAGAACTGTCCCCATGCAGGTATCTAAGCATGCTGCTACCGACATGGCAACTGGGCTCTTAACTAGGACTGAAAAAAACTCACTCTACTGCAAAACCCATTCCACACTGGGGAACTTCTTTCTCGAGCACTGAGAAAAGCCAGGTGTCAACTCACTTCAGGGAGGTGGCAGTGCATGCAGATGTGTGGCCCCTCTCTTCATAATGTTAACAGGGATGCCAGGGAAGACTTGCCCCAAGTTGTTGGTCAAGGTGTGATATGCGGGCACCCTCAGTCCTGTCCTGTGGGAGACAGGCTTGAGCCTAGGGTAAAAGTCTTATTGACAGCCATACAGCAGACCCAAGGCAACAGCTGACCGCTTGAGCCACAAGGAACGCCTTGTGACATTTGCTCCCATTGGCAGATCATGAGACTGATGCCTAGAGCTCACCACTCCCTAATCACCACCCTTGGAATTCCAAATTGCAACACTTAGATATTGCAACAGTCAGGGTCATGTGGTTTCCAGGAATCCAGGCTCTGTAATCTGAAACCCATTATGCTAATGAGGCATCCTACCCACTATTCTGTGATAGGACATTAAGTCTGTTATGCTAATAGGACGCTAAGTCTGTTATGCTAATAAGGTATCCTACTTGCTGTGCTGTGATTGGACCACTACCCCTATATAAGCTTGTGCCTTCCTGCAATAAAGCAGACCTGTGTCACTGAACCTGGTCTCCTGTGTCTGAATGTGGCTCTGCTGACACAGTCTCCTCACCAGCCCTGGGGTCCGGGACCGGGCAGAAGCAGTGACGACAAAAGATGGCACCAGGCGGGCAGAAGAGTGGCCTCAGCCCAGGGAAGGCAGAAGAGTGGCCTCAGCCTAGGGCAGGCAGAAGAGTGGCCTCAGCCCAGGGCAAGTGGAGGAGCAGCCTCGACGCCTGTGAGAACGAAGGAGCGGCACCAGTGAGAACAGAGGAGTGGCCGCCGCTGGCGGTGACCGCATTGTCCCTCCATCTTCCCCTGACCTTTCTACAGAGCCTTCTGACCCCTAGTCCCAATTTGACCCAGCTATTTTTTGGAGGTTCCAAGAAACTTCCTTTCCTCGTTTGTGAGGAAACGTACTCATTTGTGGGGAAAATATTTTCCAGTAGCTTCCCAAAGAAGACACAACACTTGATTGCAACCATGCACACCTGAAGCCACTGTTATTCCTCCCTCACACTAGAATGAATGTTTGGCTGGGCATAAGATTCTAGGTTGGAAGCCATTTACCCACAGTGTGGGCCATGCTGATTTCCTCTTCCCACTCAGCTTCCCACATTGCTGGAAATCCAGGCTGTCTGATGCTGACCGTGGCTGGGTCTTTTTATCTCTCAAAGCTTTTCATGTCTTATTTGGTGTCCTTATCTCTGAAATTTTCTATTTTCATATCTACTTAATCCTGAGATTTAATTCAACTTTTGTCTTTCAAAAATTCTATTTTTTAAAGTTTGTGTTATGTTTTTAATCGTTAAGAGATTTCCCTATTATCTGAGTTCCTCTCCCTAATCTCCTGCTTTTGCTGGATGGATATGATGCCTCCTCCTCTCTGTGGATACTAACCTTTAAAAATTTCTGTACTCTTTAATGTCTCTGTTCCTTCTAAATTGTTTGGTTTTAGCCTCTACTTTTTATTCTGTAAGTTTTTCTTAAATATGTGAAGCTTTACATTTTTTTGTTTATTCATCACTCTTTCAGACTGAGTAGCCCAGACTGGCCTTGAACTGATGACCCTTTTGCCTCGGTCTCCCAAGTGCTGTGATGGCAGACCTGGCATTCTTAGTTGGGAGTGAGGTATCAGTGGGGAGAGGAGGCTTCCTGAGCTCTCTCGTGTTATAGAATCTGCCTCTAGCTGCTGCTGGCCACCCCCTGAGGGAACCCCCAGGCCTGCAAGCCCAGCTGACCCACCACAGAAACCACTAGACTTCTTCCTTCTCTGCCACCATCCTGTGGCAGCACCAGGTCTAGGAGCTAGGCATCAGCACCTCTCCCTTTTTCAGTCACATGATAAGTGCCATGCCTGTTGTTTGTGGAGGATCTGTGTGTCACCTCTTCTTAGATTGGATGCTGACCACTCAGCTGACTGCCCACACTCCAGGCTGCACTGCTTAAAATCCATTCTGCACCCACAGAATACTCTAGAAGGGAGTGATGAGCACATACAGCCTACAGCTGCCCACAGCGACAGGAGGCAGAAGCCTGACACACAGGAACACCCACGTATGATTCCAGCCTGGCAGTGTTGGGGGTGGGGCGCTGGAAAACGTAGGTGGCTCGCTAACTTCCATTCCCATGGCTGCTCCTGGGGAGGGGACTGGAAGGACCCTGGCAGCTGGCCCAGCTCTCGATCCATTGGGTCCTGCCCTCCCGTACGTGAGCAGCTGATGGAGTCCCTCAGCCACAGGTGGACTTGAGTACTTCTCTTGGCAAGTACACTTTGCTGAGAAGGAAGAACAGTGTTTCCAACTGAATTTACATCATCTTTCTAATAGGAAAGCCTGCTGATGTCAGGCCCTGTGTGTAAGTCTCTGTAGCTCCCAGACTTCTAGAAAGCTGCTATATACAACACCCATGGCCCACTGCCATCTTGTTCCTGTCTCTATCTTCCCCCTGCTCCTGCTGTTCCTGACCTGAGTCCTGTGCTCCAGCCCCCAAACTCTCTAGTGTCTCCCGTATCTCTAAGCCTTGTTAGCCTTGCTTGACCTTACCAACTTCTGTTCATATTTCAAAGCCCTTCATAGACATGACCCATGTTGAAAAACCAGCCCTGAATCCCAGAGGTACTTCTTGGTAGTGATGTGTCCTGTCATTACCAGACACACGGTACCAGACCTATCTCCTCTGCCAGATTGGCACTGGCTGAGGAAAGGCACTGTGTCTTCTCTTTTGTGGCTCCTGAGCTCCTGATGGTGTTGACACAGAGCAAGAATTTAGTAAGGGTTTGTTGAATGAACAAAGGAAAGAGTGACAGGGGCCTGGTGTGGATACTAGGGGATGCATTTGGGTCTGGGGACCTGGATCTAGCTCTGCAGCCTGGATCTGCTCTGACCCCCTTGGCTGAGCTATTTTAAGTTGTCCCTGCTTCCTTCCCCTGTGGCCTATGAGCTGGGGTTTCCAAAGGGCACTTGGCAGAGACCCGTGTGAAATAACCTTCCCGATTGTTGGTTTGCTGTTTCAGGTCTGTGTGATAGCTCGGGTGCTGATCTGGGCTTTGCAGAGTGTGTTCTCAGCCTGGCTCCTCTAGTTATTTCTCAGTCTCTCTCTCTCTCTCTGCCTGAATTGATTCACAATCCTGCTGCTCACCTCATTTAGTGCATTTCATCAATTGTGTCATAGAAGCGATGTGTGCGTGGATCAGAACATGGAGGAAAGAGTGGAGCCCATTCTACAGCCAGCAAACTGCCATTGCAGACACCAGGGGTCAGTGCTGGGCGTGCTGAGTACCTGTGTGTTAACCTGGCACCGTCCTCGACTCTGCTACCTGGGCTACATAGTGAGTTCCAGGCCTGTCAGTGCTACATAGAGAAACCCTATGTCAACAAAAAAGCACTCAGCAGAGCCCAGTAAGGTGGCGCCACTTACCTTCGGAAGCACATGGCAACCCCACTTCAGGAGCAGGCTGCCCTGCCCTGTGTCCACCTAGCCTGGGGCCTGCAGTGTCCCTCTACATGTAGCAGGAGCCAGGGCAGTGAGGAAAATTCCTCAGGCTTGTTCCTAGAAACCTACCCTCCAGAGGGACAGGCATGGGAACAGAGAGCCACCGTCTGTGGACACAGCCTACAGGAGGCTGAGGGGAAGGGGCTGATGCAGCAAGGGTCTGGAAGAAGTGGAGCTTCTTGTCAGGCCTCAGGGTGTCTGGGGAGGTGGCCCCGTGGGATGAATGCCCTGCACAAAACGGGACACATTGCCCTCAGTGCTGGTAGCAGTACAGTCTCAGTAGACATTTGAATGATTGAAGGATGGAAAGAAGGAGAGCCCGGAAAGGTTAAGCGGTTGCTCAAGGTCACACAGCAGCCTTTGGTCAAAGTTGATTCATCTTCCTATTGCCAAGGTCTTTTGAACAGTGTCCTGTGCCCCCTGACATTCTTCAGCCAACCTTCCCTCCCAGCTGTCCTAGAGCCTCACATCCACTGGCCTCATCCCCCCGCCCCCTAAAGTCTAAAGTGGCTATTCTGCCACTTTCTTGTCTGAAGTTGGGCATTCTCTAATTACGAACTCTTATAAAGCCCCTCAGTCCAGTGGAGGGTGGCTCTGAGATCACATCTAATAATTGCTTTAGCTGCTCTAATTCCAATTACTCAGGATTAGCTTTCTAGGTAATTAGGGATCTGGGTAGCTTCTCCCGCTCACTCTCTCACAGAGCATCCTATCAACCCCGAATGGTGACTGGCTTTCATGTTCCTTAATTGGAAATAGTTTCTCCGTGGTGAGAAGCCTGTTGAGCGTAAACAGTGGTAATTTAAATTTCTAAGTGGCTCTGTGGGCCCAGCATACTTAGGTGAGAAATCACCATGAAGCCCTAGGGGTCTGTGGGAACAGCAGAGGATTGGGCAGTGCACATCCTGTACAACTGTGTGAGGAACCTGAATCCACAGACTCCGTTAAGAGAATCTTCACTCAGCAAGATTCTCTACTTGCTGCCCACTGCTGAACCACCCAGCCCAGGAGGCCCTCAGCTTTTGAACCAGATTCTGTCTCGTGTATTAGCTACTGAAAGAAATACTTGAGCTAGCTTACAAAGGCGGGGTTCATATCGGTTCACACATGGGAGGTCCATGAGCATGATCATTTGGGGCCTATGGTGAGGCAAAGAGAAGAATGGGTCAACCTCCCACAATCCCCCATGAGGCCACATTCCAAAGATCTCACTTCCTCCCACTAGGCCCTAGCTCCCAAAGGAGACATGGGCTGGAGACCAAACCTTCAATACAATCCACCGGAACTACAGCAGCCACGTTTCCTTTCGTCAAAGCTACATGTGGCCATTCCTTTATCCACAGGGGGATGTTTGTCCAGGAGCACCAGTGGATACCCCACACTGCAGGTGTCACGTCCCCAGCATCTGGCCTCTGCTGTGGTATGTGTCAGATACTACAAGCTCCTATGTGGTTCCTGTGCAGTACAAAGTACATTCTGGATAGCCTATAATACCAAGTATAATACAGATGACATGTAAATAACTAGGACCTTGCATTGTTAAGGCCGTAATAAGAAGAAAGTCGATACATGTCTGGTATAGATCACTTCTTTTGTTGTTGTTGTTTTTTGAGACAGGATCTCACTTCGTAGTTCAGGTTGGCCACAAACTCATGATCCTCCACCCTCAGCCTCCTGAGTACTGGAATGACAGGTGTGCACCACTGTGCCTGATATCATTTTTAAGTACTTCCCATCCACAGCTGAATCTGGGCACAGACTGATGCATATGCAGGAAGCATCGTGGTCTCCTCCATGTAATTTATAAAAAAGGAAATGCACAGTGTAGAGCAGGCAGCTCTGTGAGCTCACAGAAACACAGCCGTGGAACCCATGGACCTGTTGAGACACAAAACCAGTGCCAACTCAAGGGCTGGAGATTTGCAGTCACCAGCTCTGTGCACAGAAGGCCCCACGGGGCTTGATGGCTGAAGCTAGTGTTTGGGGACACTCTTGCTGTTTCTCTGAACATCAAATCAGTTAAAGTCAAATTATTTTAGATTCCTTGTGAGTTGTGTTGTCAGCTCGTGGCCTTAGGAGGCCAGTTTATTTTTCTTGGGATGCTTTAAAATGACTAATAATAACAAT
This sequence comes from Nannospalax galili, assembly GCF_000622305.1. Taxonomy (NCBI): domain Eukaryota; kingdom Metazoa; phylum Chordata; class Mammalia; order Rodentia; family Spalacidae; genus Nannospalax; species Nannospalax galili. Next base: position 398,152 of record NW_008329714.1, read on the forward strand.
CTAAAAACTTTATGGGTGGGCGTGAGAGCTGGAGAGATAGCTAAGGCCTTAAGATCACTGCCAGCTCTTGTAGACAACCTGGGCTTGATTCCCAGCACCCACATGGCAGCTAACAATCATTTGTAACTCCACTTCCAGGGGACCCAACACCCTCTTCTGGCCGCCACAGGTATTGCATACATGGGTGTACTTTCACACATGCAGCAAAACACTCACTCATACATGGTTGAGTGTTCACATGTGAATGTGAACCTGCGCACACACGCGAACCCCCTACACATGCGCGCGTGCGCACACACACACACACACCCCAACTTACTTCTGTTTTATCACATGCCAGGCCCACCTAACTCCCAACAGTTAAAAGAAGTTGAGGTTCTTACCGCACCAGGCTGAGGCCAAGGAAAGTGGAGCCATCTTGCTTGCAACAACATGAGCTAGGACTATGGAGTTCCCTGTGTCACCAGCCTGTCCCTTGTCCCAGGGTGAAGAGAATTCTGGGCAAGCCAGGGCCAGGGAAGCAAGCTAGGGAAGGAGGGCCACGTGGGTGTGTGCCAGGCAGGGCTGTGGGTGGGCAGGGTGTGAGTGCTGGGTCTGGGGATGCCCCAGCCTGCAGACTACTGTGTCTTGCCTTGCTTCCTTCTTTCTCTGCCTGCAGCTACAAGGGACCAAGCCCTGTCCCCCGCCTGTCAGCCCTGTCCCCTGCCTGTCAGCGTAATAGGGTTTGGATCTTTTTGTTTTTTTGAGACAGGGTCTCCCTGTAGCTCCAACTGTCCTGGAACTTGCTAGGTAGATTGGACTGATGTCAATCTCACAGAGATCCACCAGCCTCTGCCTCCCGAGCGCTGGGATTAAAGGTGTGCACTAGCATGCCCAGCCCTAAGGTTTTATCTTAAATGCCCTCAAAGGCTGTGTGTTGGTGGCTTGGCCCCCAGCCTTGTAGAACCTCTCAGAGATGGCAGAACCGTTGGGGATCAGGCCTGGGGGGAGGAAGTTAGAAGTTGGGTTGCTGGGGATGGGCCTCAGAAAGGAGTATTGAACCCTGGCACCACCCCTCCCTCTTCCTGCCCTCCAGAAGGGGATCAGTTTTCTCCCTGTGTGCTCACACTGTGATGGATTGCACAGGCCAAGACACCATAGCACAAGGCTTATGTAAAGACTTCTTCCGAGTTAAACACGGTTTGAGGCTCAGGAAGTAAACACAACTCTCAAGCCTGAGGAAATTCTGGGAACTTACAATATTCTTAAGACAATTGAAGCCAGGCAGGAGCTCCACAGAGGCCTGACAGCCATGCAGACTGGGGCAGGCTTTGTGGTGATGTGGCTGCCTGTGAGCCACGTATGCTCTTGTAAGTAACCCCAATAACCTCACAGGATCGCCAGGCTGGGCTTGCTGAGATGGTTTCTTTGGTCTGTCATCGGTGCCCTATCTGGGGGTGAATAGCGACATGGCACCTCTTACTTGAGGTCCCCTCTGTAAGATGGGGGTCACGGCTCTCAGTTTGTGGTGTTCTTCTGAGACTAAAATGAGGTGATCCACTCAAGAGTGGATTTGCATTGTTCTGTTCCCCATCAGGTCCATCTAAACTGACTTGGAGAGGAGCCCACTTTGCATTTATGTCTCTTCAACTAACAGTCACCCCAATTGTGGCTCAGGAGCCCATCTGCCCCAAGCAGGCACTTTACACCCCTTCATCGAATTCTCTCCACAGCTCTCTGGGGTGAGAACTGTTAGCACTGGTTGATGTTGGAGATAGAAGACAGCTGACTCAGAGAAGGGCAGCAGCTCACACAGCTCAGTGATAGATCCTGTTTACCCTCTGCTGCTTTTTCCCCACCCAACAGGTCTTCCAAGCTGCTGTTCAGCACCTCTTCTGCCTTGGAGGCCCTGGAAATTCTTTGGGCTGCTCAATGTGTGTTCTCACAGGCTGGCGGCGTCGGCGGTGGGGGGGGGGGTCCCAGCCCAGAGGCACACAGCTATCAGGGCCCACTTGGCAGAGGAGGCAGCAGCTGGGGCAGCTGGGGGGATCCCAGGAATCCTCTGTTCCTGCAGAGTCCCATCTGCTGCCTCCTGCAGCCTCTTCATGGCAGCCATCTGCTGGGCTCCCCGGAGGCACCACGACGCCTGAATACAGCACAGATGCCTGACAGGCTGTGTGGCCTGCAGGAGCACGAAGCCACCCACGTCCATGGTCTCCAGGACCCAGAGCTCCTGACAGCCTTCCATGGGGCTGTTCCTAGAGGCCAGAGCCTGTCTGACATGGTCTGGTCCCCAGGGCCAGTCTGACTCCATTCCACTCATTAGGTTCTGTTACTTGTGGCCCTGGGACAGACCTGGCCTGGCCCTGGGGACAGACCTGGCCTTCTGTAGGCTGAGCCAATGCTCAGATGCCATTCACATGCCCAGCCTGCTTTTAGTTGTTCTGACAACAGTTTCTTTGAAATTTTGTTGCCCTCCTGTACAGTTTACCCAGGGAAAGTACCCAGTTCAGCGGGTAACAGTATCTTCAGAGCTGTGTAGCCATTGCCACAACCCAGTTTAGAGTTTTCATCCCTAGCACCTCCCCCTCTTCAGTTGCCCCCAAACCAGTCAGTGCCCCAGGGCCTGTGGCATCATTTATGTCCTTTCCTTCACTTTCAAGAGTTGTCAACATTAGTGCATTTATCAGTGCTCTGTCTCTTTTGTTTTGGGAGTGTGCTTGTGATATGTGTGTGCATATGTGTGTGCATGTGTGTATGTATGTGTCCATGCATGTGTGTGCATGTAAGGGCATGGGTGCCCATGTTTGTGCACACTGTGTGTAAGCCTGTGTATTCAGGTGTACATGTGTGTGTGTACACATGTGGGGACTCTGTGCGTGTGTGTGTGTGTGTGTGTGTGTGTGCTTTGAGATAGGGTCTCACTGAACCATACACATGTGGGGACTCTGTGCGTGTGTGTGTGTGTGTGTGTGTGTGTGTGTGCTTTGAGATAGGGTCTCACTGAACCTGGAGTTCCTAGATTCAGCTAGATGGGCTGGCCAGTGAGCCTCAAGGATCCTCTTCTTTCCACCTCCCCAGCATTGGGATCACAAGTGAGATTGTAGCAGAATTACAAATGTGTACTACCATGCCAGGTTTTTACATGGTGCTGGGAATCAAAATTAGGTCCTTGTGCCTGCATGGCAGGCACTTTACCCACTGAGCCATCTTCCAGCCCAGCACATTTCTTCTGGTTGCCAAATAACATGTTTTAAAAATTGACACAATATTTGTACTTATTTATTGGGTATTAGAGTTTGATATGTGAGCATAATGTATAATTATCAAATCAGGGTAATTAGCATAGGGTCCTCCAGCAGTTTTCATCTCTACGCAGAGAACTTTGAAGTCCTCTAGCTACTTTGACATATACAATGGATGGTGCAGACTGTATCGACCCTCCTGCTCTCTTTTGAGACCAGCCCTTTTTTTTTGGTGTGGCTAGACTACATTTTTCTGGGCTATTATCTTCTTCTCGTCCTCGTCCTCATCCTTGTCCTTCTCATTATTATTATTGTTATTATTATTATTATTAATTTTAATTTTTTTTTGAGACAGTATCCCTGTAGCTCCAGCTGGCCTGGAACTCGCTAGGTAAGACTGGGCTCAATCTCACACAGATCCACCTGCCTCTGCCTCCCAAGTGCTGGTACTAAATGTGTGTGCCATCATGCCCAACCCCTTCATGTCTGTTTATAAATGAAGTTTTATTGGTGCACAGTTATATCCATTCTTTTATATGTCATCTGTGGCTGCTTTTATGCTAAATAGCGGTGTTTAGCAGAGGTGACTGAGACCATCTGGTCAGGTTTACTCTCTGGTTCTTTACAGAAAAAGTCTCTAAGTGTCATCCATGGTGTGGCAGGTGTCAGAATTCCATTTCTGTATGTGTGTTGTGTATGCATGTATATGTGTTCCTCTGAGTGTATATGAGAGTGCACATGGAGGCCAGAGTTCAACATACAATGTCCTCCTTAATCCCTCCCTCCACCTTATTTTTGAGGCAGGGTCTCTCACTGAACTGGGAGCTTGCTGGCTGGGCTAGGCTGGCTGGCCAGGAAGCCCCCTAGCACTGGGATTGCAGGTGTACACCACCACACCTGGATTTTATGTGGATGCTGAGGTTCTGGACTCAGGTCCTCTTCTTGCACAGTAGGCACCTTATTGACTGAGCTATCTCCTTAGACCTCCTTCCCCTTAAGGTGAGATAATATTCGGTTGTCATCACGGGCCACACTGACCTGTTGAAGGACATTTTACTTCAGGAATAATAACGCTGTGAACACAGATATACATATATCTGACTCTCAGCTTACTTGTGGTTAATACCCAGAACTATGATTTGAGGGTCATTTAATTGTCTGAGAAACCACTGTATTGTCTCCCAGAGCAGCTGGATGGTCTCATGTTTGCACCAAAGGTCTGGTTCTTTCACATCTTGGCTAAGACCTGCCTCCATCTCCTGCCACCCTGAATCTCACTGTGGGCTCAGTTTGTGTTTCCTTAATGTCGCGATGCTGACTGGCTCTGCAGAGCATCTGTGGAGAATGTCTGTCCTGGTCCTTGTTCACTTTTGAGAGGGGGGATGGTGTGGTGGCTGCCTTGAGGAATGGAGGGTCCATTATAGTGTGGCCTCAACCTGATGCTTCATCTGATTTCAGATCATCTCTCCAACTCTGTGCTTCTCCTATTTTTGATAGTGTCCTTTGGTATACAAATTTTGATGTAGTTCAATTTATTTTTTCTCTCTTTGTTGCCTGTGCATTTGGTGTCATTCCCAAGAAACCATCGCCAAACCAGTGTCGTGAAGCTTTTCCTCTTTGCTCTCTCCTAAGGGCTTCATAGTTCTTGCTCTTTGGTTCATTTTAAGCTAATTTCTATATAGTTGTAAATGAAGAAGTTCTTGTTTTTTTAACATTGCTGACTCTGCCCAGTCTTCCCTTCAGGAGGATCAGGGAGTTCTTTGCTGTTGAGGGCCTCTTATCTTGTGCCAAGCTCCCTGTACCAGCATTCTTGAGTTTTCATCTGTGCCTCTGCTCTGGGGGTGTTGAGAAGGAGGTGCAGGGGGCCCTGTGTGGCTCCACTTCTCCTGGCCACATTTTCCTCCTGCTTCGTGGGGGAGTCTCCGGGTCCCAGGCTATCATCTTGTCTGGACCTTAGGTGAGGTTGAACGTGCTCTGATGACAGGCTACCCCTGTTATCATGGACCCCCTCCCAGGACTGCTGGATTTCTGTCCCTCATTGATTTGATACAGTAAATGTCCGAGGGCTTCTTCCAGGGGCACAAACTAAACTATAGGCCACAAGCAGAGCTTGTGGGACAAGGGATGAGGGTGTTAGGCACAGGGTCTAGTCAGAGGCGAGGTATTATGGGGGCTCCACCAACACTAGGGGCCGACCTGGAAGACCTGGAGTATGTGCTCCACCCAAGGGCTAGCTGCTCTAGCCAACTGTTACCATGTGCACTCAGAAAGGCTAGGTGCCGCCACCAAGAGAACTGGACTTCTGGGTGGATTTATTACCAGTTTTTTTAGGTGTGAACTCAGCAGTCAGAGATTGTATTGATGGCCACATGCCTTAGAAGTGGAATGTCTGGGTTCAAAGCCAGATGTTATCTACTGGACTTTTGTACCTTATCTGTACTGTGGGAGTGGGTAAAGCATCTGCCTGTCAATTGTAGCAAGGCTTACCTGCAGTGATAGGAATAAAAGTCTTTAATTGCCACAAGGGAAGCAATTCGTGTTTGCATGTTCATTGCTGTCTTTTTGGCACTGAGATATGAGCATACCAGAACTGCTTCATCCCATCCATTCACTGTCCATCCACACTCCATCATGCATCCATCCATGTAGCCACCGGTCCACCCTCCATCCATGCATCCATCCATGTAGCCACCTGTCCACCCTCCATCCATGCCTCCGTCCATGTAGCCACCTGTCCACCTTCCATCCATGCATCCATCTACCCTTCATCCATGCATCCATCCACTCACCCATCCATCCACATATCCATCCACCCATCCATCTATCCACTCATCTGTCTATCCAACTGTCCATCTACTCACCCATCCATCTGTTCATCCATGTATCCATCTGTTCCTCCATCTATCTATCTATCTACTCACTCATCCACCTACTATCCATCCGTCTACCTATACACCCCCATCCATCTATCCACCCACTCATCCATCCATGTATATTTACCCACTCATTCATGCATGTATGCATGCACCCATGCATAAATCCATCCATCCATCCACTGACTCATCTGTGTGTCCACCCACCCACTCCTTGCTCATCTCCTACAAAGTTTGATCTAACCCTGATGCCCCATTTGTTCTGCTGATTCTCCAGTAGCATCCACATCACTTTTGGCCTCATGAGAAAGTACTGCAAGGATGGCCAGGCCTATTTATTTGACTGAATATTTGTTGCAAGCATCCCTTTGTGACTGTCCTGTGTTGGTACAGGCTAAGTCTTAATATTCTCACTCTCCCTTGTCTCTTTGGGAGATGAGGCAGTCCTCTGTGCTTTAGGCTCCCTAAGGCCCATAATTTCCTATCGGGAGGCCGTGTGTGTGTGTGTGTGTGTGTGTGTGTGTGTGTGTGTTGGGAAGAGGGTGGTGGCCCACTCCATCAGCCCTTCTATGGCCCAGGCTCTCTTCACTTCCTCTTGTATTAGCACTGCTGGCTGCTATAACAGGTAAACCCCGAGTCACAGGTCTGTGTGAAGAAAGCTGACTGCTTACTGTGGTGTCCTGCACAGCCAGGCCCAGTCTCCTTGTCTGTGGTGGCTTTGCCTCTTCTAGGCTCTAGAGGCTTCTCCATCTAGACCCTCCCACACTGGGAAACCAAGTAATGTGGTATGGAAGTTCCCTACAGACCTGCCTGGATATGGCCCATCCCATTGGCTAGAACTCAGTCACATGGCTATAGTCAGCCACAGGGACATTGGGAAATGTAGTTCCATTGTGCAGACATGAGGAAAAGAAAATGGATTCAGGTGATACATTGAAATGTCATGTGACTCTCTTCCCTATCGCCTTACCCAGAGGAACATGGGGGAGAGGTGCAGGAGGCAGGAAGTCTGACCTTCATCTGTTCCTCTATATCTTCTACAGACAGGAAGCACTTCCCCACAGTCACTGGCATCCCACTGGAACCACCTTCAAGCTGCTGGCTCTCACTGCTTTCTGAGAAACTGGAGTTGTGAATCAGGATTGGAAACTTACCTGCTTTCAGGTGCTCCATTGCCCTGATGGTCCTGAGGTCCCCACTGGACTCTCACAGAGGATCTATTGATCCACCTGGGTCTGTGTGTTCCTGTAGAGAGCAAGGCCTCACTCTCATTTGGACCTTGGTCTCACCTTGCCAGGCCTTGCCACCCTTTTGGTCTAAAATGCCCTTTCCCTGCCGGGGAAACCAGAGCAGTGCAGGCCTGCGGGAGGCCTGCCTACTCCGGTCCCCACTCTGCATTTGGCCCAAGCTGCCCTTCCCTCCTCACCTGGTTAATTTGGCCCTGAGTGTGGGGGAAGGAAATGCTCTGTTCCTTCCTGCAAGCTCCTGTGGTAGGGACAGGCCTGTCCTTTCAGGGTCTACTTGCCAGGTTGTGGCATTATGAAGTGAGCTTATGAAATGCTTTCACCAGGGCACCAGTCACTTGCCAAGGGACATTTTCTTCAATGGAGACCTTTGTAGAGCCTGGAATTCTGAGCCCTGGAAATTCAGGAGTCATTCTGTCTGACCCCAGCTGTTTACATCCTCGTTGGCAGGGAGTCCGAGAACAGGAGCACTTTCTCTGTTAGGACCTCAGGATACCTCTGTGTCCTCACACTGTCACTGGATGGGAGGACAGGATGGATGGTATGCCCAGGAGCAGGCTCCAATTAGCCTAACTGTGAAGGCTGTAAGAGGTCATGGGATCTCTCCTTGGCCCATGGAAAGCATTTGAGGACCAGACTTAGAGGAGGAGACCTCCTCCACCACTGAGGGCCAAGTCTAACCTGTACCCTTCCACATGTGCTATGAGGCCCCTGTGCCAAATGGTCCTCTGTCCCACCCTTGACTCTCAGCACAGCCCCAACATCCACAGTCAACTAAGTTAAATCTCATTTCAAAGACCTGAAAAGTGGGAACCGTCCAGCTCCAGTCAGTTGACATTGGGGGTGGACTTAGGCAGGGTAGGGAGCTGCTCCCCAGGCTGAGATCACCTTCTTGGACAAGGGGGTTATGACGAGAGAGGGAGAGTGGTCCAGGAGCCCATGATTTCCACAGTAGTATGGGTAGGGGAGGGGGGTGTGCCATTGTTTGATTTAGTAGAAAGAAGACATCTTTAAGTAAGAGTCTGAGTTCAAATTCTGGCTCTGATTTGCAAGCTAGGTGATCCTCCCCACCGCCCCCTGCCTGCCTCCATCCTCTTAATTGAGAAATGGGCTGGATTATCCTCGGGAAGGGTTCTATGTATGTCTGCACCCCTCTTCACGTCTTCCTCTGGGCTGTGATTGGCACATGGTTACAGAAATGGATATGCCAGTTCCGAGTCCTGAAACCTGAAGGTCTTGGATGCAGGTGCAGTTACTATGGTGACACCTGACTCTACTTGGAGTGGAACCAGGCTGACAGGCAGGTCTGTGGGGCAGCAACCTCTTCAGAGCATCTGGCAGGCTGAGTGGATAAGTAGGGAAAAGCATTCCCGGTGGGAGGAAGAGCATATACAGATTCCAGGACAATGGATGCTTGTAGTCTGCTCTGTCCACAGCAGCTACTAACTTGACAGTGAGGAGCAGGGGTCACCAGTGAACCAGACTGAAGAGTCAGGAGGGCTGGGGGAACACCTGGAAGAAGGTGGGCTAAACCCTGGAGGCCACAAGGACAAACAAACTGTGGGATCTGAGGTGGTATGGTCTGACTTGAACTCTAAAAGCTGATTCACAACTGTCCCTGGACAGAAGGCTGGCATCTGTGGGAAGTGGCAGCTCTCAGAAGGCATCTGGGCACAGAGCAGAGGACTGGGGTCTTCAAGTCTGTCTGTTTTGTGTGATATAGTCCAATGTCAAGTGCTCAAGAGCTTCAAACACAGGGCCCTGGCCCTGACAACTCGCCATTGGAAATAAAGACCCAAGCAGAGTCCTGCCCCACTATTGACTCAAAATCACTTCCCTTTCCACAGTGTGTGGCCAGAGGGGAGGTGGAGGGAAGGCTGAGTCTGGCCTTTCCCAGCAGCCGCCCTGGGGCAGATGGGTGGTATTTGCTGATGGGGCTGTTGCAGGAGGGAACTCGGTCTGTTTGTGGAACACTCAAAACCCAGTGCTCAGGAGATGAAATTTGGTGAGGTGGAAGTGAGGTTTATTCTAGAACTGGTACTGAGATGGTGGCGGTAATGAGACGGTGGAGTGGGGTATCCCCTTCCCAGCCCCGTCTGGAGGAACGCAGGCACGTGAAAGGCCTTTTTAGGGTGGGAGAAGATGAGGAGAGCAGTGAGCAGGTGGCTTCTTCATCCTGGACACATGTCTTTCTATTCCCCTTGGCCAGAATATAATGGTCGGCCTTGACCTTCTGAGACTAGATCCTGTACTTCTGAAAGTCATTGGATATTCTAGAATGTGTAAATTGGAAGAAAGATTACTTAACGTGGTCATTTAGAATGTAGGAGGCCAGCAAGGAAGGGAGGGTCACAGGAGACTTACACAGGGGTGGCTTACAAGGGTGGGCTCTGCCTGCTCCCTGTGTGCCAGCGCCAGTGTTCCCCGCAGTGCATCCTCAGCTTTGATCTCAGTGTCCTCTTTCCAGAGTTCCAAGGCCATCTGTCTAGCATAGGCACTGCTCTTGTGCTCCCTGCTTCTTCCTGCCTATGAATACCATGGCACCCTGTTTCATATGCTCTGCCTTGTTACCTGTTGCGCTCTTGTCACAAAACCTCGAACTCAAGGGTCCTATCTTGCTTGCCTGGTTCAGTGCCAAATCCTAGAATGACACTGGGCATCCCTGGGCTCTTGGCCAGTGTCTGAGCCCTGTACTCTGGAGCCTCTACTGAGTTAAGTGCTGTGAACACCTATCCCATTGCCCCAGAATCTTCCCTGCAAGCCCAGGCGCAGCTTCCACTCCTGACCTTTGCAGAGAGCCCTCATACTACCTAGATTTACACAGCAATGACGTGATAGAGTCAGGATTCAAACCCAGAGCTCTGTGGGGTGCCTCTCTTCTCTGAGTTCCCTCATCTTCCCATTCTCTTCCATGTCCTCCTTGCCATGGAAATGAACTTCACAGCTCACTTTTCAAGCTTCTTCTCTTTCTGGGTCTCAGTGCTGGGCTCAGGTTGAGGGTAGTCAAGGGAGGCTCACACAATGGAAGGTGACTGCTGCCTGGGGACGCTGTGCCTTCTCCTGCTGCCGTTTTCCTATTCTGGGCTTTTGTTTATTTCCTATGATGTTCTCCATAGCCCTCCTTTAGGACTGAAGTTAACCCATAACCTGCTTGAGATGACTGGGAGATTAGGGTAGCAGGGGCCCCTGAGGGCATTTGAGTTGTTTTCTGACAAGAATGATAAGTGTCCTTCTAGAAGTAGGGTTCCAGGCTTCTCTGGTTTGGGTCAAAGGCACTGGCTTGCTGGTGATTTATTGAGTACCAACTGTGTATCTCCCGGCTGCTATTCCAGGGCCAGCCTTCATGGACTTGTTTTTGGTGAAGTCAAAACTCAGGGGAAGAGTTTGAACTAATAGTGCTGCTCTGGCCAAGGGCAAGGTCCTCCATTGTCTCTGTATGTTTTTCAATGGATTGACTAATTGATGGTGTTTTTTCCTTCAGTCCTGCATCCATCCTGCCCTTCCATACTGGCACATCCAATTCTGTGTGAAACAGTTATGTTGGCAGGTGTTCTGACAGATATGCCACATTCTGCGTGTGCTGAAATGTAGATAAAAAGTATGTGTATCAGTCAGCTACGTCTGTAATAGGGCCATGTAAGGAATCACGCCAGACTCAGTGAGCCATGCACAAAGCCAAGTCTGAGTTTTCTTGCTTCTGTCTGTGGCTTGTCATGGTAAGTGCTGAGGATTGATGGGTGGGCAGAGGGCAGGCTGTTTGCCCGGTTCCAGTTGGGGCACCTTCCCTGAGAATCCTGTCAGAGCAATGGCAGACACGCAAGAGGGATGGGTGGAAATCACGGCCGCTCTCTTGGATGACACATGTCACAGAACAACATTAGCGGGAAGAAGACTGTCCAGTAGTATGGTAGGCCACATGAGTGACCATGGTCCTGTATGACTAAAAGAAGCTGAGCAGTTCTGTTCCCTCTCAAGTGGCTGTTGCGGTGTCTCAGTGTAATGCGTTGTTCATGGGTTTGTGGTGACAATGGTGTCTTGAACCTGCCAGCTGTGGGAAGGAGAGCAGTGTAAGGATGATGCAGTCCTACATGGAAGATAGCATGGATGGTGCTGCTGGCTTAGGAAGTTACTGTTTCTCACTTTCACAGTTATTTCAGAGTGTGGTCCAACTTATTCAAAAACATTTTAGGAACTGGCAAGATGACCCAGTGGTTAAAGGTACTTGCTGCCAAGCCTGACAACCTGAGTTTGATCCCTGGGACCCACACAGTAGAAGGAAAAAACCCTTTCCTACAAGTTGTCCTGACCTCCGCATGCACACTGTGGCATGCATACACGCACACCCTCCACAAAACAAATGGACAAATAAGTAAATACATTGAGTACTGTTTTTAGAGTCAGGTTTCTTGGTACATGCCTTGGGAGGCTGCAACCAGAGGATGACTAGTTTAAGACCAGCCTGGGAGCTACACCTAGTTAAGACACTGTCTCAAAACTCTCTTTCTGTCTTTCTCTTAGTGTACAGTGTACTGTGTGATGGTGTAAACAGCAGCCTCCAGCAACTTGTATCATCTAGTCTCTTGGTACATCAAGAAGTCACATGGAAAGCCAGATGCGGTGTAATCCCAGCACTTGGGAGGCTGAGGCAGGAGGATTGCAAGTTCTAGGCCAGCCTGGGCTACATAGAGAGAACTTAGCCTGCACTGAGTGAGTGACCTCTGTCACACAGGCATGTGTGTATGAGTGCACTCTGTGATGTTCGCATGACGACAGGATTCTGTAACAATGCTTGCCTCCAGACATGTTCCTGTCCTGAAAAAAGATGGCGTGTTCTGCTCAAAGCAAGGCAAAGCCATGCTTGAAGATCAGCAATCTAGTCAGTCTCGGTGCATTAAAGACCTCTTTCTGCCTCTTAGTTCTCCACAACCCCACCTTTGTGACCCATCCATGCAGCTGTCTGTGCCCAGCCCCATCTCCAGATGCTGTGGCTGGGCAGTCCCTGTGCATGCCTGCCTTTCAAGTAGCAGACAATGAGGTGGTCTGACCTGAGCATCCCTGCTGTTGCATAGCCCCCTTGGCTGGTCCTCCTCTGGACCTGTGTGGGAATGCCCTTGGGATGTGCACCACAGGGGGGCTGTATGCCATAGGGCATCCTCAGATGGAGCTAGGGAAATACAGGAGTCAAGTTGGTGGTGTGGTGTGTGACAATCACAGAGCATGTTCACACAAACCCCAGTGTTGTGGCCTCCCACATACCCAGGGCAGACGTGGCCCGGCCTACCGCTCCCATGGCTGTGATGCATGAAACCTAAGATCAAGTCAAGCCTGAGAGCAAACTGCAGTCATGGGGCCAAGTGAGGGCTGGGGTGGCCCTCAGTGGCAGAGCACTTGCCTAGCAGGGGAGTCCTGGGTCCCATCCTTGACACTGCAAAAAGAGGAAGAAACAAGAGGCCGGGCAAACATGAGCTGCAGGAGGCCACTGCTTGTGTGATGTGGACGCTGTTCACAGTGGGCTTTGGGAGTGTCTCCAAAATAACGAGAAAGTAGAAAAGAAGCTCCATAAACCACAGCACATGGCTTGTGACCACTGCCAAGTCTATACGTAGACATTGCACATCTGCTGATTTATACGACTGGCCTAGCAGTTAGCCTGTTGACCCCAAACCAGAGTCACTACACATGCACAGATGCCATTAGAGAGTGATAAGGTCTCCCTGTAGCTCCAGCAGGCTGGAATTCACTACATAGATCAGGCTGCCCTCAGACTCACAGAGACCCTCCTGCCTCTGCTTCCCAAGTGCTGGGATTAAAGGCATGTGTCACCACACTTGGCTTTTTTTTTTTTCCTTTTTCTTAAGGTAGGTCTCACTGTGTGGCCTAGGTTGACCTGGAACTCCTGTCAATCCTCCTGCCTCAGTCTCCTGAGTGCTGGGGTCACAGGTATGCACGTCTCATTATCTCATGGGCCCACAGTCATTTGTGTGCCTGTTGTTGATTGACAGGTCATCCTGTGTTCAAGACTATATTTAATTTGCAAACTTCACAGGGCACCCACGCCTGGGTCAGCCAGTGTCCTCCAGCTGTGTGTGCTATCCACTCAGCACAGGGCAGGAAGGCGCTTTTCACCACCTTTATTTGCATTATTTTGATTAGCAGTGGGTCTGAGAGTCGCTTCATGTGCTTCTCAGGCTGATATTCGGAATCCTTCAATCTGGGGCCCTCCATTGGGGGTCCCCTTATCTGGAATCCTCTGCATTGCGCTTTTTCTGAGGAGAAAGGCAGGAGTTGGGGAGGCCACCCAGACACAGTGGCTTGGATGCAGTCAGGATGCCCAAGACCTCAGGCTGGGGATTCAGCAGAGAGGAGACCAAGTTCATCTGCCTTGTCATAAGCATTAATTATTTAACCTTCATTAGCAGCTCTGAGATAGGAAACTTGCCCCCTTGACTGGTACCGCTAAGAACCCAAATGAAGAAGCAGATGTTGTCTCCTGGTATCTGGGGGCTTGGCTCTATCCTCCCATGCAAACCCGAGACTGCTTCAGGCCCTTATGTAAAGTGGCGCAGCATGTGCATGTAAGCCATGCATACGTTCCTGCTCACAGTAAATCAGTTCTAGGTGGCTGACAGTGCCTGGTATGCTGCAATGTCACCCAGCTGATGACATACTGCACATGCTCAGTATGGACACAGTGCTTCAGAGAGAATATTTTCAGTCTGTGGTTGACTGAATCTACAGATTGGGAGACTGTGGACATAGCTGGCCATATTTATTCTGTTCTGAATGGTGTGGAGGGAAGGTTGACAGGGCCACCTCTAGGTGCCTTCCTCAGGCTGCCAAGCTGATGATTGTGATGAGCTGGGCCCTTACTGTGCTCAGTACCCACTCCACGTGGAATCCAAGGTCCCATGGTATAACCTGGGAGATGACCAGATGACAGACCTGTCTGGTTGCATGTGAGGACTGATCTATCCAGTCTGTACAGTTATGACACCTGCTTTGTGCTAGGCCTGCACTGGCCCTGAGAATACAGCCCTGAGCAGCTGCCCGGCCTTTCCTGGCTTACATTCCAGAGGGGGAATCAAATAAGCTGCCTTTGTCAGCTTTCTATCTATAACCAAACACTGGAGAGAATGGCGGAGGGAGATAAGGGGGTCTTTTCTCATAGTTCCAGAGGGTTCAGTCCATGGTGATTGGCCACATGTGCTTGGGTAGAGCATCCTATTGGGGGCAGGATAGGTTGTTCTTGACCTCTTTGTAGACAGGAAGGATCATCCAGAAACGGACCAGAATGCAATGCAACACCCAAGGATGCACCCCAGTGGCTACTTCCTCCAATTAGGCCCACCTCCTTCTGCTTACCACCTCCCAGTCATGCCATCAGATCACAAAGCCCTGGGGATCCCATCACTTCCCCAAAGCCCATGAGCTAACAACCAAGTCCTGGTACATGGGGCTAGCAGGAACTTCATGACCCACGGCAGAGTTCTGAGATGGGAAATTTGCCTCCTTGATTGGTACCACAAAGACCCCCAAATGAAAAAGCCCCTTGGTATCTGGGGGCTCCTAACATGACCCATGGCAGACTGTCACACATCAAGTTCATTATCTGGTGTCAGTGGCAACAAGCTCTTCAGGAAGTCCCCACTATGATGGTGTCTTCTGAGCAAGGTTCCAAAGTAAGAGGGCAGCCATGTGGTCAGGTGTGGCATCACAGAGGAACAAATTAGAACAACACTTGACCCCAGACCCTGCAGTTGGCTGGCCAGCCAGTCTAGACGAGTCAGTGAGCCCCAGTTATAATAGAGAGCATATTAGTTCTCCACACATAAGACCTTCCAAGGTGTTTCTCAGAACTGAGGATGCGTGAGCCCAATTCAGACCTCCTGCCTCTGCGCAGTGCCTGCGTTTCTTTGACACCTTTGTAGGCAGTTCAGATACGACCTCGGATTTAAGAGCCACCACTGGGGGATAGGTAGGAGATGCCAGAAGTGAACCCATAGTCCCAGGTGGCTTGCTCTGTCTTTTGCCTTCTGCTGCTAGCAGCTGAGGGCTCTCCTTAGGGACCCATTCCCCTACTTATTTCCTGTGGTTTTTTTCAGCTCATTGTTTTCTTTGTTGAATGTTTCTTTTTTGAGACAAATTCTGACTGGCTAACCTGGAACTTGCTCTATAGCCCAGGCTGGCCTGGACTCACTTTGTAGCCCCCAGCTGGACTAGAATTTCATGATCCTTCTGCCTTGGCCTCCCAAGTGCTGGAATTACAGGTGAGCACCATGCCTGGCTGTACCGAGTATTCCTGTAGGAGAACCACAGGGGCTCTCCAGGGCCCAAACCTCTAAGAAATTCTGCAGTAGCCTCTGCCATGAGCACAGCGTTTGTCTCCTACTTGTAACTGGAACAATGAAAGCCGTAGCCGGACCTTGCCGTGGCCAGCTCTGCTGCAGCACAAGAGCTGACTGTAGTATCAGACTGTGGCTTCTGACCCACTTAAACTCTGGGCTTGTGGGCCCTGAGCAGCCAGCCCTGTGCAGTGACCTTCTGACCCAGCCACTCAGCATGCAGCTGCCATTAGTGCAGTGTCCATGGCAGGAAGCTAGAAGCTACAGTTGCTGAGTGGAAGCCAATTAGAGGCCTCTCCTGGTGTGAGGCCTCAGAGTGGCCACAGCTTTGTGTGGGATTTCTCCAGTCCCACTGTGATTTTGCTTACCTTACAACCAGGCTGGGAGCCGTGGGAGGGGCCTGCAGGCCTGCAAGGACAGAGGCCAACGCATCACAGTCTCACTCTGCAAGGCATCTTCGTGGATGTTTTTCACAACATGTTGAAGAGCTGGGCAGTTGAGCAGGGGGCATTCTGACCAGCACGTCCTGGAGTCAGGGATGGGGAATTCACATTCTGAGACTTGTCTCTGATTTCCTCAGTCTCAGTTTCTCCATCTATCAAAAGGGGTGAGAGGAATTCAAGCTCGGGTTAGTGACTTCTCCGTCACCGTGACAGAACATTTTACAGAAGCAGCTTAAGGGAGCCAAGAGTTACTTTGGCTCGTGGATTCAGAGTGTCTCTGTCCAGCATGGTAGGGAGGGCATGGAGAGCAGTTTGTTCATGGTATTGGAGTGTATGTGGTGAATTCATTGGGTACTCCAATTCTTGGGACCTGTAGGAAGTAGTGTGGGACAGCACTGGTCTCCTGGGCCTTCTAGTCTACCTGGGGAGACCAAACAAAACAATTCTAGCAACTAAGACTTAGCGCTGGAGTCACCAATGCCCAAGCCTGGTTGAGAATCACTGCAGTGATGGAGGAATGAGGGGCGTTTGTGTGTTATAGATGAACTCTGCCTGACTAGGAAGTCAGGCAGGCTGCCCTAGAATTGTCTGGGCAGAGGATGGAGGCATCATGAATGAGTCAACGTGGGAGTTAGGAGGGGTAAAGCCAGGGAAGCATGTTTAGGAAGGGAACAACATGTGCAAAGCCCTATGGCATTAAAGGGTGACATGGGGTATTGGGAGAAGGGCACTAGAAAGGGAGTGTGGAGCCTTAGGGAGGAAGGCCTGGAGTCCATGATGTGGAGTCTCCATCTGCAGAGCAGGGAAACCAGGAAGGACTCAGTGGGAAAACACAGGACCTATTGTGTGACACTATTCCTGGGGAGACATGAACATATGCCTACTTACCCCAGATAGGAAATCAGCAACAGAACAAAGTAAGGATACCATCAAAGTCCAGCTTGGTGAACCACTGAGTTTTATTGGGGTTACTTCCAGGAGTATGGGTGAGGGGTTACTTATAGGAGCAGAAATAAGTGGCATTACCAAAGCCCACCCCTGGACCGCACTGCACAACCTGCAGGCAGCTCAACAGGCTGGAGCGTGTCCCCTCCAGGCAGCTCAGCTGGTCTGAGAGCCTCTCTCTGCAGTCCTTAGGGCTAATGTATTCTAGGGGAGGGAGGGGCCTATTGAACCTGGTCAATTTCAGGGACTTCCTGAAGCTATGGAATGCTTCACCTCCCCTCAAAACATCCTGTTGCTTACCCTCTGGAACATTCTGTTGTTTACCTCTCTTTAAGAGATCTTGTTGTTTTTCCAGCTTCTCTCCTAGAGGGAAGCTTTTACCTTGGGAGAAATTGGTTCACAACAAGGTCATATGTCCATTTTCTTTTAAAAAGTATTTTATTTATTACTTTTATTTTTTGTGTATGAGCATATTGCCTGCATGAATTTAAGTGTACCCATCCATGTCTTGCAATGCCCACAGAGGTTAGAAGACGGTGTCGGATTCCCCTGGAAGTGGCGTTATGGACAGTTGTTGGGTTGGGTGCCATGTGGGTGCCAAGAATAGAACCTGGGTCCTCTGCAAGAGCAGCCAGTGCTCTTAACCACTGAGCCATCTCTTCATCCCCCATATCTCCATTTTCAAAAGGCTCTTTTGGCTGCTGTGTGGTGAGCAGACTGCTGGGGCTGGAGGGAGCATTGGAGACTTTCTATGGTGCTGCCACAGTGGTCTAGGTAGGCAAAGATGCTGGGGTTGGGGGGATAGTGGACCAACTCTACATAGGGATCAAGAGCTTGGGTCTTGTCCTCACAGTCTGAACATATTCCTTGGCCCTTCTGAACCTCAGTTTCCTCATTTGAAACATAGGAGTGCTGTTCACAGTTGCTGTGATAATTAACTGGATGGAATTCAGTGTCTCCATCCCAGCAGGCCCTTGATGGTGTCAGTGCTCTTTGCTGAGGCCTCTTTCTCCACAGGCCTCATCCCCAGTCCTCCTACTGGTTGCTGAGATTCCTTGTGGAACATTTTATAAACCATAGGACTCCTGTCTCCCACCAGACTGTTCCTGACTTCTGCAAGGGCAGGGCCATGGCCCCACTGTTCGGTCATGCCTGGCACACAGGAGGCCCTTCATAGACATTAGTGGAGGAGCAGGAATAGACAAGTCCCCTTGGCCCTGTCAGCCTGTGTTTAGGTGATTTTGGCTACGGTGGTGGCTCCCTTCAGCACCATGTGTCTAGTGTCTCTCCTTGAAGAATGAGCCCTGGCTAGAGGTGAGGGTTGTCACTGTCCCTCTATCTCATGCTTTTGGAGCTTAAAAAAAAAATCCATCTGGAAGCTGTTCCCCAGCATGCTCCCAAATGAACCCTTGCTTCAGCTCCTCGGGTCCCCTTCCCTCGGATGCTGTGCTGAACACATTTGGGTGAACCTGGGCTTTTTACTGTCACTGTGAGCAGTGTGGCACCTTACCTGGAAGCCCAGGACTCCCACATACCTGATCAGGGCCCCGTTCTTTATAGATTCCCATCTTCCCTCCTTCATGAGGCTTCACACTGCTGTTGTTACCCTTGCCCTTCCACACTGGTCCTGAAATGAAGTCACCTAGCTGCCCCATGGAGCCTGGCTCCCTCCTTCCTGTGAGCACTGCTATGGGATGAGCCTGTGGTCCCACCTTGATGATGTGGCATGGTTCTAACTAGTTCCCTCCTCGCCTCTCCCTCACTGCATGTGGTCTTTGGCACCGTGTGTATATAAGTGCTACAGTGTATATTACACTAGCTATACCTCATTATTTATGTTCATGTTGCTATGACAATTTATCTGATAGAAACAACTTAAGGGAGGAAAGATTATTTTGGCTTGGTCCAAATGGGTTTTATTCCATAATGGTGTGGAAGGCCTGGTAGTGCTGCTCCAGCTGTGGCTGTGGGCATGTGAGGCGGTGGCTGTTCACATTACAGCAGACCGGGAAGCAGACATAGAGGCAGGAAGCAGGGGCAGATATATAACTTTCAAAGGCCCTGCCCCTAGTGACCTACTTCCACCATCCAGGCCCCACCCCCAACAACTCCACAGCCTCCCAAAATAGCATTGCCACCTGGGGAATGACCACTCAAACATTAAGTCTGTGAGGGGGCACTTCAGACTCAAAACATAATACACCCTAATCTGTGACGTTCCATTCCATATGCACAACTGGGCTTCTCTGAGCAGAGCCCAGGTTTTCTGTGTCTTTTCTTCTCTAAAATCTGCATCTTCCTGTGGCCCACAGATTCCTGGGCCAGTGCCTTCAGCCAGCATTTGTCCCCTTCCACCAATTTGACACCAGTCTGGCCTCACCTTCCACCCACCCCACTTCTGCCCCCTAACACCCCTATTTCCAAGGACCTCATCCTTTCTGGGAAATGCCCTCTGATGTACTACCTTACGTGGCTCCTGCTGACTTCCCTTCTGCTATGAATGTGAACTCCTTTGCTTGGACTCAAGTCGCTCTTCCAAGGTGAATGTGGGTGAAATGTCCAAACGAGGAACGAGACAGGTACTGAACACTGCTTCCTGTCGGCCTGCTCTGCCCTCCTCCTTTCAGCTCTTGGGGAATGTGAGCCCAGTCCCCAACTGAGAACCCCATCCTCACTTCTCAGAATCAGCATAGCTAGTCTGCCCCTCAACAGGGATTGGATTATAGTTAGGTAGTGCTCTGCTCTGCAGGAACCTGAGGAAACTTTCTTACTCTTAAGAAACAGAGTCAGCCTCACCTCCCACTTCAAGCCTGGGTTGCTGCAGGTGTCTATGATCATGAGGGTGAAGTGAAGGTGAGCCTGCGGTCCATTACCCTCAGGATGGGGACTGTGAATCTGGAAAGGTCTCTATCTACAATGATTCTGCTGAGCTGCTAAATGAATCTACCCCAGAGACATTGCCCTCCGAGTGTTCTTCCAAATGAGATAACAGAATCCCCTAGCCAGGTGTGGTGGTGCATGCTTGAAAGCTCTGTGCCTGGGAGGCTGCAGCAGGAGGATTGGGAAGGTAAGGCCATTATGGAAAACTTATTGAGACACTATAAATTAAGAGTGCAAAAAATGTGCTGGAGACATAGCTCAAGGGCACTTGACTATCATGCAGAAGGTTCTGAGTTTGATCCCCAGTACCACACACTAACACGAAAGACAATCCCTTATTGGTTGAGGGGTTTGAGTCAGGATCTCCTGTTACAGCCTAAAACACTTGAGCAGACACAAGGGCTATGGCTAAATTTGACTTAGGTTAATCACTGGGATATCATACAGTCCTAAAAAAAAAACTATGCAATTCAACATGGCCTCAGCCTTCCAAGAGCTGGGATTACAGGTATGCATCACCATGCCTGGTTCCAAAAAATGTTTATGACACATTTTGTGCCAAAAGCTCAAGACACAAAACCATAGGTTCAGCATGACATGAAATGGATGTAAATGAAGACCCTTAGAAGATAATTGTTTAAATAGCAAAGGCTGTGTAGAGGCAAATTTGTCCATCCCTTCTCCACCCTTGCAACCTTTCGTAACATGTGCACATACACATTATGTAAAATATGCATGTCCTCTATAAAGTATACAGATGACATACTCTACCCAGATATAATATTTACTGTATAGTTTAGCACCTATTATGTAGCAGAACACTAAATACAATATAACACACTACACGTGTCATACTATATTTATATACATATCATACATAGTCTCTTCCTTTTCTGTTGCTGTAATAAAGTACCCCAACAGAAGCAGCTTAAGGAAGGAAGGGTTTATTTTGGCTCACATCATGGTGGGGAAGTCAAGGCAGGAGAAGCTGGAAGCAGCTGGTTATACAACATCCACAGTCAGGAAGCAGAGGGGGATGAACATATGCTGATGCTCAGCTCCCTTTCTACATCTTAAACAGTCCAGGATCCCAGCCAGGGAATGGAATCACCCACAGTGGGCAGGTCTCCCACTCTACTAACACAATCAAGACAATCCTCCACAGGGCTGCCCAGAGACCTCTAGCCTAGGTGATTCTAGAGTGCATCAATCTGGCAATGAGACTGACCACCCCAGATACTGATAAACGTTTAGGTGTCCTTGTGCATATATGACTTTTCTCCTCAGCAATTTATAAAGATTTCACTTATAAATATTAAGCACTTTCATACTAAGCTGAATTACTCTTTACTAACCTTATCCCTGAGTACTGTTATTCTTCAAATTTTGCTTTGAAGAGGCTGATGCCCACAGAGGTTAGGCAATTAGGCCAAAGTCACAGAATAGGAACAGAGTAGAGACAAGATTGGAACATAGACTTGAGGATTTGTGATTTTACTGTTATGATATATTATGGCTCATTCTCTCTGGGGATGCCTGAGAAAACAGCTTCCACGATCTTATTTGTAATTAGTCTTTGTGGCATTTTCTGCAGGATGCCATGTGCCAGAAACAGGTCATTTCAGTAGACTGTGGTTAGCCTCTGGCTCTGACAGAGGGTTGGATATTGGTGGTGGGTGGATTCTAAAGCCTTCTGAGGGCACAGGACCAGAGGCAGCAGCTGAGCAGGAGTCACACAGGCAGATTTGGTGTTCTGGGTATCACAGCCCAGTGCTGGCTACGGTAGCACATCGAGGCTTGCTGACCACCAGTTCATCTCCTAGCACTGGGCTGCATATGGGCAGTAGATGCTGGCTCTGTGGCCTGGTCTCTTTGTGCAAATGCTGTGTCTGAATGATGTGTGTTGAAACAGTTGTGACAGGTTGAGGACAAGGCTGGTGGGCATCCTCACAGGGTGCAGGAACCTTCACCTGGCTCTTCTGCAGGCTTGGGTGTTGTCCAGACCAGGAGCAAATGGTGCCAGGGAGCTGTCCTCCAGTCAGTGCTGAAATCTCAGTTCAAGAGGAGGAGGAATGCAGAGTGAAGTAACAGAACAGAAGGGGACACAGGGACCGATATCTACATCACAGAGTCCCGCCTCCCCACAGAAATGATTGGCAGCACTGGTCACACTGTCGATCTGTTATAATTCCACAGGGACACATTAGGTCAAGGACTAAGTATAGCACAATGTATTTGGTCAAAAAGGTATGTGATGCAAAAGGCAGAGTTTATAGCCATGCATGTTGGGAACTATTTTGCAGTCATTTTCTTGGGAGAAATAGAATATATTGCATCAAATTACATATCTTGGGCGGCGCAGTGCTTGGGGACATAGGCATAATGAAGAGATGAGAACTGCAGTTTTGACATTCTTGTGGCCACAAGAGAGATGTTGAGAAGTGAGGGTAGCATGAGGAAAGAGAAATAAGTCATTTTCAGGCAGAAGGGACAGGTTATGGGTATGGTGATGTGGACAGACCTGAGCAAGGCAAGGACAAGCAGCTGAGATGGTGATGGTGTGTTTGTTATGTCCTGTTCATCTTTTTTTTGTTTGTTTGTTTTATTTATTTATTTATTTTTTAAAATGATTTATTTAATAACAACATACTTAGAAGAAGCATATCATTACAACACAATTGACATATTCAATAACGTTTTCCTGAGGTAGGATGCATCTCTTTCAAAAGTGGCTGTAAATTTTTAAGTTCACAGTTGAATTAATAGTTATATAATATTGAACTCAGTACAGTTGAATGTTATACAATATTGTACTCAGTATAAACCCTATAAGACATAAATTAAATGATGTTTTAACCTTTAAAAAGATCTCCATTTCATTATTAAAATACACAGTTTCATATAGAAAAATTCTTTTTTCTTTTTCA